>NC_056731.1:301381453-301706453 GCF_019279795.1 Protopterus annectens
GCACATAGCCCAAACTATAAAAAAAAAAAAGATTCATATCAAACTTGGCTCCCTTTATAGAACCAAACAGTTCCTCACTCAAACCTGCAGACAGTCTATAGCTAGAACACATCTACTTCCCACATATACTCCTCCCCTATTTTTACAAACCATAGAAAAACAAATCTAAGTAAATTGGAAGGCCGCTACAATAAAATTGCAAGATTTGCTATTAACCACTCTAATAGATCACATCACTGCTCAGCTCTACAAGAGCTAAAATGGTTAGAATTACCAAACCTATTATCCCTCAACCAGCTTACTATCGCCAACTACATTATTCACCAGCCAAATAACTGCTCCACACTTGCAAACCTGATTCATCCTCAACACAGTAATAGAACATTACGATCATCCAACAAACTCCTACTAAAGGTAGCCAAATCATAATCACTTTGGTGATTCTCTGTACACCAAACAAGTATCAGATGTCTAGAACTCTACTCCCAACACAGTCAACAGTGCCAGCATTCCCAGATTTAAACGTCTCCTCAAGGAACACCTAACCAGAAACTGGCTTTGCTTCTGTTCTACCCCAGGATGCTTCTGTCATATCTCTACAGAACGTCTCCTCCACCATGCAACTAATTTCATTTATGTGTGTGTGTCTGCGCGTGCTTCAATTATTCATCAAAACCTACCTCCTCCTGATAATACCTCCCCTTTAGACTTTTTCTTTTTCTCTCTTATTACTCAAGACAGTCAGCAAAACAATACAGAGTGACCTTATCTAAGATTATATCTAGAAGTACTCTTACTTTCTTCATAGAGGTATATTTGGAAAATGCAACCTCTTATGAATGGTTTATATGTTTTGTGTACAAACTCTGCACACACCACTGTACTCAGTACTAACATAGATATACTGTGCTTTTCTCCTTGAAAATACAACTGGCTAATATGCTAGTGTCAGACATGTCACTGTTTTGTTTATCCACCATTTCATGCTGTTAATTGATACTGTACAATGTGTATATATAGTGTTGTTGCAACTGATTTTTTTATATTTTTTTGTATACACGTTTTCTATATGTATTGATTTTTTGTAAATCCCTTTATTATGATGATGTTAATATTTAATTTTGTTGAATGTATTGGAGCTTTTCTCCCCAGGCCTCTGTTGAAAGAAGGCTCCTGGCCAAGTCAGACATTCCTGGTAAACAAATGTAAAATAAAATAATAAATGCATATGTTTAATCAAAGTTGTGTGTGGTACATTGTTTGACCCATACGTACAAGAATTCTGCTCTGAGTAAAGGATTATATGTTCCCAGATGATCTCCAGTTCTTTCTGCTTGTTGCATTTCATATCCCCTGGTTTTGCTGTATAGAAAATTCTCATATTTGGTGTCTGAGGGTAGTTTAGATTTCCTGAACCAGTCCATTAACCTCTTGATTTCTTCACAGTGGCAGAAGGCATGGGAATGGAGTCCTTCACACTGTGGATGTCCACCATCAGCTCAGGTGCTACCCAAGAAAGGAAGACAGATCAGCTGTCACAAATCAGGGCATTAGCGGTTTTTTTTTTTTTTTTTTTTTTTTACTTTAGATTGTTGTGAGATATACAAACCAGTTCAGTTAATGACCATGAACACTTTCTAATTAGCAGAAAATAATGAAAAAAAAAAAAGTAGTTTGCAGGCATGATACTTAAAATAATAAGCATTTTCATTCGGTGTACTTTTGGACTTCATCAGATTTAATTTCATAGTCACATGAAACCAAACATTATCATCTAAAAGTCATTGAAAGCGTTAACAAATGTTTGTTTTATGACAGCTTAAAAACTCAACTGCAGTTATGAAATGCAGGTTGCATTAAACAAGCAACTAATCTATAAACATAATTAGTCTATCTATACTGTCTAATATTTATAGCTGTCAGCAATTGCAGTTCATCCATTGAATCCCAAAAAGTGCCTCTCATCTTGTTTTTATTGAGCAGAATATCCAAGTCATCTTTTCTGTCATTTAAAACAAAAATGCAAACTTTTTGAAATTAGCACATTGGAGTTGTATGCCTGTAGAGGACATTATATTTGTTCCTAGAATAAATGGCATATATTATGTTTCCTAATTCTGTTGTGTAATTTCCTTGTTATTTTCAGCATTAAAAGATGTGCAAGAGGCATGGCTAAGTCACATATACTTTGGAATATGACTCACATTTGTAATGCACATTACTGTCTTAATTCTTTCATGTAGTAACATGGAAAAAGAAGGGTTGCCTGCTTTTGTACTTAAAGCCTACAACCACAGAGTAAGCCCCAGATCTGTTGTTGCTAATATGACTTGTCTCAACTAAGGGATTTCCACCAGTTTGTTAAATTATTACCTGTGTATAAAAGCAAAACCTGGGCTGGTTTCCCACTGCACAAAAGATGTCTGTTATGTCTGTGTTTTCTGTTTATTGCTAGCTGTTCTAATATCACAAGAGCCACACTTGTAAGCTACCACGCTTCTAGGTGCAAAAGTCTTACAAGATGAACACTGAGAGTTCTAGACAAATTAAAGCAGTTGGTTTGCATTTGTTTTCTCAGTTCCAGAAGTTAACATTAACATCTTCAAGTCATCATTCATCATATGTTTGTACCCTTTCTAAAAAAAAATGTGCTTCATCTTTGAGATTATCCTCAAAAGTTGATCTGTGTAGTTTTATCAATTGGCTTTTCACCTCATTCAGTTTTGAAACTTAAGTTAAAGCTTTAATTGTTTTTAAGATGATTGGTTTTATAGGACTATGAATTGTTCAAATTGTGAAGGAGCAACTTGTTTTTGATGTGAAGTTTAGAAGAATGTTGAGCGAAAGTGCTTATGATCCATTTTATTAATCTCACATTTGTTTTCAAGCTGCTGCTTCATTTTGCACTTTTTATTCTGCAAAGGTATTGTTGGCTTCTTTCTCTTTCTTTTAGATTCTCTGAGATATTGTTGGCTGTTATTGTTTTTGTTTCAGATCTGTAACTCTGTTCCTGCTTCAGTGCTTGGTTATCATTGGATTGGCCAAAAGAAAAGCATGAGCCATAGGATCTTATCTCTCGTCTGCTTCGCATTTGGAGACCATTATGATTTTTAGACCACATTTTAAAGTTTATCCGCTGCTCTAGTTTACCTTATGATAGCTAATGTTTTTCTCTTTCATTGGCTCAGTTGCAAAACCAATGAGAGGAGATTATCAAGAATCAAAATGGAGACAATGGACTCCTGTGAACTTTTCTTACCACACACTGTGCTTTGGTTTTGTTGAACTAAGCAGTAGCATCTGCACAGATCCTTCCCTCCCTGAGCTCCTAAACAAAACCCAAAAATCTTTTACAGCTGTAGAGCAGCATCTCACTAATAACCAGCTAATTTTAAACACCAACATGACTAAACTAATACTATTTTCTAATCGCAAAGCTGATTTCCCTTTTATCATCCACTCCTCATACAATACCAAAATTGAGCCTGCAGCAGAAACCAAACTGCTAGGCGTCACTGTCAATGACTTCCTAAAATATGACATGCACATAGCCCAAACTATAAAAAAAAAAAGATTCATATCAAACTTGGCTCCCTTTATAGAACCAAACAGTTCCTCACTCAAACCTGCAGACAGTCTATAGCTAGAACACATCTACTTCCCACATATACTCCTCCCCTATTTTTACAAACCATAGAAAAACAGATCTAAGTAAATTGGAAGGCCGCTACAATAAATTTGCAAGATTTGCTATTAACCACTCTAATAGATCACATCACTGCTCAGCTCTACAAGAGCTAAAATGGTTAGAGTTACCAAACCTATTATCCCTCAACCAGCTTACTATCGCCAACTACATTATTCACCAGCCAAATAACTGCTCCACACTTGCAAACCTGATATATCCTCAACACAGTAATAGAACATTACGATCATCCAACAAACTCCTACTAAAGGTAGCCAAATCATAATCACTTTGGTGATTCTCTGTACACCAAACAAGTATCAGATGTCTAGAACTCTACTCCCAACACAGTCAACAGTGCCAGCATTCCCAGGTTTAAACGTCTCCTCAAGGAACACCTAACCAGAAACTGGCTTTGCTTCTGTTCTACCCCAGGATGCTTCTGTCATATCTCTACAGAACGTCTCCTCCACCATGCAACTAATTTCATTTATGTGTGTGTGTCTGCGCGTGCTTCAATTATTCATCAAAACCTACCTCCTCCTGATAATACCTCCCCTTTAGACTTTTTCTTTTTCTCTCTTATTACTCAAGACAGTCAGCAAAACAATACAGAGTGACCTTATCTAAGATTATATCTAGAAGTACTCTTACTTTCTTCATAGAGGTATATTTGGAAAATGCAACCTCTTATGAATGGTTTATATGTTTTGTGTACAAACTCTGCACACACCACTGTACTCAGTACTAACATAGATGTACTGTGCTTTTCTCCTTGAAAATACAACTGGCTAATATGCTAGTGTCAGACATGTCACTGTTTTGTTTATCCACCATTTCATGCTGTTAATTGATACTGTACAATGTGTATATATAGTGTTGTTGCAACTGATTTTTTTATATTTTTTTGTATACACGATTTCTATATGTATTGATTTTTTGTAAATCCCTTTATTATGATGATGTTAATATTTAATTTTGATGAATGTATTGGAGCTTTTCTCCCCAGGCCTCTGTTGAAAGAAGGCTCCTGGCCAAGTCAGACATTCCTGGTAAACAAATGTAAAATAAAATAATAAATGCATATGTTTAATCAAAGTTGTGTGTGGTACATTGTTTGACCCATACGTACAAGAATTCTGCTCTGAGTAAAGGATTATATGTTCCCAGATGATCTCCAGTTCTTTCTGCTTGTTGCATTTCATATCCCCTGGTTTTGCTGTATAGAAAATTCTCATATTTGGTGTCTGAGGGTAGTTTAGATTTCCTGAACCAGTCCATTAACCTCTTGATTTCTTCACAGTGGCAGAAGGCATGGGAATGGAGTCCTTCACACTGTGGATGTCCACCATCAGCTCAGGTGCTACCCAAGAAAGGAAGACAGATCAGCTGTCACAAATCAGGGCATTAGCGGTTTTTTTTTTTTTTTTTTTTTTTTTTTATACTTTAGATTGTTGTGAGATATACAAACCATTTCAGTTAATGACCATGAACACTTTCTAATTAGCAGAAAATAATGAAAAAAAAAAGTAGTTTGCAGGCATGATACTTAAAATAATAAGCATTTTCATTCGGTGTACTTTTGGACTTCATCAGATTTCATTTCATAGTCACATGAAACCAAACATTATCATCTAAAAGTCATTGAAAGCGTTAACAAATGTTTGTTTTATGACAGCTTAAAAACTCAACTGCAGTTATGAAATGCAGGTTGCATTAAACAAGCAACTAATCTATAAACATAATTAGTCTATCTATACTGTCTAATATTTATAGCTGTCAGCAATTGCAGTTCATCCATTGAATCCCAAAAAGTGCCTCTCATCTTGTTTTTATTGAGCAGAATATCCAAGTCATCTTTTCTGTCATTTAAAACAAAAATGCAAACTTTTTGAAATTAGCACATTGGAGTTGTATGCCTGTAGAGGACATTATATTTGTTCCTAGAATAAATGGCATATATTATGTTTCCTAATTCTGTGTAATTTCCTTGTTATTTTCAGCATTAAAAGATGTGCAAGAGGCATGGCTAAGTCACATATACTTTGGAATATGACTCACATTTGTAATGCACATTACTGTCTTAATTCTTTCATGTAGTAACATGAAAAAAGAAGGGTTGCCTGCTTTTGTACTTAAAGCCTACAACCACAGGGTAAGCCCCAGATCTGTTGTTGCTAATATGACTTGTCTCAACTAAGGGATTTCCACCAGTTTGTTAAATTATTACCTGTATATAAAAGCAAAACCTGGGCTGGTTTCCCACTGCACAAAAGATGTCTGTGTTTTCTGTTTATTGCTAGCTGTTCTAATATCACAAGAGCCACACTTGTAAGCTACCACGCTTCTAGGTGCAAACGTCTTACAAGATGAACACTGAGAGTTCTAGACAAATTAAAGCAGTTGGTTTGCATTTGTTTTCTCAGTTCCAGAAGTTAACATTAACATCTTCAAGTCATCATTCATCATATGTTTGTACCCTTTCTAAAAAAAAATGTGCTTCATCTTTGAGATTATCCTCAAAAGTTGATCTGTGTAGTTTTATCAATTGGCTTTTCACCTCATTCAGTTTTGAAACTTAAGTTAAAGCTTTAATTGTTTTTAAGATGATTGGTTTTATAGGACTATGAATTGTTCAAATTGTGAAGGAGCAACTTGTTTTTGATGTGAAGTTTAGAAGAATGTTGAACGAAAGTGCTTATGATCCATTTTATTAATCTCACATTTGTTTTTCAAGCTGTTGCTTCATTTTTTGCACTTTTTATTCTGCAAGGTATTGTTGGCTTCTTTCTCTTTCTTTAGATTCTCTGAGATATTGTTGGCTGTTATTGTTTTGTTTCAGATCTGTAACTCTGTTCCTGCTTCAGTGCTTGGTTATCATTGGATTGGCCCAAAGAAAAGCATAGGCCATAGGATCTTATCTCTCGTCTGCTTCGCATTTGGAGGACCATTATGATTTTAGACCACATTTTAAAGTTTATCCCGCTGCTCTAGTTTACCTTATGATAGCTAATGTTTTCTCTTTCATTGGCTCAGTTGCAAAGCCAATGAGAGAGGAGATTATCAAGAATCAAAATGGAGACAATGGACTCCCTGTGGGCTTTCTTACCACACTGTGCTTTGGTTTGTTGAACTAAGCAGTAGCATCTTACTGTTAGAAAAATAGACCAGTAGTATAGTGGGCTGAGAACTACATGTGCTATTGGCCCATTTTTCTAGCTACATTGCTGTTGGTTCTATTTTTTTTTTTAACCTGTACTTGTGCTGATGTTCATCGTGTTACCCTGCTGCAGTCATCACACTTGGGTTATCCTGTCGTCAGGCGGTCTCGCAGTCGGCTGGATTTCCAAAGTCTTGGTCCGATGTCTGTTACTGTCGCCTCATCCCTGACGTTAGTGCGCCAGGGGTATATATATTGCAACCAATGCCATTTTCTCCAGTCTTTCTTGCTGTGCGGTGCCCGAAGCAGAAGCAGTTCACAAGTGCCGGTTGGCCGACTCCTGAGATTTTCGAATTTGAATTTCAGACCGAAGTCTTCTATAAAGCTAAGTACCCCGTTGGGGAAACTTTTCTTGCCTCAGACCGATGTCAGAAAAAGTTAACAATTGTATTTCTTGTGGGAAGCAAATACCTCATAAGGATTTTCATTCTTATTGCATACCTTGCCTAGGCCCTGATCAAGATGTCACTTCTTGTCGTTTTTGTGCTAGATTTAATAAACGTACTATTAAAAGATGATTTAATTTTGCACAACACTTTTTTGGTAGAAAATTTAATTACACCATGCCGTCGGAGCTGCCGACTACCGGCGTGCACAAAAAGCGCAGGGACAAGGACCGACAGCCCAGGCCTAAGCCCGATTCCAAGGCCTCGGTTGATCCGGTCTCCGGTTCTCCGGTTATCAGTGAGGCTGCGACGCAGCCTCTGACTACCGCAGTACTGGAACCCGAGACCGCTACAGATATTTTGACGGAATGTACTTGGTCGACGCAGCCTTTTACTTCAGGCCCTTCCGACGATTTACCTTCCAAGGACGTCGGTGCTTCTGAAACGCCATCGGTTTCTGAAGGCGTTTTCAGACCGACGACTCTTACAGTCAAAACATTTTCCAAGTTGAAGACTCCTTCTAAATCGAAAAAGGCTTCACTTCAGTCTCCTGTTCAAGGCCCTATGCCTAAGAAACAGATGCTCAAGATGGCTGAAGATTTGATTTCTCTTATCAGGGGTTCTCAGCCTCCTCCTGACAAAAGGCCTAGACAAGAGGAAGATTCTGCTTCCTCTGAACAACTGTCTATTTCTTCTGATTCCTCTGAGGACCAAGACTATTCCTTCTCTCCTTATGAAGACTCTGATGCTGAGGACTCTATTCCCTCAGCTTCCCCTCCAGAAGATTACTCTTTTGGGGAAACTTTACACACTATGAGGGAACATTTTCACTGGGAAGGTCAGGATTACTCTGATTCCAAGAAAAGGCTCAGAGAGTTTCTTTTACTCCCCCAACACAGACCCCTAGCCATCCCTCCTGTTTTGGACATTGTGGATGATGTCTGTTTAGAATCCAGTTTCAACCCTGACTCTCTACCTCCTGCCCCGGCCAAGCCTGACAGATACTACAGAGTACCTGATTCCCACAAATTCCTTTACAAAAGCCCAGTAGCTGACCCAGAGACTATCTCCCAGGGTCCCAAGGGGGGCTAAGGCTTCCATGGCTAAAAATCCAGTACCTTCTGAAAGGGATTCAAGAGCACTAGACAGATGGGGGAAAAAGGTTTACACTTCAGCCACTTTAGCTATGAGAGCACTAAACTGTCAATTTCATATGCTTAAGTATTAGCAATTTCTGATCTCTCAGTTAAAACAAAAGATAACCACCCTCCCTCAACAATCTGAATTGAAAGAAGTACAGGATTTGTTGCACGCCACCGAGCAGGTGGGCAAACATACCTTACAATGTGGGTTTGATTCTTTAGAGGCCTCCTGCAGAGCAGCTGTCACTGGATCAGTTATACGTAGGCATGCCTGGTTAAAGGAGCAAAGTCTGCCTGATCATATTAAAGCAAAACTACTAGATGCTCCCTTACAGCAGGATGTTCTTTTTGGTGTTAAAGCAGAAGAAGTTTTAAAGAAAATGGAAGATAAGGCAAAATCAATGCAGACAGTCAAAGATTTCCTACAAGTACAACCCCCTCGCTTCAGCAGAAACTGGCCAACAAAAAACTGGTCCTTTCCAGCCACTGACAGGCCTCAGAGGGGTAAATACAGGCGCCCAAGGGGCAGAGGGCAACCACAAGCTCAGTATAAACCTCGCCATTGGGGCATTCCACCCCAGAAGGGAGGAGAAGACAGGTCTCAATCCACCAGAAGGCAAACTCAATGACTTGCACCTCAGCTGGCCAAACAAAGCTCTTTTGTCAGCCCCCCTGGGGGGGAAACTAGCACTATTTGCAGACAACTGGCACATGGTCACAAAGGACAAATGGGTCCTAGACATAATTTCACGAGGATACAGATTCCACTTTCACACCTTGCCAATAAAAAGAGGAATGCCAAACCTGCCACAAAATCAAAGGGCAGAGGCTCAAAAACAAATTACAGCTCTCATGGCCATGAGAGCCATTCAAAGGGTACCAACTCAAGAGCAAGGCCAAGGATTTTACTCTAGACACTTCCTAGTACCCAGAAAAGAAAATGCTTGGAGACCAATTCTGGACCTTTCAATTCTAAACACGTACTTACAAGTTCCCAAATTCAAGATGCTAACACTACAGCAGTTACTTCCCATGTTGGGTAAGGAAGCATGGCTGGTAACGTTGGACCTCAAGGAGGCATACTTGCATGTCCCTATCAGACAAAGTTGCAGAAGATACCTCCGTTTCATTGCAGGTTCAACCCTTTATCAATTCTCTGCTCTGCCCTTTGGCTTATCTACTGCGCCCAGAGTATTCACAAAATGCCTGGCACCAGTAATTGCATACTGCAGACAAAGAGGAATTCAAATATATCCATACCTGGACGACTGCCTCATCCAAGCAGAAAGAAAAGACATTCTCCTACAACATCTGGCTTTTGTGAAGCATCTACTAAATTGTCTGGGGTACACAGTAAACGAAAAGAAGTCAAAACTAGTACCCTCACAAAAAATGACATTCCTGGGTGCCAGCTTGGACACAACGGCCCAGAAGGCTTATCTTACACCAGACAAGCAACTACAACTGACTCAGTATTTCAAGACAATGGCAACAAAGACCCAATTAACTGCAAGAAAAATTCTGCAGGCTTTGGGCTTCATGGCATCTTGCATTCTGATAATACCATTTGCAAAACTGCATATGAGGAAATTACAGTGGTACCTAAAAAGCGTATGGTCTCAACACAGCCACAGCTTGGACACAGTGATATCTCTCATTCCCTGCCTTTAACAGGAATTTCTATGGTGGGCACAGGCATGTCACCTCAACAAGGGTCAGCCTTTCACCTTGCCCCCACCCAGGCAAACTATCACAACAGATGCTTCAGACTATGCCTGGGGGGCACACATGGCAGGGCAATGCATTCAAGGCCTATGGACTGCAGAACAAAGAAAACTGCACATAAACCAAAAAGAGATGCTAGCTATACAGAAAGCTCTGACAGCCTTCAAGGATCTACTACAGCCAGGACAACTTGCAATAAAGACGGACACCACCACAGTAATGTGGTACATAAACAAACAAGTGGGCTCATACTCCTACCCTCTTTGCAGGCAAGCAATAATCTTATGGAACACAGCTCTGGCCTACCAAGTCCAGTTACAAGCTCAATTCCTGCCAGAACAGAAAAACACATTGGCAGACGACCTAAGCAGAAACATCAAAGATCCCCACGAGTGGAAGCTAGACCCACAAATATTTACAATGATAACTCAAAGATGGGGCCTACCAAATATAGACCTGTTTGCCAGTCCTCAAAACTAACAGCTGACAAAATTTTGTACAAGGACATTCCACCATCAAGCTTGGAAAGTGGACGCTCTCTCCTTCAGTTGGAAAAACCTGACAGCATATGCCTTTCCTCCATTACCTCTTCTCACAAAGGTACTTTTGAAGGTCAAAAAGGAGAAACCTCGAATGATTCTCATAGCCCCAGACTGGCCACGCCAGCACTGGTACCCGCTACTGAAGAATATGGCTCACAGCCCACCATGGATATTGCCTCAAATACCTCATTTGCTCACGCAGCAGGACAAGCAGATTCTACACAGCCAGATCAAAACCTTAAACCTGGCTGCATGGCAAATCAATTAAGTATCCAACCTGCAACTCTTTCACAAGCAGTACTGGATGTTATTCTAGAAGCCAGGAGGCCAAGCACCAGGAAGGCTTACTCGGACAAATGGAAAAGGTTTTCTGCTTGGAACCAAGCTAAAGGCCAAGACACAACTCAGCCTCATATGCCTCACATTCTGCAGTATTTAGCTGAGATGTTGCATAAAGGACTTTCCTTCTCCTCAATTAAGATCCATGCATCAGCTATTTCAGCTCACTACGACACAAATCCACCTTTATTTTCAAATCCTCTCCTAAGGCAGTTCCTCAGAGGGGCAAAAAACATTAGACCACCTAGAAGAGCTCCTACACCAACATGGGACCTCAACTTTGTTCTGGAAAAACTAACGCTACCTCCCTTTGAACCAGCTTTTTCTGCAGACCTTCAGTTCCTAACTTGGAAGACTGCCCTGCTCCTGGCAATAACTTCTGCTAGGAGAGTCTCAGAATTACTGGCACTTATGGCAGTGGAACCTTTCCTCATTTCTCTACGAACTAATCCTTCCTTCATGCCTAAGGTGGTTTCCAGTGTAGCTTTAAATCAAACCATCCACCTACCCACTTTCTTCCCCAATCCACAGAACAAAGTTGAGAGACTCCTGCACTCCTTGGACATTCACAGGCAGCTTCGTTACTACTTGGATGAAACTAAGGCTTTCAGAAAAACTGACCAGCTCTTTGTTTCCTATGCTACAGCTTCTCAAGGGAGGGCCATATCCAAGCAAACCATTTCTAAATGGATAGGCCATTGCATACGATTCTGCTATACCCATCATGGGAAACCAGTTCCTCCTACCATTAGATCCCACTCTTACCAGGGCAACAGCTACCTCTACAGCCTTTCTCAGGGGGGTTCCTACCAAGGAAATTTTAGAAGCTGCAACTTGGAGTTCTGTACACACCTTCACCAAGCACTATCACTTACCTCTTTTTTCTAAGTCCAGGGCAGGCTTCGCCACTGCAGTTCTGCAGGGCCTCATTGCCTCCACTAACCCTCTATGATGCCTCCACCCTACCTTAGCTTTGGGACTCAACCCAAGTGTGATGACTGCAGCAGGGTAACACGATGAACATAGTACAGTTTTGTACCTACCATAAATGTAGATGTTCGAGTGTTCACCCTGCTGCAGTCCAGGTTACCCTCCCTCCAACCCCTCTGATCTACTGGCTAAATCTTTGCTATGCCTTACTGATGTATTTGCTTATAGCTGAAGGGATTTTGTGTCTGTACAGTGTTCACACCCTTTGGTACTAATTTGGATCACCTTTTTGGGGGCACCTGACATCTGGGGCAAGAAAAACTGAAGAAAATGGCGTCGGTTGCAATATATATACCCCTGGCGCACTGACGTCAGGGATGAGGCGACAGCAACCGGCGCTGGACCAAGACTTTGGAAATCCAGCTGACTGCGGGACCGCCTGACGACAGGATAACCCAAGTGTGATGACTGCAGCAGGGTTAACACTCGAACATCTACATTTATGGTAGGTACAAAACTGTACTTTGTCATTCATCAGACCAGTAACACAGTAGAACTAGAAATACCACACCGAGACTTCCATTCTTACTGCGTCACCTGTTTAGTCCCAGACCAAGACATCCCTCTTGTCACTTTTGTGCTTTGTTCAATGCCAGAACTATACGTCGTCGAGCCCTTATAGTAGCTAAATATTTTCGCTCTCGATCTCCGTATTCCCAAATGGCTTCAGTAAGCCGTCTGACTACTGATCTTCTGAAAAACATAAGGATAAAGACAGAGACAGACTGCACAGGTCCAAAATTGCCAATGTCACTTCCGGTAAGCTAGTCGCCAGTTCGCCGGTCCTCAGTGAGGCGCTTTCACAGCCCCTGATGCCCGCTTCTGTGGATTCGCAAGCTGCTACCGAGACCCGTTCAGAGTCTGGTATGCCGCAAGACTCTTGTTTGACTATGGATCCTGCGGATGTCTCTACCTTGGATGGGTCCGGAGCCACTGAGCAGGCATCGGCTTCCAAGAAAGTTCTTCACACTACCGATACTCTACACAAACCGACGACTTCTTTCTCGTCTTCAGTTCTTCCTAAAACTACCGAGTTTCTAAGGCCCAGGGTACGAACTACGCCTAAAAAATCGACCCAAGCTCAGGCACCTGCTTCCATGCCTCAATCTCAAATGCTTAATATGGCGGAAGACCTTATCATGCTTATTAGGGGAAGCCAGCCTACCCCTTCCAAAAGAAAGAGACTTGTCCCCAGTAGTTTTATCTGACCAGGAGTCCGATGACTGAGGTTTCTTAATATGAAGACATGCAACCCCTATCTGCTTATGAGGATTCAGATGCAGAGGAATCCATTCCTTCTGCCTCTACTCCAGAGGATTTTTCATTTGGTGAAACCCTACATACTTTAAAGGAGCATTTCCAGTGGGAATGTCAGGACTGTCCTCAGTCCAAAAAGAGACTCAGGGAATTCTTAGACTTACCATAGCACATACCTTTAACCATTCCTCTAGTCTTGGATGTTGTGGATGATGTCTTTCTGGAATCCAGTTTGACTCCTGACACCCTTCCTCCTGCTCCCAGGAAATCTGACAGGCATTAGAGTCCCTGACTCTCACAAATTTCTTTTCAGAAATCCTACTGCTGACCCAGAGGTCATCTCCCAAGGACCTAAAGGAATAAAAGCAACCACAGCTAAAAATCCCACCACCTCGGACAGGGATTCTCGAGCTCTAGACAGATGGGGTGAAAAAGTATAAACCTCTGCAACTCTTGCCATTAGAGCACTAAAATGTCAGTTCCACATGCTGAAATACCAGCAACATACCATGGAACTCCTCAAGCAAAAATGTCTACCTTTCCTGCTTGTGCAGAAAATAAAGAAATACAGGAGCTTATGCATTCTGCAAGCCAAGTTAATAAGCACACTTTGCAGTCTGGCTTTAACGCCCTAGAAGCATCTGCAGGGCAGCAGTCACAGGTTATGAACTTAGAAGGCATGCTTGGCTTAATCAACAGACCTTGCCAGACCATGTCAAATCTAAACTATTGGATGCACCATTGAACAAAGACAATTTGTTTGGCACCAAGGCAGAAGAGGTCTTAAAAAACATGGAAGAAAAAGCTAAATCTATGCAGACAGTTAAAAATTTCTTAGAGGTCCAGCCTCCAAGGTTCAGTAGGCATTGCCCCTCCAAACACTGGTCCTTTCTGGCTCCCTCCAGGCCTGTTCAGTCAAGACCTAGGGGAAGCAGACCCCCAAGACAGCAGTCCCAGGGAATGCAGAGATCTAAGCAGTGAAGTTCCTCCACTTCAAAAAACAGGGACTGCTAAGCCACCCCCTTGTGGAAAGAACTCACAATTACTTTACACCTCCACCCCTTACCTCTTCCCACCTACTTGTGCCCCTAGGAGGAAAACTCTCATCCCATTCAAAAAACTGGGCCTCTATTACCAACGACAGATGGGTTCTCAACATAGTGTCCCAGGGATGCATATTTTATTTCTGCACTCTGCCAACCCCAAAAGGGTTCCCAGATCTTCCTCCAAACCAGTGGCAGAGGCTAAAAAACAGGTAAATTCCCTGCTTTCCATGAGGGCAATACAGCCTCTTCCTGCAGATCAGATAGGCCAAGGTTTCTATTCCAGACTTTTACTGGTACCCAGAAAAGAGGGTACCTGGCACCCAATCCTTGATCTATCAATTCTAAGCACCTTCCTGGTGATACTAACATTCAAAATGCTTACCCTTCAGCAGCTTCTTCCTGTGCTTTCCAGGGATGCTTGGTTAGTCACCCTAGACCTAAAAGAGACCTACCTACACGTCCCAATCAGGGATTCTTGCAGGAAATATCTATGTTTCAGGGCAGGATTTATGCACTTTCAGTTCTCTGCACTTCCCTTTGGCTTATTCACTATGCCCAGAGTTTTCACAAAATGCCTGGCTCCAGCCATTGCTTTTTGCAGGCAAAGGAATGTTCAAATTTACCCCTCCTTAGACGACTGCCTGATTCAGGCAGACAGTCAGGAAAAGTTGTTACAGCACCTGTCCTTTGTAAAAGACCTACTGACCTCCCTGGGGTATACTGTAAACAAAAAGAAATCCAAACGAGTCCCCACTCAAAAAACTGTATTCCTGGGAGCAAGCCTGGACACAGCCTCCCAGATGACATTTCTTACTCCAGAAAAACAAGCCTACTTGACAGGCTACTTCTCTCAACTAGCCACCAGAACCCAGTTATCTGCAAGGAAAATCCTGCAAGCTCTAGGGTTCATGGCCTTCTGCATTCTACTCATTCCATATGCCAGACTGCATATGCGGAAACTACAAGGGTACGTAAAAAGCCTTTGGTGTCAACACTCTCAGGACCTGGAAACTATCATACCTATAATACCCTGTCTAAGGAAAGATTTTCTTTGGTGGGCAGCAGCGTGCAACCACAACAAGGGTCTTCCCGTCTCACAACCCCACGTCACCCAGACCATAACCACAGATGCATCAGATTATGCCTGGGGTGCACACCTGGACGGCAGGTGCATTCAGGGCCATTGGAGCCCAAGTCAAATACATCTGCACATCAACCTAAAAGAGTTACTAGCAGTCCAGCATACTCTGACAGCTTTCAGACCCCAACTCTCCCCGGGGCCTCTAATGATCAAAACAGACACCACAGTGATGTGGTATATTCAGTGCCAACTTCACCCCCCTCTCACCCCCTAAATGGCCCATCTCAATACCGGAAGATTGCCAAATTCCAGTAATAACGGCCACACAGGTACAAAACGCACTTTCTAAAGCCAAGAATACAGCATCCATGGGGCCAGATGACATCCCGGGCTGTGTACTACATGAACTACAATATGAACTGGCACCTCACCTAAGTGTCATGTTTAATCATAGCCTCACCTCAGGTTTCATGCCCACTGAGTGGCGCAGAGCTACAGTTATCCCAATCCACAAGGGGGGATCCACCTTGGATCCCGAAACTACGTCCCATCAGTCTGACAAGCCTTATCTGCAAGGCCATGGCGCGTATTATCATGGAACTTATAAACCAAGACATTGGCAACCTTCAAACACTGGACCCCACCCAGTTTGGGTTTGTGAAGGGCCGATCTTGTCTCCTGAACCTGATTGACTTCTTTGAATCCGTCTCCAGAGCCATGGACAAGGGTAAGGTGGTCCACACAGCCTATCTAGACCTTGCCAGGCCTTTGACACCATCCCCACTCTGGAATCATAGATAAACTTACTAAGTTGGGCATTAATCCCTATGTCACCCAATGGGTTGCTAAATGACTTACTGATAGAACCACACTGTAAAAAGTAGCCGACTCCAAATCCAGCTCCAGACAAGTGACAAGTGGAGTACCTCAGGGTTCAGTCCTGGCCTCTTGTTTGGCATCTACTTCTCTGAAGTACAGGTCAACACTAAGGGACTCTGGCTAACAAAGTTTGCAGATGACTGCAAACTGGGAGCCATTATTGAATCCCAAATGATGTGGATACTCTACAAAGGGCCTTACAGAAACAGATGCTTGGTGCCAGAGCCATGGGCTCAAGCTCAATGCCAAGAAATGTATTGTTATCCCCTTTGGGAAAAAACTTGTGTCCGTGAATTACCATATAGGTGGCAGTACACTAAACACAGAAAGTGTGATAAGAGACTTAGGGACACAGGTGGACAGTGGTCTCACCTTCGATAACCACATCGCCACAACAGTCAGGAAATCCTTCTATGTGGCACACCTCATCACGAAGGGCTTTTCATCCAGGAAAAAAGGAGGTCATTGTCCCACTGTACTCATCCCTCATTAGACCCATTATAGAATACAACGCCCCATTTGGTATGTACCTCTCAAGACATCTGCAACAACTGGAAAGGCCTCAGAAATACCTCACTAAAAGAATCACAGGCCTAAAGCAGATGCCCTACGCTGACCGCCTTAAAAACTCCAGCTATACTCTGTCGCATATCGTTTACTCAGAGGCGATCTCTGCTTAACATACAAGGCCATGTCAAACCCAGAGCTGTTGGACATGCTACACTTAAAGAAAACCCAATCCTCAGAGCTACACGCTCCAGGATCTAAACCTTGTCATCACAATAAAGAAAACATGCTGGAGGGATAGGTTCCTGACCCAGAGACTCCCCAGACTCTGGAATAGATTGCCCATACATGTCAAGCAGAGTGGCTCTTTGGACCTCTTCAAGAGGAACCTTGACGATTGGATGGGAGAAAGGAAATTCACCCCAGGGATCAGTCGCCCTGCTAGACAGGGGTCCAGGAAAGCAAATAATGTGGGAAGAAATAGCCAGGGAATTGTTATGGCTAGGCTTGTATAGGCCCTAGGGCTGATAGCCTAGTACCAACCTATGAACCTATATCAACAAGCAGGGAGGAACTCACTGATGTTCTTCATGTTTCACTGTTGCAGTCATTACATTTGGGTAATCTGCTGGAAGGTTGCCCTCAGTCGGCCTGATTAACAAAGTCTTGGGTCCTGCGTCGGTTGCTGTCCCTTCTTCCATGACGTCAGGTCATCAGGGGTATAAAACATGCAGCCAACGCCATTTTCATCAGTCTTTCTTGCCGCGCTGTGCCCAAAGCAGAAGCATTTCGCAAGTGCCAGTCGGCCGACTCCTGAAATTTTCGTTTTCAAGTTTCAGAACCGGAGTCTTCAACCTAAAGCTAAGTACCCCGTTGGGGAAACTTTGTCTTGCTCCTTACTGATGTCAGTAAAAGTTAATAATTGTATTACTTGTGGGAAGCAAATACCTCATAAGGATTTTCATTTGTACTGTATTCCTTGCCTAGGCCCTGACCACAATGTGCCTTGCTGTCGATTTTGTGCTAAATTTAATCAACGCACTATTAAGCGTCTGTATATTTTTGCATTAAAATATTTTGGCTCAAGATTTAACTATCCAGAAATGTTGCCGGTTAGCAGTCCAACTACCGGAATACCTAAAAAAACGCAAAGAAAAAGGCAGAGACAGACCATCGAGGTCCAAAACCGGCAACGAAGCTTCTCCTAAGCCAGTCGCCGGTTCGCCGGTACTCAGTGAGCCACTTTCACAGCCCCTGATACCCGCTACTTTTGATTCGCAGGCCTCTACTTAGACCCATTCGGAGTTCGGTATGCCACGTGACACTTAAAGTATTGAACCTATGGATGTCTCTACCTTGGATGGGTCCGGAGCCGCTGAGCAGGCACCGGCTTCTGAGGGTGTTTTCAGGCCTAAAGATTTGTATATTAAACCGACGCCATCTTCAAAACTAAGGCCAAAATCTACTTCTATGTCTAAAAAACTGACGCTTGGGCCACGTGCACAGGCCCCTCTGCCTAAAAAACAAATGATCAAAATGGCTGAGGATTTAATTACCTTGATCAGGTGTACCCATCCCCCTCCTGCTAAGAGGCCTAGGCAAGGCACTGACTATGAATCATCAGATCAGGTTTCCATTTCTTCTGATTCCTCTTCTGATCAGGCATTATCTATTACACCTTATGAAGACTCTGATGCAGAAGATTCCATCCCTTCTGCTTCTCCTCCTGAGGATTTTTCTTTTGGAGAAACTTTGCATACCCTAAGGGAACACTTTCACTGGGAGAGTCAGGATTTCTCAGAATCTAAAAAGAGGCTTAGGGATTTCCTCCTCCTTCCTCAGCATAGGCCTTTGGCTATACCTCCTGATGTTCATCGTGTTTCACTGTTGCAGTCATGACTGTAGGGTTCTCCCTGCCGGCAGGCAGCCCTCGGTCAGCCAGAATCCCAAAGTCTGGGTCCGGCGTCGGCTGTTCAACCATGCTCCCTGACGTCAGAGCGCCAGGAGTATAAAGCTGACAGCCGACGCCATCTTCTCCAGTCTTTCTTGCCGTTCGGTGATAGCAGTTCGCAAGTGCTGGTCGGCTGACTCCTGACAAATTTTTCTATATACTTCGGTCCGAAGACTTTCTTCTCAACTCAAAGCTAAGTACCCGTTAGAAACTTTTTCTTGCTCCACTCCGATGTCAGAAAAAGTTAATAATTGTATTTCATGTGGGAAGCAAATACCTCATAAGGATTTTCATTCTTACTGTATTCCTTGCTTAGGCCCTGACCACGACGTAGCTAGTTGTCGGTTTTGTGCTAGATTCAATCAACGTACAATTAAGCGAAGGTACGATTTTGCTTTTCATTACTTCAGTAGGTGCTTTAACTACAAAATGTCGTCGGATACGGTTCCAGCTACCGGAGTTCACAAACATCTCAAGGATAAAGACAGGCCTCCGAGGTCCAAATCTGATGACAGCACACAAGCGGAGCCAGCTTCAGGTTCGGCCGTGTCAGTGAGGCGCTTTTGCAGCCCCTGTCGTCGGCCATTTCAGTACCGACGGCCGAAACGGACTCTCATTAGGAGCCAACCAGGCCTTTAAATATTTCTGTTGCAGGACCTTCGGACAATGCTCCTTCGGATGGGTCCGGAGCCGCTGTGCAGGTACCAGCTTCCGAAGGAGTTTTCAGGCCTACTCAGCTACTAGTAAAGGCAAAGCCAAAGACAAAGGCAAAGACTCCTTCTAAATCAAAGACTTCAACACAGGCTTCTTCTGAACCGGCTCCCAAGTCACAGAAACAGTTACTCAAGATGGCGGAGGATTTACTTACTATGATTAGGGGTTCACACCCCCCTCCAGACAAAAGGACAAAGCAGGATGTTTATTATGATTCCTCTGATCAGGCTTCTGTTTCCTCAGTTTCTTCTTCTGATCAGGAATATTCTTTCCCTCCTTATGAGGATTCTGATGCTGAAGAACCCATTCCTTCAGCTTCTCCCCCTGAGGATTTCTCTTTTGGGGAAACTTTGCATGAAATGAGGGAACATTTCCACTGGGAAGGACAGGAGTATTCGGAATCCAAGAAAAGACTGAGGGATTTTCTTCCTCTTCCCCAACATAGACCCCTGGCTATTCCTCCTGTTTTGGATATTGTGGATGATGCCTTTTCGGAGGCTAACTTAACCCCTGACTCTTTTCCTCCTGCTCCTGTTAAGCCTGATAGATATTACAGGGTTCCTGATTCCCATCAGTTTTTATACAAGAACCCTGCTGCTGACCCTGAAACCATTTCTCAGGGTCCTAAGGGAGTTAAGGCCGCTTCTGCCAAAAATCCCATTCCTACTGAAAAGGATTCTCGATCCTTAGAAAGATGGGGCAAAAAGGTGTACACTTCTGCTACTTTGTCCATTAGGGCTTTAAACTGTCAGTTTCATATGCTTAAATACCAGCAATTTCTCTTGTCCGTCTTAAAACAAAAGCTTACTTCCATTTCTGCCTGTGCAGATAAGGAATTACATGACTTACTGCATGCCACTGAACAGGTTGGGAAACATGGTTTACACTGTTGGAGGCTTCTTGTAGGGCTGCGTCCTCTGGCACAGTCATTAGAAGGCATGCATGGCTAAAGGAACAAAATTTACCTGAACAAGTAAAGGCTAAGTTATTGGATGCTCCTGTTCAGCATAATGTTTTGTTTGGATCAAAAGCTGAAGAGGTGATTAAAAAGATGGAGGATAAGGCGAAATCCATGCAAACAGTTAAAGATTTCTTACAAGTACAGCCACCTAGATTTAGCAGGAATTGGCCTTCAAAAATTGGTCTTTTCCACTTCAGACAGGCCTCAGAGGGGTAGATATAGGCGGCTCCAGAGGAGGCCTCAAACACAAGCTGCTTATAGACCAAGACAGTGGACTGCTTCCACCCCTAGGGAGGAGAGGACAGGTCACAATCTCAAAGGAAACAAACTCAATGACTCCCTCTGTTGGGCTACAGGAACTTCTTGCCTGGAAGCCCCTCTCCGAGGAAAACTCTCTCTTTTTTATCAAAATTGGACTCAAATAACCCAAGACAAATGGGTTTTGGATGTGGTTTTAAGAGGTTACAAATTCCATTTTCATACCTTGCCAAGGCCAAGCGGATGGCCAGACCTTCCAAAACATCAATGGACGGAAGCCTTAAACCAGGTGGAAGCTCTTTTGGCTATGAATGCCATAGAACTGGTTCCTCTTTCAGAGATGGGAAAAGGTTTTTACTCAAGGCTGTTTCTAGTCCCAAGGAAGCAAAACTCATGGAGACCCATTCTGGATCTGTCGGTCTTGAACACCTTTCTAGAGATTCCAAAATTCAAGATGCTTACCCTACAGCAGCTACTTCCAGTGCTGTCCAAAGATGCATGGATGGTAACTTTGGATTTAAAGGAGGCATATTTACACATTCCCATCCGGCAGGATCGCAGAAAATACCTCAGGTTCAAGGCCGGATCGAGGCACTTTCTATTCTCTGCGCTGCCCTTTGGATTGTCTACTGCGCCCAGGGTCTTCACCAAATGCCTGGCTCCAGTAGTAGCTTACTGCAGACTCAAGGGAATTCAAATTTACCCTTATCTGGACGATTGTCTAATTCAGGCAGACAGCAAGGATGTCTTACTCCAGCATCTAAAATTTGTACAGAACCTCCTCAAGTTCCTGGGATTCTCTGTAAACATAAAAAAGTCAAATTTGACACCATCACAACAGATAATTTTTCTGGGTGCACTTCTAAACACCACAACCCAGATGGCATTTCTGACATCCGAAAAACAATTACAGCTGGCTTCAACTTTCAAAACCTTGGCAACTCTAACTCAACTATCTGCAAGGAAATTCCTGCAGGCTTTGGGTTACATGGCCTTCTGCATCCTTCTCGTACCATATGCAAGACTACACATGAGGAAAATACAGTGGTACCTAAAAAGTGTATGGTCTCAGCATTGCCACAGTTTAGACATACTAATCTCCGTCCTTCCTTGCCTTCAAAAGGAATTTCTTTGGTGGTCCAGGGCATGTGCTGTAAACAAAGGGAAACCTTTCGTCTGCCTCCTGACACTCAGATTCTAACTATGGACGCCTCGGATTATGCTTGGGGAGCCCATTTTCAGGGCAATTGTCTGCAGGGCCTTTGGACAAAGGATCAGAAGCACCTGCATATCAACTTAAAGGAAATGTTAGCCGTTCAGAAAGCTCTATTGGCCTTCAGGAATCTTTTACAACCAGGACAACTACTAATACGGACAGACAACACCACAGTTATGTGGTACATAAACAAGCAAGGGGGATCTCATTCCTACCCCCTTTGCAGACTAGCCATGGATTTATGGAACACAGCTCTAGCTTGCAATCTGGATCTTCAAGCTCAGTTTCTGCCAGGGAAACTAAACTTCCTGGCAGACAGTCTGAGCAGAAACCTTTCGGATCCACACGAGTGGATGCTGGACACCAAAATATTCAGGATGATAACAGCAGTCTGGGGATGTCCTCACATAGACCTCTTTGCATCCCATCTCAATCATCAACTACAGAATTTTTGCACCAGGACTTCAGAGAAGCTTGGAAAGTGGATGCCCTATCATTCAGTTGGAGGAACCTCTCGGGATATGCCTATCCGCCTCTTCCTCTTCTTCCACAGGTTTTATTGAAGATAAAACAGGACAAGCCCAAGATGATAATCTTGCTGGCTCCAAATTGGCCTTGGCAGTTTTGCTATCCAAATCTAAAAAACCTATGCCTGGAACCCCCTTGGGTTTTACCTCCGTCTCCAAACCTTCTGTCCCAGCATCAGGGTCAGGTTCTACACTCTCATGTCAGAACTGTCAGCCTGGCGGCCTGGTTAATCCAGGGCCTTTGATTTCTTCTTTACTGCCCAAGCAGGTTATGGATGTCATTTTAGAAGCCAGACATCCTAGCACTAGAAAATCTTATGCAGGAAAATGGAAAAGATTTTGTTCCTGGATGCAGGCTCAGGATTCTGATCCTCTTCTTCCTAACATTAATTTAATTTTACTTTACTTGACAGATCTCTTACATAAGGGTCTCTCTTTTTCTTCCGTTAAGATGCATGCCTTTGCTTTTTCTGCTCATTATAATACAAACCCTCCCATCTTTTCCCACCAGCTCATGAGACAGTTTCTCAGAGGAGCTAAGAACTTAAGACCTCCTAGATCTCCTCCCATTCCTGCTTGGGATCTCAACTACGTTTTGGAAAAACTAACCATGCATCCTTTTGAGCCTGCTGCCTCTTCTGACATCAAGTTTTTATCTTGGAAGACAGCTATCCTGTTAGCGCTCACCTCTGCCAGGAGAGTTTCAGAGTTACAAGCTCTTATGGCTGTGGAACCTTATATTATTTTTCATCAAGACAGGGTATCTTTGAGGACTAATCCTACCTTCATGCCTAAGGTGGTTTCCAAAGTGGCTTTAAATTAAACTATCCACTTGCCAACCTTTTTCCCCACTCCTCAAAATAAAGGGGAAAGGATCTTACATTCCTTGGATGTACACAGACAATTACGTTTTTACCTGAACAGAACCAAGGACATCAGAAAATTAGTACAATTGTTTGTTTCTTATGCTTCAAGTTCTCAAGGTAAAGCCATTTCAAAACAGACCATTTCTAAATGGATTGCTCATAGAATCAGATTTTGTTATTCTCACCATGGAAAGCAAATCCCAGGGAGTATACTGACTCATTCCACCAGAGCTGCTGCCACTTCTGCGGCCTTCCTCAGGGGAGTTCCTACCAAGGACATTTTGGAAGCTGCAACTTGGAGTTCAGTGCATACTTTTTCTAAGCACTACAATCTACCTCTCTACTCTAAGTCTAGGGCAGGCTTTGCCTCTGCAGTCTTGCAGGGCCTTTTAGCCGCCCCTTCCTCTTTATGACCACCTCCCTTTCTTTCAGCTTTGGGATTCTACCCTACAATCATGACTGCAACAGTGAAACACGATGAACATAGTACAGTTGTGTACACCTACCATAAATGTAGATGTTCGAGTGTCTTCACTGTTGCAGTCTGTTTCCTCCCTCCAATCCCCTCTTATTTTTACTTTTGTGTATTTCCTTTTTTCACCATTCTTCTGAGGTGTATTTGCAAAGGTTATGGGACCATTTTCATTTTGGGACTCCTGACATCTGGGGCAAGAAAAACTGGAGAAGATGGCGTCGGCTGTCAGCTTTATACTCCTGGCGCTCTGACGTCAGGGAGCATGGTTGAACAGCCGACGCCGGACCCAGACTTTGGGATTCTGGCCGACCGAGGGCTGCCTGCCGGCAGGGAGAACCCTACAGTCATGACTGCAACAGTGAAGACACTCTAACATCTACATTTATGGTAGGTGTACACAACTGTACTTTCTAGACATTGTTGATGATGTTTTTCTCAGAATCCAGCATGGCTCCTGATTCTCTACCTCCGGCTCCCAGTAAGCCAGACAGATATTACAGAGTCCCTGACTCTCACAAATTCCTCTTTAAAAACCCTACTGCTGACCCTGAAACCATTTCTCAGGGTCCCAAGGGCATTAAGGCTTCTACTGCTAAAAATCCTACCCTTTCTGATAGAGACTCCAGGGTGCTGGATAGATGGGGTAAGAAGGTTTATACGTCTGCATCCTTGTCAATCAGGGCTTTAAATTGCCAATTTCATATGCTTAAATATTAGCAGCATGTCATGGGCTTACTTAAACAGAAGATATGTTGATTTCTGACTGTGGAAAATAGAGTTGCAGGATTTATTACATTCAGCTGAACAAGTTGGAAAGCATACTTTGCAATGTGGATGTTCTTCGTGTTTCACTGTTGCAGTCATTACATTTGGGTAATCCTGCTAGCAGGTTGCCCTCAGTTAGCCTGAATTCCAAATTCTTGGATCCTGCGTCTGTTGCTGTCGCCCCTTCCCTGACATCAGTTCGTCAGAGGAATAAAATAAGCAGCCAACACCATTTTCTAAAGTCTTTCTTGTCGCACGGTGCCCGAAACAGATGTTCATCGTGCATACAGCTGCAGTCATTACAGATGGGTTATCCTGCCGTCAGGCGGGTCCTCGGTCAGCCGAATTCCAAAGTCTAGGTCTGGCGTCGGTTGTCGTCGCTTCTTCCCTGACGTCAGTGCGACAGAGGTATAAAAGAGGCAGCCGACACCATTTTCTTCAGTCTTTCTTGCCGCGCAGTGCCCGAAGCAGAAGCAGTTCGCAAGTGCCGTTCGGCCAGCTCCTGAGCTTTACGAACAGTATTTCAGCCGAAGTCTTCTTTAAAGCTAAGTACCCCGTTGGGGAAACTTTTCTTCCCTCAGACTGATGTCAGACAAAGTTAATAATTGCATTTCTTGTGGGAAGCAAATACCGCATAAGGATTTTCACTCTTTCTGTATACCTTGCTTAGGGCCAGACCACGTCTCGGCCTGCCGTTTTTGTGCTAGGTTCAACAAACGCACTATTAAGCGCCGGGCGGAGTTCGCCCTTCATTATTTTGGAAAAAAAATTAATTATATCATGTCGTCGGATACACCGACGCAAGTTTTAGGCAAAAGATGCAAAGGCAAGGACCGACATCCGAGGTCTGCACCGAGTACTGAAACCACGCTTAGGCCGACTACCGGTTCTCCGGTTCTCAGCGAGGCACCTACGCAGCCCCTGACTACCGAAGTAGCTATTTTTCCGGTGTCTTCAGTACCCGAGGTCGCAGGCTCCTCAGTCTCCATTCCCACGGCAGATACCGACGCCACCCTTGGTGGGGAAACCGAAAATTTAGTGAGGCCTGCCATTTCTGAAGGCGTCTTCAGGCCTACCACCTTCTCTATTAAATCCTTCACTAAATCTAAAGCTGCTATCAAAACTAAAAAACAGGGTCCTCAGACCCCCTCTCAAGGCCCCATGCCTAAAAAACAGATTCTTAAAATGGCTGAGGATTTGATAACTCTCATCGGGGGTTCTCAACCCCCCTCTGACAAAAGACCCAGATTGGAGGAAGACTACCCTTCCTCAGACCAGGCTTCTATTACCTCAGACCATTCTGAGGACCAGGATTATGCCTATTCCCTTTTTGAAGACTCTGATGCTGAGGAGTCTATTCCTTCGGTCTCCCCCCCTGAGGACTACTCTTTTGGGGGAAACCCTGTATACATTGAGGGAGCACTTCCACTGGGAAGGCCAAGATTACTCAGATTCCAAGAAAAGGCTCAGGGAATTTCTACTGCTCCCCCAGCATAGGCCCCTGGCTATCCCTCCTGTTTTAGATATTTTGGATGATGTGTACGCAGAAGCCAGTCTTAATCCAGATTCTTTACCTCCAGCCCCTGTTAAACCAGACAGGTATTACCGGGTTCCTGATTCTCACCAGTTCCTTTATAAACGCCAAACTGCCGACCCAGAAACAATCTCACAGGGTCCCAAGGGGATAAAGGCCTCTACTGCTAAAAACCCTTTACCTTCAGAGAGAGATTCCAGAACATTAGAAAGGTGGGGGAAAAAGGTGTATACATCAGCCACTTTAACCATGAGGGCATTAAAGTGTCAATTTCATATGTTAAAAGTACCAACAGTTTTTGTTATCTCAGCTGAAAAGCAAAATGACACAAACAGAACAACCAGATTTGAAAGAGTTGCAGGATTTGTTGCATGGAGCAGAGCAAGTGGGTAAACATACCTTGCAGTGTGGTTTTGATGCTTTAGAGGCCTCATGTAGAGCTGCTGTCACAGGGTCTGTCATACGTAGACATGCTTGGCTCAAAGGGCAATCCTTACCAGATCATGTCAAAGCAAAGCTATTAGATGCACCACTTCAAAAAGATGTATTGTTCGGTGTTAAAGCTGAGGAGGTACTAAAGAAAATGGAGGAAAAAGCGAAATCTATGCAAACAGTTAAAGATTTCTTGCAGGTGCAACCTCCATGCTTCAGCAGAAACTGGCCTTCAAAAAATTGATCCTTTCCAGCCACGGACAGATGTCAAAGGGGCAGATACAGACGCCCAAGGAGTAGAGAACAACCTCAAGGATCTTACAGAACTAGACAGTGGCAAGCACCAGCCTCAAGAGGTGGAGAAGATAGACCACAGTCATTTAGAAAACAGACACAATGACTTCCCCCTATGCCTGCCAAACGAAGCTATAATGGCAGCACCTTTGGGCGGAAAACTGGCATTATTTTCAAAAAACTGGCACATTGTTACAAAAGACAAATGGATTCTGGGCATTGTAGACAGAGGCTACAAGTTCCATTTTCACACCCTTCCAAAAAATGAGAGGCTTGCCAAACCTGCCATAAAATCAATGGGCAGAGGCACAAAGACAAATTTCCGCTCTCATGGATATGAAAGCAATTCAAGAGGTACCTGCAAAAGAACAAGGTCAAGGTTTTTATTCTAGACTATTTCTGGTACCAAGGAAGGACAAAGATTGGAGACCCATCTTAGACCTATCCATCCTAAACACATATCTACAGGTACCAAAATTCAAGATGCTTACATTACAGCAGCTTCTTCCCATGCTGGGCAAGGAGTCTTGGCTGGTAACGTTGGACCTCAAGGAGGCATGCCTGCATGTCCCTATCAGACAAGATTGCAGAAGATACCTCAGATTTCTTGCAGGTTCAACCCATTGCCAATTCTCTGCATTGCCCTTTGGCTTATCTACTGCACCCAGAGTGTTTACGAAATGCCTGGCATCAGTAATTGCCTTCTGCAGACAACAAGGAATACAAATCTACCCATATCTGGACGACTGCCTGATCCAAGCGGACAGCAAGGACATTCTATTGCAGCATCTGGCATTTGTAATAAAGCTGTTAAACTACCTGGGATACACAGTGAACAAAAAGAAATCAAAACTAATACCTTCTCAACAGATAATTTTCCTGGGTGCCAGCTTAAATACAACCACCCAGATGGCCTACCTCACGCCAGACAATCAAGGGCAACTGTCTCAATACTTCAACAAAATCGCAACTTTCACCAGACTAACTGCAAGGAAAGTCCTGCAGGCTCTGGGATTCATGGCATCTTGCATCCTACTGATACCATGTGCAAAGCTGCATATGAGGAAACTACAATGGTACCTAAAAAACTTATGGTCTCAACACAGCCACAGCTTGGAAACAATTATACCACTCATTCCATGCCTTCAAAAGGAATTTTTGTGGTGGGCTCAAGCATGCCAAAGAAACACAGGTCTCCCTTTCTGTGTACCTCAAGCAACTCAAATCATCACAACGGACGCCTCAGACTACGCCTGGGGAGCACACCTGGCAGATCAATGCATTCAGGGAAAATGGTCCCAAAAAGAGAAGCACCTACACATCAACCAAAAGGAGATGCTAGCCGTGCAAAACGCTCTTATGACCTTCAAAGACCTACTGCATCCAGGCCAGCTATTGATAAGGACAGACAACACCACAGTCATGTGGTACATAAACAAACAGGGGGGAACTCATTCATACCCCCTGTGCAGGCAAGCCATGACCCTGTGGAACACAGAACTGGAATTACAAATTCAACTACAGGCACAATTCCTGTCAGGGAAGGAAAACACACTGGCAGACAACCTAAGCAGAAATATGACAGACCCACACGAATGGAAGTTGCATCCTCAAGTCTTCTCAAAGATAACTCAGGCATGGGGACAGCCAGACATAGATCTATTCGCTACCCACAGAAATTACCAGTTGAAAAAATTCTGTTCAAGGACCTATCGTCCACAGGCCTGGAAAGTGGACGCACTCTCCTTCAGTTGGACAACATTGACAGTCTATGCCTTCCCGCCTCTTCCTCTACTGACCAAAGTTCTATTAAAAGCCAGAGCAGAGAGGCCTCACATGATTCTCATTGCTCCAGACTGGCCACAACAGCACTGGTATCCTCTCCTAAAGAGCCTGTCACACTCACCATCATGGATACTACCTCTAGTTCCTCTTCTGTTGTCCCAGCACAACTACAAAACCCTTCACAGCCAGCTCAAAACCTTAAATCTAGCTGCATGGAGCATACCTTAATTTGCCAACAGACTCTCCTATCCAAAGAGGTGCAGGATGTCATCTTGGAGGCCAGAAGACACTCTACTAGAAAAACATACTCCGCCAAATGGAAACGATTTTGTACCTGGAATCAAGAAAAGGGCCAGAATCCTTGGGTAATAAATATACCTCAAATTTTACAGTACCTAGCCGAGATGTTAAACAGTGGCCTTTCCTTCTCCTCCATCAAGATCCACGCTTCAGCCATTTCTGCACAACACAATACAGATCCCCCTTTATTCTCACATCCTCTATTAAGGCAGTTCCTCAGAGGGGCAAAAAATATAAACCCCCCACGGAAACCACCGGTCCCAGCTTGGGACCTCAACTTCGTATTGAAAAAGCTGACCCTGCCTCCCTTTGAGCTGGCTTCTTCAACAGAGTTACAATACTTGTCGTGGAAAACAGCCTTTCTTCTGGCCATTACCTCAGCACGAAGGGTTTCGGAACTACAGGCCCTCATGGCTGTGCAACCATTCATCATTTTCCATCAGGACAGAGTCTCCTTAAGAACCAACCCTACCTTCATGCCAAAGGTAGTATCCAGTGTAGCTTTGAATCAGACTGTTCATTTACCTACCTTTTATCCAAATCCACAGAACAAAGGAGAGAGGCTACTACATTCCTTGGACATTCACAGACAACTTCGTTATTACTTGGACAGAACAAAGTCATTCAGGAAATCTGAGCAGCTCTTTGTGTCCTATGCTACAGGTGCTCAAGGAAAGGCTATTTCCAAACAGGCAATTTCAAAATGGATAGCCCACTGCATACGCTTTTGTTATTCTTTTCATGGAAAACCTGTGCCTGTATACATCAGATCCCACTCCACCAGGGCTACAGCTACCTCTGCAGCTTTCCTCAGGGGGGTCCCTACCAAGGACATTTTGGAAGCAGCTACTTGGAGTTCACTGCACACTTTCTCCAAGCACTACCACCTTCCACTATACTCAAAATCTAGAGTGGGCTTTGCCACAGCAGTCCTGCAGGGCATCCTAGCCCCTCCTAGTTCCAATTAGCACCTACCACCCTTACTTAGCTTTGGGATTCTACCCATCTGTAATGACTGCAGCTGTATGCACGATGAACATAGTACAGTTTTGTACCTACCATAAATGTAGATGTTTGAGTGCTCATACACCTGCAGTCCAGGTTACCCTCCCTCCATCCCCTCTTAGGACAGACCTTATGACAAATACCTTTATCATACAACCTATTTGGGGTATTCTTTTATGGTGTATTTGCTTGCAACTACTGATGTTAAGTTGTCAATCTCGCCTTCATTCTTGCTTGATGGGTTCGGAGCCGATCCCTCGGCTCCGACTCGGCACTTGCTAAGCTCGAGAGTCACTTTTACCAGCTCGAGGCAGCCCCATGTCCCATGATGCAAGGCGGTAAGTACCCAGATCTCGTTTGCCGCTTCGCTTATGAGGTCCTCCTTTTACCAGCTCCTGGTAAGTGATTCACTTTATTGATATTAAAGCCCCTTTTTGTTAAAAAACCCTTTATTGTTAGTTATGTTAATTCTTTAGATTTCCTAACAGAAAATCCCTGTCTCTTTTAATATTTTTAGTCAAACTTTACCCATCCCATCCCTCCTGTTAGGGTGTGTGTGTGTTGTTTTAGGAATACCTTTTGGTATTTTCTTTAATTTAAATTTTTGACTGGTGTGTGTGTGTTTTAAGCACCATGTCAAGGAGAGGGTCTCAGGTTTTAATAAGTGTGACTCGTGCTGTCAGAAGATGTCTCTGACAGACGGTCACACTTCTTGCCTGGGGCCTCTTCATCTGCAGGACTCCTGTGCTATTTGTCATTCCTTCAGCCAGAGAGTCCTGCAGGAAAGATTTAACAAGCTGATACTTAGGGGCCTTCTTAAGCCAGAGGGCTCTCCGGCTAAGTCGGCTCCATCAAAATCAGCGAAATCTTCCAAGGCCCAGGCTTCTGTGTCTAAGCCTGCGGCCTCGGCTCCGACTTCGTTCAGTCGAGATCGCTCGGCTGGAGCGATTCTGGCTTAAAAGCCTTCGCACCGATGGCTATCGGTGCCGAATCTGCATCGACCGCCGGTGTCGGCCGATCGGTTCCGACCCCATGTGGCACAGGCATTGGTGTCGGCTCCGATCGGCTCCGACACCGTTACTTTGTGGCTGTATCGGCTCCGGCTGGAGCCGACATCGAACTTCCTGTCGGCTCCGACAGGATCTATAGTATCGGTTCCGATGGCTCATTCCAGGAAGAGGTCGAGGTCTCCTTCCTTGGAGCCGATACTTCGGCTCGCTTCACCTCTTCTTCGAACGGAGCCATCGGAGCCGATCTTCAAGGTCATCCAGACTGTCAGATCATGACCTAGAGAGTGGTCAGTAGATTACTTAAGTCACGGCTACTGGCCCAAATGTTACATAGTCCGTCTCAACAGGCGACTGTTGGTCCACACCCGTTACAGTTCCTCCTTCAACTCTACCCCAGAGCTTGGAGTTGGAGTCTTCGAATGGTTACTGCTACGGCTGGAGGACGGATACCCCCTTCTGTTCCTTCAGCCTCTACTCTTATCTCCTCTTGAGACCTTCCTTAGAGGGATTCGTGGTCGGGCTTCCATGGTCTCCTCCGAGGGGTGAGTGGCATCGGACCCTTGTCCGAGCCCGCTCTTCCCCTTGGAGCCTCGGCCTTGGTGAGCTCGGCTCCGACATCTGCCTCGGAGACTTCCCTTCGGTGGTCCCTGGGTTCCTAGCTCTTGAACGGGTTCTCTCGGACCTGCCTGGGAGGGAGCATTCGAGGTGATGAAGAGTGTACTGGCCACTGGTATCAGTCAGCAGTCTGTTCCCGTAGCTCCTCCCTCTGTAGTACCTGTTGACATCTCTGCCACTTCTCTTGCTACAGGACCCAGAGATCCTCCGCCTCAGGTTTCCCCATTGGGAATTTCCCCCTCTTCCGAGGATTCTCCTGATGTTTCGGGAGATCCTCCTAGGAAGAGGACTTGTAAGAGGAAGCATGTAGACTCCCGAGTCTGTCACTTCGGATACTGACTTTGATGAGTCAGAGGGATCCCCTAGATCCCCCTCTGAGGATGTCTCCTTCTCAGACCTTCTCTAGAACTCCTGAAACAGAGGGGAAACTGGCCCACCAACAATCCCTCTGAGGATGAGTCAGTATACCTAGAGGCGTTTGGATCTCGGCCCTCCACCTCCTGGGTGTCTCCGCCTTCGACCCCTTATGCAGGTTATTGCAAATGGGCAGCTCCTGACTCTGTAGAGCCAGTCCCTAGGAGGCCTTCAAAATTTATCACTGCCCCGTGTGACAAGCAATTCCTCACTAAGGGTGTCCCCGCTGATGCCTTGGTGGTGGCAGCGGACACCAAAAAGGAACATGCAGACCCTTCCGTGCCGTCCATCCTCCTAATAAGGACTCTAGGACCATGGATAGGTAGTGGCGGATGTTTTCCTCAGCGACCTTTGCTATCGTTAAGCTGAATTACCTATGTCACTTCACCAGACTCCAGAGGGATATCCTTAAGGAGCTGGGTGAAGTAGTTCAGGATCCTACAGCTGCAGGGCTCAAGAAAAATTGCTTCGCAGCTAGGAACCCTCAATTCCATTGCAAACTCCTCCATGCGGCTAATATCTTATGCTGCGGATGGAGCGAGTAGAGCCGCAGGTACAGGTGTGGCTCTTAGACGCCAAGCCTGGATGCGGCTATGTGATTTTCGGGGATCCCTTTAAGGCGTCCTTCACAAATTCTCCCTTTGATGGGTCAGCTTTGTTTGACCCTCAGGTGAAGGAAACCTTGACCAGGTGCGAACAGGACGGCAAGACTCTTTCTGCTGTTGGAGTCCGTTTTCCACCCCTTCTAGACCTTATCCCAAAGGACAGAAAGGTGGGAAAATGTGGTTCAGTAAATCCCAAGGAGTCACGCCCGGATTCACGTGGTCAGTTTACCCCTAGAGGCAGAGGGGTAACAACAACAGGCCGCTCTAGAGGCAGAGGGGTCCGAAAACCAGGGAAACAGAGCCTCTCTCTGACAAGCCCTTTCTGCATCCCTGAGGTGTTGCCCGGCTGTCCCTCCTTGGAGGCAGTCGGGGAAGATTATCACTGTACCCAGAAGCCTGGCATTCCCTCACTCAAGACAGATGGGTACAGTCGATCATATCCAAGGGTTACATAATTCCTTTCGAGGAAAGTCCCTTCCCTCAAATTCCCTTCCAGATGTACCACCGGTCTAAGGGAAATTGCAGAGTTAGAAGTCTCAAAACTACTGCAAAAGAGCCATTCAGCCAGTTACAATAGACCATTCAGAGCCGGAATCTACTCAAGGTTCTTTTTGGTCCCCAAAAGACGGGAGACTGGAGACCAGTATTGGATCTCAGCAGACTCAACAAGTCTGTCAGGAAGACAAGATTCGAATGGTCACTCTTCAGTCAATTCTGCCCTTCTTACAGAAGGACAACTGGATGTGCTCAATAGATCTTCAGGATGCACTATCACATCAAAATTCACAGACGCTCAGGAGATTTCTCCGCTTCGGCTGGGGTCCAGTCATTTCCAGTTCAGAGCCCTGCCCTTTGGTCTCACTACAGCCCCAGAGTGTTCACCAAATGCATGGCAGTGGTCACGGCTCACCTGAGACGTCAAGGATTCCAGGTGTTTCCGTATCTCGACGACTGGCTCCTGTCAGCCACCACCAGGCATCAGCTTATACAAGCCAGGGATTACACAATAGACCTTTGTTCTCATTTGGGCATCTCAATCAACTTGAAAAGTCATCCTTATCGCCCTGCCAGTCTATTACCTTCATAGGCGCAAACTTAAACACTGTTCGGATGTCAGCTACCCTTACAGATCAAAGAGTTTCAGACATTCAGAGTCATGTCAGGATCATTCTGGCCAACAAGAAAGTTCAGGCCAGAATGGTTCTAAAGGTATTAGGTCTCATGGCTGCGGCCATTACTCTTCTTCCCCTGGCTCGATTCTACATCTGCCTTCTTCAGTGGATGCTGTTCACACAATGGTCATACCAGCAACTTCCAATGCGTCACCAGATTCTGGTGACACAGACATGCAAAGAGCATCTTGCTTGGTGGATCACATCTCCTCAGGTTCACCAAGGCAGGTACTTTGTACCCCCATCCCGATAGCCACTGTCACCACGGATGCCTCCCTGATCGGGTGGGGGTCATTATCAGGGCAGGATGGTTCATGGGGTGGCAGCCGCTCGAGTACCATCTGCACATAAATGTCCTGGAGATGAGAGCAGTGCTTTTAACGTTGCAAGCCCTCAACGACTTTCTTCCCGTAGGGACAATTGCAGTCCACACAGACAACATGTCTGTAGTTTGGTATATCAACAAACAGGGCGGAACCAAATCCTACCCCTTGTGTCGAGAAGCGCTCAGACTATGGCAATGGGCGATCTCCTCTCATCGGTTTCTGGTAGCAACGCATATCCCTGGGAAAACCAACATTGTAGCGGACAGATTGAGCAGAGCTATTCTCATGCCTCACGAGTGGTCTCTCAAGCAATCTATAGCGGAAGAGATTTTTCTGGAATGGGGTCGTCCATGCTGCGATCTTTTTGCTACTCCCCAAAACAGCAAATGTCCAGACTTCTTCTGCCTCTTCCCTCCATCAGGCCATCCCCCCAGAGACGCTCTGACCCAGGATTGGCCCCAGGGACTTCTTTATGCCTTCCTCCATTTCCTCTGATCCCTCAGGTTATCGAAAGCTACCGTTTGAGAGCCAAATTGATTCTCATTGCCCTTACTGGCCTCGACAAGTTTGGTTTCCGTTCCTCCATCATCACCTTTTGGTGCAGCCGTGGCATCTGGACCCAGTGCCAGATCTTCTGATTCACCAATCGGGTCAGCTGCACCGGTCAATCCCTTCTCTCAACCTCACAGCATGGTTGCTCCACTTCCTTCCTTAGCCAGGCTTCCTTTGATCTCTAACCCAGTTAGAGACATCATAGTAGCTTCACTAAAATCCTCTACCAGGAGGATTTATACAAGCAAATGGAAACGTTTCTCTTATTGGGCTAAGGCCAAGAATATTGATCCTTTTACTGCCCCTGTTCAGGCAGTCCTGGACTTCTTAGCAGAGATTTTTCATGCAGGCTCCTCTTCTTCCACAGTCAGAGTTCAATTGGCTGCTATCTCCAACTTTCATGTCGGGGTCGCAGATCATAATATTATGTCCCATAGGCTCTGCAGGGCCTTGAAAGGAATTTTCCTACTAAAGCCTCCAATCAGGAATCCTCCTCCTCAGTGGGATCTAAATTTAGTGCTGACATCCTTGATTCTTCCCCTTCGAGCCAGCTGTTTCTTGTTCCTGAAATATCTTTCTTGGAAAACTTTATTCCTAGTGGCTATTACATCTGCCAGGAGGGTGTCTGAACTTCATGCTCTTCGGTTCGACCCCTATTTGGTTTTCACAAAGACAGAGTATCTTTGAGAACTAACCCAACCTTTTTGCCTAAGGTCGCTTCAAAGAACAATTTGAATCAATCCATTGATCTCCTGTATTTTTCCTAACTATTCAGATAGAGCTGAACAAAAGCTACATTATCTTGATGTCCACCGTCAACTTAGATATTATTTGGACAGAACAAAAATTTAGAAAATCTGATCAACTTTTTGTTTCCTATCAGGATAATAAAAAGGCCTTCCTGTTTCTAAAGTGACCTTGTCCAGATGGCTTTCTTGGTCATCTCTGAAATTTATACGCTCAGGGGAAAACAGCTGTGCTCAAAACCTAAAGCACATTCAACTAGGAGCTTAGCTACTTCTACAGCTTTTCAAGCTAGACTTCCTTTGGACACTATTTGTGCAGCGCCACTTGGGCCCTCCTCACACTTTTGTTTCCCATTACAAATTGGACTTGGCCTCCAGGGACAGAGCCAGTTTTGGCTCTACAGTCCTCAAGAGTTTGTTCCATTGAGCCACCCAGGATAGAGGTGCTAGGGACGCAGTCCCATCAAGCAAGAATGAAGGCGAGATTGACAACTTAACATTAAGTTATGTACCTACCATAACGTTCCATGTTAGTTGTCTTCTCGCCTTCTTTCTTCGACCCCCTCCTTCCCCTGGCCTGGACAGACCTTGTTATAAGAAACTGTTATGCTGAAGACCATTCAGACCTGGTCCTTATTCCATCTGTAAGTTTTCTTTCTTCCTTTTGGAAGTATTTTATGCTTGGTGCTGTTGCCCTTTGCCATCAAACGAGATCTGGGTACTTACCGCCTTGCATCATGGGATATGGGGCTGCCTCGAGCTGGTAAAAGTGACTCTCGAGCTTAGCAAGTGCCGAGTCGGAGGCGAGGGATCGGCTCCGAACCCATCAAGCAAGAAAGAAGGCGAGAGAAGACAACTAACATGGAACGTTATGGTAGGTACATAACTTCTTATTTTTGATTTATCTACATTGCATGTTTGCATAATATTATATTTTGCCTTCCTTCTGGGGGCACCTGACATCTGGGGCAAGAAAAACTGAAGAAAATGGCGTTGGCTGCCTCTTTTATACCCCTGTCGCTCTGACGTCAGGGAAGAAGTGACAACAACCGACGCCGGACCTAGACTTTGAAATTCGGCCGACCGAGGACCTGCCTGACGGCAGGATAAACCCATCTGTAATGACTGCAGCTGTATGAGCACTCGAACATCTACATTTATGGTAGGTATAAAACTGTACTTTCGCAAGTGCCGGTCGGCCGACTCCTGAGATTTTCTTGTTCGAGTTTCAGATCTGAATTCTTCAATAAAGCTAAGTACCCCGTTGGGGAAACTTTTTTCTTGCTCCAGACCGATGTCAGAAAAAGTAAATAATTGTATTTCTTGTGGAAAGCAAATACCTCATAAGGGCTTTCATTCTTACTGTATTCCTTGCCTAGGCCCTGATCACAACGTTTCTGGTTGTCGGTTTTGTGCTAGCTTTAATCAACGCACTAGCGTTGGTATGATTTTGCTTTAAACTATTTTGGACGCCGGTTTAATTATCCAGAAATGTCGGATAGCCATCTGATTACCGGGGTTCACAAAAACACAAAGAAAGGGAGAGAGAGAAACAACTGAGGCCCAAAACTGATGACGAAGCTTCTCATAAGCCAGTCGCCGGTTCTCAGTGAGGTGCTTTCGCAGGTCCTTACGCCCGCTACTTTAGAGTCGCAGACCGCTACCGACTCCCACATGGTGTCGGCTATGCTGCTGGAAACTCAAGATATTGGAGCCTCTGACACTATTCCCTCAGATGGGTCCGGAGCTGCTGAGGGTGTATTCAGACCTAAACATCTTTACATTAAACCGACTACAGCTTCAAAGGCAAAGACTAAAGCACCTTCTATAGCAAAGAAACAAACTCAAGAGCCACGTGGTTAGGCCTCTATGCCCAAAAAACAGATGCTCAAAATGGCCGAAGACTTGATTATCTTGATCAGGGCTTCCCATCCCCCTCCGGATAAGAGGCCTAGGCAAGAGAGACAGACTATGAATCTTCAGATCAGGTTTCTATTTCTTCTGATTCCTCCTCTGATCAGGAATATTCTCTCTCCCCCCCCCGATGAGGATTATGATGCTGAAGAATCTATACCTTCAGCTTCTCCTCCAGAGGACTATTCTTTTGGGGAAACCTTGCACACCACGAGGGAGCATTTCCACTGGGAGAGCCAAGATATTTCAGAATCTAAAACGAGGCTCAGGGACTTTCTTTTACTACCTCAAAACAGGCCTCTAGCCATTCCACCTGTGTTAGACATTGTAGATGATGTGTTTTCGGAGTCTAGTCTGACCCCTGACTTCTTACCTCCAGCTCCTGTTAAGCCTGACAGATATTACAGGGTTCCTGACTCTCATATATTCCTTTTTAAAAACCCTGCTGCAGACCCAGAAACTATTTTGTAGGGTCCCAGAGTAGTTAAGGCTTCCTCTGCAAAAAACTCTACCCTCTCTGACAGAGATTCTAGGGCACTGGATAGATGGGGAAAAAGGTTTACACATCTGCTACCTTGGCTATAAGTGCCTTAAACTGTCAGTTTCATATGCTCAAATATCAGCAACATGACATGGCATTGCTTAAACAGAAAATGTTGTTAAACTCTGAGTGTGCAGAAAACAAGGAAATGCAGGATTTATTGCATGCAGCAGAACAAGTTGGAAAGCATACTTTGCAATGTGGTTTTGATTCTTTGGAGGCCTCCTGCAGTGCCAAAGTTACGGGTTCTGTAATTAGGAGGCATGCTTGGTTAAAAGAACAAAATCTACCTGATCATGTCAAAGTTAAATTATTAGATGCACCTTTACAGCATGATACTTTGTTGGTGTTAAGGCAGAAGAGGTGTTAAAGAAAATGGAGGACAAAGCTAAATCTATGAAAACTGTCAAAGATTTTTTACAAGTACAGCCACCTAGGTTTAGTAGACACTGGCCTACAAAGAATTGGTCCTTTCCTGTGTCAGACAGACCTCAAAGGGGCAGATCCAGACGACCCTAGAGGCAGATCCCAGGCGCAAGGTTCATACAGGTCAAAGCAGTGTGGTGCTTCTACCTCCAAAGTTGGAGAACCCCAGCCATACAGGAAACAGTCCCAATGACTTCCCCCTGCCTGCACCAAGCACTTATCTCCTGGCAGCACCCTTAGGGGGGAAATTAGCACTTTTTTTCTCAAAATTGGCACATTATAACCCAGGACAAGTGGGTTCTAAATATAGTGTCACAAGGCTACAAGTCATTTCCATACCCTGCCAAAGGCAAACGGTTGGCCAGATCTGCCAAAAAATCAATGGGCAGAGGCACAAAAACAAGTCTCATCCCTCATGGCCATGGGGGCCATTCAACAAGTACCAGAGCAAGAGCAGGGACAAGGATTTTACTCAAGACTGTTCTTGGTACCCAGAAAGAACAAAGCCTGGAGACCAGTACTGGACCTATCTATTCTATACACATTCCTGGATATACCAAAATTCAAAATGTTGACTTTGCAGCAGCTTCTGCCCATGCTGGGCAAGAATGCTTGGCTTGTAACTTTAGACCTAAAAGAGGCATACCTGCATGTTCCAATCAGACAGTCACGCAGAAGATACCTCAGATTCACGATTGGCACAATGCTTTACCAATTCTCTGCACTACCCTTTGGCTTATCTACTGCGCCCAGGGTCTTCACAAAGTGCCTGGCACCAGTAATTGCATTCTGTAGACAAAGAGGAATACAAATATATCCTTACTTGGACGACTGTTTATTTCAAGCAGACAACAAGGACATTCTTCTGCAACATCTGGCGTTTGTGAAAAGACTTCTAACATGCCTAGAGTACACAGTCAACGAAAGTAAATCAAAACTAGTACCCTCTCAAGAGATAGTATTCCTGGGTGCAAGCTTAAATACAACTGCCCAGATGGCTTATCTCACGCCAGACAAACAAGGGCAACGGACTTCCTATTTTAAAATGTTGCCAACAAAGGCCCAATTATCTGCAAGAAAAATTCTGCAGGCTTTGGGCTTCATGGCATCATGCATCCTACTAATTCCATATGCAAGACTGCATATGAGGAAACTTTAATGGTACCTAAAAAGTGTTTGGACTCAACATTGCCACAGCCTGGAAACAATGATTACTCTCATCACCTGCCTGCAACAGGAGTTTCGATGGTGGGTGAAGGCTTGTCACCAGAACAAGGGACAACCATTCACATTACCCCTAGCTAGGCAGACACTAACAAACGGATGCATCAGATTATGCCTGGGGGGCCCACATGGCAGGAAGATGCATTCAGGGCACATGGTCCTCAAACCTGATGCATCTACATATCAATCAAAAAGAGATGCTAGCTGTTCAAAATGCCCTGTCAGCCTTCAAGGACCTACTTCATCCGAGGCAACTACTGATAAAGACAGACAACACCATGGTCATGTGGTATATAAACAACCAGGGGGGCACACATTCCTACCCCCTTTGCAGACTAGCCATGACTTTGTGGGACACAGCATTGACTTTCCAAGTGCATCTGTAGGCACAATTCCTGCCAGGAAAGGAAAATAGTCTGGCAGACGAACTAAGCAGAAACCTCATGGATCCCCACGAGTTGCAGCTGGATCCACAAGTCTTCAACATGATAACAAGGAAATGGGGATGCCCGGACTTGGATTTATTTGCCTCCCCTCACAACTACCAACTAAAAAGATTCTGCACAAGGACTTATCACAGACAAGAATGGAAAGTGGACGCCCTATCTTTCAGCTGGAAAAACCTATCAGTATATGCCTTTCCGCCACTGCCTCTCCTCCCCAAGGTACTCTTAAAGGTCAGACAGGAGAAGCCAAAGATGATACTGATTGCCCCAGACTGGCCCCGCCAGTACTGGTATCCAATCCTAAGGAACTTGTCTCAAATGCCCAGCTTGGACCTTGCCTCAAATACCTCATCTACTGTCCCAGCAAAACAATCAGATCCTGCACAGCCAACTCAGGACCTTAATCCTGGCAGCATGGCGGATAATGTAGTCATACAAAACACACCTCTCAGTAAAGCTGTGGTGGATGTCATATTTTGGAAGCCAGAAGGCCTATTACTAGAAAATCTTATGCTGGAAAATGGAAGAGATTCTGTGCTTGGAACCAGGCACAAGGAACTGATGCAGCTGTACCAAATATTCCTCAGATTTTGCAATACTTAACTGAGATGCTGGACAAAGGCCTATCTTTTTCATCAATTAAAATTCGTTCCTCTGCCATTTCGGCTCATTACAATACAAAGCCACCACTCTTTTCTCATCCTTTGTTAAGGTAGTACCTCAGAGGAGCCAAAAATTTAAGGCCTCCAAGGAGATTACCAATACTGGCATGGGACCTCAACAATGTCTTGGAAAAACTCACACTGCCTCTTTTTGAGCCAGATGCTACTGCTGATGTAAAGTTTTTATCTTGGAAAACAGCTCTGCTCCTAGCAATAACTTCTGCAAGACGAGTTTCAGAGCTGCAGACACTCATGGCTGTGGAACCTTTTATCATTTTTTATCCAGACAGGGTTTCTCTGAGGATAAACCCAACATTTATGCCTAAGGTGGTGGCCATTGTGGCTCTTAACCAAACTATTCATCTGCCAACTTTTTATCCAAGTCCACAGAACAAGGGGGAGAGAATTCTGCATTCTTTAGACGTACACAGACAGCTTAGATTCTACTTGGACAGAACCAGAAGTTTCAGGAAGACAGAGCAATTACTAGTGGCATATGCTGCAGGATCACAAGGAAAGGCTATCTCAAAGCAGACTATTTCAAAGTGGATAGGCCACTGCATTTGTTTCTGCTATTCACAACATGGCAAGCCAGTGCCTAAGGGCATTAGGCCACATTTAACCAGAGCTGCAGCCACTTCAGCAGCCTTCCTCAGGGGAGTACCCAACCAAAGACATTTTAGAGGCTGCTACTTGGAGTTCATTGCACACCTTTACAAAGCACTATCATCTGCCACTCTTCTCTAAATGCAGGGCAGGCTTTGCCACTGCAGTTCCGCAGGGCCTCATAGCCACTCCTAATGCTGTTTAGCTCCAGCCTCCCAATCATAGCTTTAGGACTCTACCCAAATGTATTGACTGCAGCAGTGAAACACGAAGAACATAGTACAGTTGTATACACTTACCATAAATGTAGATGTTCGAGTGTATTCACTATTGCAGTCCAGGTTACCCACCCGCCATCCCCCTTTTTTCTGCTGGAACTTATCTTTCCTTCTCTGATTTATATGACCTATGTGGTGTGTTTGCTTGTAGATGAAGGATCATTTTACATTGGTGCATGTATCTTTATATTTTTATAAATTCTGCCTACCCTTTTAGGGGGCACCTGACATCTGGGGCAAGATAAACTGAAGAAAATGGCGTTGGCTTCTTATTTTATAGCCCTGATGACCGGACATCAGGGAAGGGGCGACAGCAACTGACACAGGACCCATGACTTTGGAATTCAGTCCGACTGAGGGCAACCTGCCAGCAGGATTACCCAAATGTAATGAGTGCAACAGTGAATACACTCGAACATCTACATTTTTGGTAAGTGTACACAACTGTACTTTTTGATTCCTTGGAGGCCTCTTGCAGGGCCGCTGTAACTGGATCTGTGATAAGAAGGCATGCCTGGCTCAAGGAGCAAAATCTGTCTGACCATGTTAAAGCAAAATTGTTTGATGCTCCTTTACATCAGGACAGTCTGTTTGGTAATAAGGCAGAAGAAGTTTTGAAAAAGATGGAAGATAAAGCTAAATCTACGCAAACTGTAAAAGATTTCTTACAAGTGCAGCCACCCAGGTTCAGTAGGCACTGGCCTACTAAGAACTGGTCCTTTCCAGTACCCACCAGAGCCGCTCAGGTCAAACCCAGACATTCCAAAGGTTCCAGGTTTCAGTCACAAGGAACTTATAGAACAAAGCAATGGGGTGCCTCCACCTCCAAATCTGGAAATAACAAGGCACCTTCCTACGGTAAACAGTCTCAGTGACTTTCCACTACAATCACCAAGCACTTATCTTATGGGCTCCCCTTTGAAAGTTGGAGGAACTCTAGCTTCATACAGGAAACAGTCCCAATGACTTCCCCCTGCTCTGCACCAAGCACTTTATCTCCTGGCAGCACCCTTTAGGGGAAATTAGCACTTTTTTTCTCAAAATTGGCACATACATGGTAACCCAGACAAGTGGGTTCTAAATATAGTGTCGCCAAGGCTATAAGTCATTTCCATACCCTGCCAAAAGGCAAAACTAAGTTATCTGGTGATTCACAAAAATCAATGGGCAGAGAGGCACAAAGTCAAGCTCTCGATCCCTCATGGCCATGGGGGCCATTCCAACAAGTACCAGAGCAAGAGAAAGGGACAAGGATTTTACCTCAAGACTGTTCTTGGTACCCAGAAAGAACAAAAGCCTGAGAAACCAGTACTGGACCTATTCTATTCTTCCCATACACATTCCTGGATAATACCAAAATCTTCAAAATGTTGACTTTGCAGCAGCTTCTTGCCCATGCTAAGCAAGAATGCTTGGCTTGTAACACACGAAATCCCTGTATCCAAGAGGCATACCTGCATGTTCCAATCAGACAGCTCACTTAGTGAAGATAATTGATTCCTCAGATTCACGATTGGCACAATGCTTTTACCAATTCTGCACTTACCCCTTTGGTTTATCTATCATGCCTAGGGTCTTCACAAAGTGCCTGGCACCCAGTGGCATCAGGCCTGCATTCTGTAGACAAAGAGGAATACAAAATATATCCTTACTTGGATTTCGACTGTTTATTTCAAGCAGACAACAAGGATGGATTCAACCTGCAACATCTTGGCGTTTGTGAAAAGACTTCTAACATGCACTAGTAGTACACAGTCAACGAAAAGTAAATCGAAACTAGTACCCTCTCCAAGAGATAAAGTGTGTGCATTCCCTGGGTGCAAGCTTAAATACAACCGCTTCCCAGATGGTCACTTATCTCTCCGCCCAGCAGACACAAACAAGACAGCAACGGATCGACTTCCTATTTGAAATGTTGCCAACAAAGGCCCAATTATCTGCAAGAAAAATTCTGCATAGCTTTCGGGCTTCATGGCATCATGCATCCTACTAATTCCATAAAAAGACTGCATATGAGTAAAACTAATGGTAATAATTGCCTAAAAAAAGTGTTTGGACTCAATCATTGCCACAGCCCGGTAAAACAATGATTACTTCCTCATCACCTGCCTGCAACAGGAGTTTGGAGTGGTGGGCAAAGGACTTGTCACCAGAACAAGGGACAGCCATTCACATTACCCCTAGCCTAGGCAGACACTAACAAAACGGATGCATCAGATTGTGCCGATTATACTGGGGCCCATATGGCAAGGGAAGATGCATTCAGCACATGGTCCTCAAACCTGATGCATCTACATATCAATCAAAAAAGAGATAACTTTAGCTGTTCAAAATGCCCTGTCGGGGCTATCCTTCACACCTATCACTTCATCCCGAGTAGCAACTACTGATAAAGACAGACAACACCATGGTCATGTGGTATATAAACAAACCATTAGGCACACATTCCTACCCCCCTTTGCAGACTAGCCATGACCTGTGGGACACAGCACTGACTTTCCAAAGTGCATCTGTAGGCACAATTCAGAGTAGCAATAAATTCCCACAGGAAAGGAAAATAGTCTGGTTCCAGGCAGATTACTTCAAGTTGAAACCTCATGGATCCCCATTTGAGTTTGCAGCTGGATCCACAAAGTCTCTAACATGATAACAGGAAATGGGATGCCTTCGGACTTGGATTTATTTTGCCTCCCCTCACAACTACACCAACTAAAAAGATTCTGCACAAGGACTTATCACAGACCAAGAATGGAAAGGTGAGCCCTATCTTTCAGCTGGAAAACCTATCACTATATTTTCCTGCGCCACTGCACCTCTCCTCCCAAGGTACTGGGTCAGACAGGAGAAGCCAAAAGATGATACTGATTGCCTGGGCTGGATCAACCCCGCCGAAGTGCTGACTGGTATCATCCAGTCCTAAGGAACTTGTCCTCCAAATGCCCAGCTTGACCTTGCCTCTAAATACCTCATCTACTGTCCCAGCAAAACAATCAGATCCTGCACAGCCAACTCAGGACCTTAACTTGCTATTTATCCTGGCAGCATGGCGGTTAATGTGAGTCATACAAAACAGTTTCACCTCTCAGTAAAAGCTGTGGTGGATGTCATATTTTGGAAGCCAGAAAGGCCTATTGCACTAGAAAAATCTTATGCTGGAAAATGGAGAGATTCTGTGCTTGGAACCAGGCACAATGAACTGACGAAGCTGTACCAAATATTTCCTGTGGATTTTGCAATACTTAACTGAGATGCTGGACAGTTGGGCCTATCTTTTCATCATCAATTAAAATTAGGCTCCTCTGCCATTTAGGCTCATTACATAATACAAAGCCACCCTCTTTTCTCATCCTTTGTTAAGGTAGTACCCTCAGAGGAGCCAAAAATTTAAGGCCTCCAAGGAGATTACCAATACTGGCATGGGTTACCTCAACAATGTCTTGGAAAAAACTCACACTGCCTCTTTTGAGCCAGATGCTACTGCTGATGTAAAGTTTTTATCTTGGAAAACAGCTCTGCTCCTAGCAATAACTAACTTCTTAAAAAGATCTAGGCGAGTTTCAGAGCTTGCAGAACACTCATGGCGTAATGTGAACCTTTTATCATTTTTTTATTCCGACAGGGTTTCTCTGAGGATAAACCCAACTTGTTTATGCCTAAGGTGGTGGCCATTGTGGCTCTTAACCAAACTATTCATCCTGCCAACTCTTTTTATCCAAGTCCACAGAACAAGGGGGAGAGAATTCTGCATTCTTTAGACATTACACAGACAGCTTAGATTCTACTCTGGACAGAGACCAGAAGTTTCAGGAAGAACAGAGCAATTACTAGTGGCATATGCTGCATATGGATCACAAGGAAAGCGCTATCTCAAAGCAGACTATTTCAAAGTGGATGAAAATACCATTTGTTTCGTACTATTCTACAACACATGGCAAGCTGAAGTGCCCTATGTGGCATTAGGCCACATTTAACCAGAGCTGCAGCCACTTCCAGCAGCCTTCCCCTCAGGGGAGTACCCAACCAAAGAGATTTTTCTATTTTTAGGGAGGCTGCTACTTGGAGTTCAATGCACACCTTTACAAAAGCACTATCATCTGCCACTCTTCTCTAAATGCAGGGCAGGCTTTTAAGCCACTGCAGTTCCCAAGAGGGCCTCATCAGCCACTCCTAATGCTGTTTAGCTCCAGCCTCCCAATCATAGCTTTAGGACTCTACCCATCATGTATTGACTGCAGCAGTGAAACACTTAAGAACATAGTACAGATTGTATACATCTTCTACCATAAATGTAGATGTTCAGTGTATTCACTATTGCAGTCCAGGTTCTCCACCGCAACATCCCCTTTTTCTGCTGGAACTTATCTTTTCCTTCTCTGATTTTATCGCAGGACCTATGTGGTGTGTTTGCTTGTAGATGAAGCTAAACATTTTTGTATATTGGTGCATGTATCTTTATATTTTTTTATAAATTCTGCCCTACCCTTTGGGGCACCTGACATCTGGGGCAAGAAAAACTGAAGAAAAATGTATGCTTGGCTTCTTTATTTTATATAGCCCTGATGACCCGACACTTGGGAAGGGGCTTTTTAGCAACTGACACAGGACCCAAGACTTTGAATTCAGTCCGACTGAGGGGCAACCTGCCAGCAGGATTACCCAAAATGTATCAGAGTGCAACAGTGAATACACTCGAACATCTACATTTTTGGTAAGTGTACACAACCTGTACTTTTTGATTCCTTTGGAGGCCTCTTGCAGGGCCGCTGTAACTGGATCTGTGATAAGAAGGCATGCCTTCCGCTCAGAGGGAGCAAAAATCTGTCTGGACCATGTTAAAAGCAAAAATTGTTTGATGCTCCTTTACATCAGGAGACAGCTCTGTTTTGGTAATAAGGCAGAAGAAGTTTTGAAAAAAGATGGAAGATAAAGCTAAATCTCATGCTAAACTGCAAAAAGATTTCTTACAAGTGCAGCTCCACCCAGGTTCAGTGAAGCTGCACTGGCTCATCAAGAACTGGTCGCTTTCCAGCACCCACCAGAGCAGTACCCTGGAACGCTCAGGTCAAACCCAGACATTCCAAGGTTCCCAGGTTTCGGTCACAGAACTTATAAGAACAAAACAATGATTCCTCCACCTCCCAAATCTGGAAATAACAAGGCACCTTCCTACGGTAAACGGTCTCAGTGACTTTCCACTACAATCATAAGCACTTATCTTATGAATACCTTTGGAAACAGCACTTCATTACCTGGCTTGGCCAAAGGTTCCAAGGTTTCAGTCACAAGGAACTTATAGAATAAAGCAATGGGGTGCTCCACCTCCAAAATCTGGAAATAACAAGGCACCTTCCTACGTAAATGTCCAGTGACTTTCCACTACAATCACCAAGCACTTATCTTATGGGTTCCTTTGGGGAAACTGGCACCCCCATGCAATCTAAATCAAAACTAATTACCCAGGACAAGTGGATTTTAAATGTAGTATCCTTAGGGATACTGAATTTCATTTCCACATACGCCAATCCCAAACGGATGGCCAGATCTGTCTCCTGAATCAGTGGGCAGAGGCCCAGAAAACAAGTTATGTCCCCTCATGAATATGGGGGCTATTCAACTCCAGTGCCAGAAAAGGGCAAGGGACATGGTTTTAATTCAAGACTTTTCCTGGTACCCAGAAAAAGACAAATCATGGCGCCCAATTCAGACTTACCCCATCATTACATTCTGGACATTCCAAATTCATTAAGATGCTGACTCTAGCAACAGATGCTCTTCGTGTTTTCACTGTTGTGTTTGGCCAGTCATTAGCTGCACTTAGGTTGTCCTGATGACGAGCTACTCCTCTATCGCCTGAATCTAAAGTCTGGTCTAGGTTCAGTGTCGATTTGCTGTCACCTTGCCTCTTCCCACAGCCTGGACGTCCGCGGCGCAGAGGCCCATCAGGGTATGTAAAAGATGCAGCCAACGCCCATTTTCTTCATTCTTTCTTACTCCCATAGCGGTTTCTTGCCACGCTAAACCGAAGCAAAACCAGATGTTCATTGTGTACCCTACCCTGTTGCAGTCATCACACTTTAAGTTATCCTTGCCGCCAGGCGTCCCGCAGTCGTCAAGGCGGTCCATGATGGACGAATTCCAAAAGTCTTGGTCCGCGTCCGGTTGCTGTCGCAGCTTTCTTCCCTGACGCGTCAGTGTGCCAGGTGGGGTATATATAATGCATCCGACGCCATTTTCTTCAGTCTTTCTTGACGACGGTGCCCGAAGCGAAGCAGTTCTCGCCGCAGTGCCGGGTCAGCCGAATTCTGAATTTTCAAGTCAATTTCAGATCCTCCAAAGTCTTCAATAAGCGTAAAGTACCCCATTGAGTAAACTTTTCTTTATTCTCATACCGGCGATGTCAGAAAAAAGTTAGCAGTTGTATTTCTTGTGAGGAAGCAAATACCAATTGGCATAAGGATTTTCATTCTTTACTGCATACCTTGCCCAGACCACTTACGCCATTCACTCGGTTATTGTTTTTGTGCTGAGGGTTTGTCAGCGTACCGCATTTCATTAAAAGAGCGCTTTGACTCTCGCGACGGACACTACTTTGGTAGAAAATTTAATCCATACACTATGTCGTCGGAGCAACCGACCTACCGCACAAAAACGCAAGGATACCAGGACAGGCAGCCTTGACCCAAAGCCAGACTCCGAGGCCCCCTCGGGCTGGTCCGGCCTCCTCGGGTTCACCGGTCTTCAGCGAGACTCCCGGACACAGCCCCTGACTACCGCGAGATCTGGAACCCAGGACCACTTCGGAGCTCTTGTCGGAAAGTACTGAGGCCTCACGCAGCCACTTTTGTTTAGCCTTCTACCACCGACACTGCTGGATAAAGATGTCGGCACTGTAGAAACTTACCCGGCTTCTGGAAGGCGCTCTCTAGACCACTCACATTTCACCATAAAAAACGATCCCAAGACTCCTATTAAAACCCAAAAAGACTACACTCTCAGTCTCCAGTTCAAGGCCCCATGCCTAAGAAACAGATGCTCAAAATGGCTGAAGATTTGATCCTCTTTAATCAGAGGTTCCCCTAACCCCCACTCAAGACAAAAGGCATAGACAAGAGGGAAGATTATGCCTCCTTCTGAAACAAGTGTCCTATTTCCCTCAGGCTCTTCTGAGGACCCTATGGATTACCTTCTTCTCCCCCATCTTAGATTCTGATAGCTGAGGATCTCTATTCCCTCAGCTTCTCCTCCTGAAGACTTCTCCTTTGGGGAAACTCTTACACACTATGAGGGAACATTTTCACTGGGAAGGTCAGGGACTAACTCTGGACTCAAAGAAAAGGTCGTGAGAGTTTCTTTACTCCCCCAGCACAGACTAACTTGCCATCCCCCAGTTTTAGACATTGTGGATGTGATGTGTTTACTTAGGTCCAGGTTTGAATCCAGATTTGGTTTGCCTCTTGCTCCAGCCAAACCCTGACAGATACACTATAGTGCCTGATTCCCACAAATTCGCTTTTTATAAAAGCCCTGCTGCTGAGTCCATAAGACCATCTCCCAAGGGTCCCAAAGGGGCTTGGCGCCTCTGCGGCAAAAATCCTGTACCCCTACTGAAAAGGGACTCTCAGAGCACTAGATAGGTGGGGAAAAAGGTTTACACCTCAGCCAATTGCTCTAGCTGCAGATGAGTCTCTAATTGCCAATTCCACATGCTAAAGTATCAGCAATTTCTAATGTCTCCAATTAAAACTAAGCGAAAAATGGAGCCACACTCCCTCAGCAGTCCTGACTTGGAAAGAAATGCAGGATCTCTTGCATGCATCCTGAACAGGTGGGCAAACATACTTTACAATGTGGGTTGTATTCTTTTGGAAGCTTTCCTGCAGAGCAGCTGTCACTGGGTCTGTTATACGTTCATATAATGAGGTACGCATGTTAGCCGGTTAAGGAACAAACTCTGCCTGATCATGTTAAAAGCAAAGCTTCTAGATGTGCTTCCTTACAACAGGATGTTCTTTTTTTTTGGAGTTAAAGCCACAAGTCGTCTTTAAAGAAAATGGAGGATTAAGGCAAAATCTATGCAGACAGTCAAAGATTTTCATGAGAAACAAAGTCCCTCGCTTCACCAGCAGAAATAGGCCAACAAAAAATTGGTTAAACTTTCCAGCTACTGACAGACCGCACAGAGGGGTAAATACAGACGGCCCAAGAGGCAGAGAGCGACAACCACAAGGCCAGTAATAAAACCTCCTACAATGGGGGCACTGCAACACAGAAGGGAGAAGACAGGTCCCAGACTACCAGAAGAGCAAACTCAATGACTTGCACCTCATCTGGCCAAACAACATCTTGACAGCCCCCTTGGGAGGAAAACTAGTGACTTTTTTTCAGACAACTGGCACATTGTCACAAAGGACAAATGGGTCCTAGACATAATTTCACATGAGGATACAGATTCCATTTTCACACCTTGCCAATGAAAAGAGGAATGCCAAACCTGTCACAAAATCATTGGGCAGAGGCACACAAACACAATTACAGCAGCTCTCTATGGACATGAGAGCCATTCAACTGGTACCTACTGCCATTCCTTTAATTGCCTGCGGGTGCAAGGCCAAGGATTTTACTCAAGACTCTTTCCTCAGTTCCCAGGAAGGACAATGCCTAGAGACCAATTCTGGGACCTTTCATATTTCTAAACACCCAGCTTCCTTCTTTACAAGTACCCAAATTCAAGATGCTAACACTACCAGCAGCTTCTTCCCATGTTGGGCAAGAAAGCGCCATGGCTAGTAACGCTGGACCTCAGAGGAGGCATACCTGCATGTCCTATCAGACAAAGATTTGCAGAAGATACCTCCTGCTTCATTTGCAGATTCAACCCATTACCAATTCTCTGCACTGCCTTTGGCTTATCTTACTGCACCCAGGGTCTTCTTCACAAATGCCTGGCACCCAGCAATTGCATACTGCAGACAAAGAGAAATTCAAATATACCCATACCTGGATGACTGCCTCATCCAAGCAGAAAGCAAGGACATTCTCTTACAACATCTGGCTTTTGTAAAACATCTTCTCACGATGTTCTTCATTCCACATTGCTTTTCGCAGTCCTAACACTTGGTAGTCCGGCTGTCCCAGTCGGCCCGAATACCAAAGTATATGGAGCCGACGACGGTCAAGGCGCATTAGTCTGACGCCAGCACGTCAGGGTACAAGCCGCATGACCGACGCCATATCCTCAGTCTTTTTGCCCGCATGGTCCGGATGCAGAAGCAGTTTTGGCGAGTGCAGGTTGGCGTTCTGAAATGCCCAGCCTTTTCTGAAGTCGAGTTTCAGACCGAATCAAAGTTGGCTGCCACTAGAAATCCGTTGAAGAATATTTTGTTTTTCTTTGCCTCTAGTATTTAACCGGATGTCAGAAAAAGTGAATAACTGTATTTCTGTGGGAAACAGATACCTCATAGGGATTACCATACCTTGTGTATACCTTTGTTTAGGGCCTGAGCAATTAATTGTTGGATGTCGCCGCTGTGCCAGATTTAACAACGCTATTAAGAGAAGGTTAGACTGTGCCAGGTTAGTGTTTGGGAAGCGTACTATAAAATGCCGTCGGATGCTCGACGCCCTCGCTTCCCAAAAAAAGCGCAAGGACAAAACACAAGCCTAGGCTGGAAGAACCGGCCAGTCCCGGACGCGCCGTGTTCTTTTAGAAGGCCCAGTGGTTTCGAGGTTCTGCCAGGTGTTTCTTTGGGAGTCTCAGGAGAGACTTTACTGTTACAGGATGTGTCCTCTCAGGGAGGTGAGGCCAGGCTGAGGGGCTTCTCAGGTGGCTGTTCTTCCCTCTTCCTAAGGTGATTAGAGCCTCCCTTCTGTTTCCAAGGCTTCTTTGAGAGGTTTAACTCAAACTCAGTGGGGGTTTCTCCTAGCTTTCCTTCAGGATCTTGCCTAAGAAACATATGCTTAAAATGGCAGAAGATTTGATTACTATGATTAGAGGTTCTATGCCCCTCCTGATAAGCAGGCCTAGGGTGGAACCTGAGTTTCTGGAGACTTTGAGCAGTGATTCGGAGGCTTCTGAGGTCTTCCGCTGAAGACGCAGTGTATATCCTCACTTATTCTGATCTCCTGATGTGGATGATCTCTCTACTCCTTCAGCTTCTCCTCACTGAGGATTTTTCTTTTCAGAGACTCTTTTCATTCCATGAGGAGGAGTTAGTTTTAAATGGGAAGGGTCAAGATTTCTCTGATTCCAGGGGAAAGAGGCTTGAGGATTCCTACTTTACTCCCAGCATAGGCCTTAGCTATACCTCCTGTCTCTGAATATTGGTGGAAGAATGTTTTTTTGCAGAGGCTTCCTCTTCTCTGAACCCTGATTCTTTGCCTCCCTGCCCCAGTGCTAAACCTGGATAGGAGTACTTATAGGTGCCCTGAAGCTCATAAGTATCTTTTAAGAGTCCTAGGGCAGACCGGGAGAAACTGGTTTCTCAGGGGCCTAAAGGTGTTAAGGCTTCTGTTGTTACAAAATCTCTGTTCCTCCTGATAAAGTAGGCAAGGCTTTGGATAGATGGGGAAAGAAAGTATACTTCTTCCACTTTAGCCATGAGGGCGCTTGAATTGCCAGTTTCACATTCACATATTTAAGGAAATATCAAAATTATCTCCTTTCACAATTGAGAGTCTAAATTGACAAGCATGCTCTACGCGAAGGTATTGAGTGTAAGAGAGTTGCAGGATTTAGTTCATGTGTCTGAGAACAGGTGTGGGTAAGCATTCCCTTGCAATGTGGTTTTGATGTGTGCAGGCCTCCTCGAAGGTGGCTGCCACTGGTTCCTGTTCTTAAATGAAACACGCCAAGGTTGAGGGATCAGAATTTAGCTTCGAGCATGTTAAGAACAAGGATTTGGATGCTCCATTACAGTCTGATGTGTTTGGTCTAAGCCTGTGTGGAAGCAGTTTTAAAAGAAATGGAAGACAAGGCTAAGTCTATGCAGACTGTTAAAGATTTTTGCAGGTGCAGCCTCCCAAGTTTAAGTAGAAATTGGCCTACTTCAAGGGATGGATGGTATCCTGCTTACATGATCCCAGTCTAGGTGGTAGGAATCTAGACGTGGTAGGGAACAGAGCTCAAAGGTTCTTTTAGGCCTAGAACAGGGAGTTCAATTGCTCACGGTTCTCTGGGTGAGGGGCAAGGGTCAGTCCTTTTCAGTAAACAGACCCAATGACCTGTTCTTTTCAGCTGCCAGTACATTTCTCGTCTGGCAGCACCTTTAAGGAGGAAGGCTGGTTCTTTTCAAAGAAAAATTGGGATTTAATTACCCAAGACAGATGGGTATTGGATATCATTCACCACGGGTTACAGGTTTTATTTCCACACCTTGCCTCCTTTCAAAGGCATGCCAGAACATTTCCTCCTCTACAAAGAAAAGAGGCGCACAAGCAAATTTCTCTGTTACTCCAAATAGGGGCCATTCAGCCGGGTTCCTGTGCCAGAAAGGGGCCTAGGATTTTATTCTTCTGTTCCTAGTACTCAAAGAAGGGGAACACGTGGAGACCAATTTTGGATTTATCTATCCCCTCAACACCTTATCTGGACATTCCCAAGTTCAAAAATATTTGACGCTACAACAGCTTTTTTACCTCTGCTGGGCAAAGATCACTGGATGGTAACTTCCTTAGATCTTCTAAGGAGGCTTTCTTACTCTTCATGTAGCCCACTTTATATCAGGCTAAGTTGCAGGAAGTATCTGCGTTTTTCGAGCTGGGAATTCCCATTATCAGTTCTCTGCACATTGCCCTTTGAAGTTTATCTACCGCGCCTCCAGAATATTCACAAAGGTTCTGGCTCCAGTGATAAGCTTACTTCAAGGCTAAAAAGGTATGCAAATCTATCCTTACTTGGACGACTGCCTGATTCTGGCTCAAGAAAAGGAAGACCTTTTACAGCATTTGGAATATGTGATAGCAGTGCTTCTAAGATGCCTAGGGTATTCTGTGAACGAGTAAATAAAGTCCAGTCTAGTACCTCCTCTCAAGACATGTGCTTTCTGGGTGTGAGACTGAATACAGCAGCCCAGATGGCCTTTTAACCCCGGACAAACAAAAAGAATCTTTTCCATTTACTTCCATCATCTATCTCTTCTAGTCCTGGGCTGACTGCAAGGACAGTCCTTCAAGCCTTAGGGTTCATGGCATCCTTGTATTCTGGGGTGCTTCCCAATGCCAAACTGCATATGAGGAAGCTGCAACGGTATCTCAAAAATATTATGGACACAGCACTGCCAGGATTTGGACACTGTCATTCAAATAATACCTTTGCATTCAAAAAAGGGAATTTCTGTGGTGGGCTCAGGAATGTCACCTAAACAAAGGGGACTCTCTCTGTGACCCGGCCAAGAGTAAGGAGTCAGATTCTAACGAGCAGATGCCTCTGTGAGATTGCTTGGGGAGCTCATCTAAATGGAAAAGTGGATACAAGACAAGTGGCCTGCCAGGACTACAACATCTACATATCACTGACATGAAAGGAGATGCTAGCAGTCCAGTTTGCATTAATGGCTTTCAAGGAGTTACTTCTTCCAGGGCAGGTGTTGATTCTAACAGACAACACAACCTTTGTCAGTGTGGTACATCAACAAACAAGGGGGGAACACATTAACTACCCGCTATGCGTAAGCAAGCAATGATTTTTATGGGAGATCATGCCAGCTTTACCAAACTAACTCTTCAGGCAAGGGTTTCTGCCGAGACACAGAACTCCTTAGCAGATGTGTTAAGCAGACAAATCATGGATCCCCTAATGAGTGGAAACTGGATCTTCATGTATTTCAGCAAGTGACAGTGTCAAGGGAACCCAGACATAGATCTGTTCGCGCTTCTCCACTAAACTTCCTACCAGCTGCCAAAGTTTTGCACAAAGAGATTTCCATCACACAGCTTGGAAGTGGATGCCCTTTTCTTTCAGTTGGAAAAATCTTCATGTGTAACCCTTTTCCACCTCTGCCTCTTCTCCCAAAGGTGCTCCTAAAGGTCAGACAAGACAAACCAAGGATGATTCCACAATAATAGCTCCAGATTGGCCTCGCAACACTGGTACCCATTACTGAGGAGTCTGGTAAGGAAGCCTCCATGGCCTTTACCTTTGATTATCTGTTGTCCTCAGAAGGGCGGTCATCTGCTCAATGTCAAGCTTCACTCTCTTCATCTAACAGCCTGGCATATTCTGTTTTGAAACACAGCAGGTCTCGACTTCCTCAACAAGTTTTAAATGTGTTTATGCAAGCCAGATGACCTAGTACAAGGAAAGTGTATGCAGAAAAATGGAAGAGATTTTATTTTGGAGTGCAGCAAAGAATTTGGAGATTTCTGAGCCTAATTTGAGTGTGGCTCTTCAATATCTTACTGAGTTATTGGACAAAGGTTTGTCTTTCTCTTCCATTAAGATTCATGCTGCAGCAATTTCAGCTCACTTCATGATTGTGACTCCACCATTGTTTTCGTGATCCTTTGTTCAAGCAAAACAATAATTTCTAAGAGGGTGCAGAATATAAAAGACCCCCAATGAGAGCTCCTACTCCCTGCTTGGGATCTCAATTTTGTGTTGGAGAAACTTACCTCTATTAACCTTTTTGAGCCTCAAGCGGCTACTGCTGAATTGAAATACTTGTCATCATGGAAGACTGCCAGTCACAAGGAACTTATAGAACAAAGCAATGGGGTGCCTCCACCTCCAAATCTGGAAATAACAAGGCACCTTCCTCACGGTAAACAGTCCTACAGTGACTTTCTCAGTGACTTTCCACTACAATCACCAAGCACTTATCTTATGGGCTTCCCTTTGGGGGGGAAACTGGCACTTCATGCACGAAACTGGCAACTAATTACCCAGGACAAGTGGATTTTAAATGTAGTATCCCAGGGATACAGATTTCATTTCCACACATTGCCAATCCCAAACGGATGGCCAGATCTGTCTCCAAATCAGTGGGCAGAGGCCCAGAAACAAGTTATGTCCCTCATGAATATGGGGGCTATTCAACCAGTGCCAGAAAAGGAAAAGGGACAAGGTTTTAATTCAAGACTTTTCCTGGTACCCAGAAAAGACAAATCATGGCGTCCAATTCTAGACTTATCCATTCTAAGTACATTTCTGGACATTCCAAAATTCAAGATGCTGACTCTACAACAGATGTTCTTCGTGTTTCACTGTTGCAGTCATTACACTTGGGTTGTCCTGCTGACAGGCTACCCTCAGTCGGCCTGAATTCCAAAGTCTAGGTTCAGTGTCGGTTGCTGTCACCTCTTCCCTGACGTCCGTGCGCCAGGGGTATAAAAGATGCAGCCAACGCCATTTTCTTCATTCTTTCTTGCCACGCGGTGCCCGAAGCAAAACCAGATGTTCATTGTGTTACCCTGCTGCAGTCATCACACTTGGGTTATCCTGTCGTCAGGCGGTCCCGCAGTCGGACGGAATTCCAAAGTCTTGGTCCGGCGTCGGTTGCTGTCGCTTCTTCCCTGACGTCAGTGTGCCAGGGGTATATATAATGCATCCGACGCCATTTTCTTCAGTCTTTCTTGACGCACGGTGCCCGAAGCAGAAGCAGTTCGCAAGTGCCGGTCGGCCGACTCCTGAGATTTTCGAAGTCGAATTTCAGATCCAAAGTCTTCAATAAAGGTAAGTACCCCATTGAGGAAACTTTTCTTGTCTCATACCGATGTCAGAAAAAGTTAGCAGTTGTATTTCTTGTGGGAAGCAAATACCTCATAAGGATTTTCATTCTTACTGCATACCTTGCCCAGACCACGACGTCACTGGTTATTGTTTTTGTGCTAGGTTTAATAAGCGTACTATTAAAAGACGCTTTGACTTCGCACGACACTACTTTGGTAGAAAATTTAACTACACTATGCCGTCGGAGCAACCGACTACCGGGCGTGCTAAACGCAAGGATAAGGACAGGCAGCCTTGACCCAAGCCAGACTCCGAGGCCTCGGCTGGTCCGGTCTCCGGTTCACCGGTCTTCAGTGAGGCTTCGACACAGCCCCTGACTACCGCAGATCTGGAACCCGAGACCACTTCGGAGCTCTTGTCGGAAAGTACTAGGCCTACGCAGCCATTTTGTTTAGCCCCTACCGACGACACTGCTGATAAAGATGTCGGTACTGCAGAAACACCTTCGGTTTCTGAAGGCGTCTTCAGACCGACTACGCTCACCATAAAAACGTATCCTAAGACTCCTATTAAACCTAAAAAGACTACACTTCAGTCTCCAGTTCAAGGCCCCATGCCTAAGAAACAGATGCTCAAAATGGCTGAAGATTTGATCTCTTTAATCAGAGGTTCCCAACCCCCACCTGACAAAAGGCATAGACAAGAGGAAGATTATGCCTCCTCTGAACAAGTGTCTATTTCCTCAGGCTCTTCTGAGGACCCAGATTACTCCTTCTCCCCTTATGTAGATTCTGATGCTGAGGATTCTATTCCCTCAGCTTCTCCTCCTGAAGACTACTCCTTTGGGGAAACTTTACACACTATGAGGGAACATTTTCACTGGGAAGGTCAGGACTACTCTGACTCAAAGAAAAGGCTCAGAGAGTTTCTTTTACTCCCCCAGCACAGACCACTTGCCATCCCCCCAGTTTTAGACATTGTGGATGATGTTTACTTAGAATCCAGTTTGAATCCAGATTATTTGCCTCTTGCTCCAGCCAAACCTGACAGATACTATAGCGTGCCTGATTCCCACAAATTCCTTTATAAAAGCCCTGCTGCTGATCCATAGACCATCTCCCAGGGTCCCAAAGGGGCTAAGGCTTCTATGGCAAAAAATCCTGTACCCTCTGAAAGGGACTCCAGAGCACTAGATAGGTGGGGAAAAAAGGTTTACACCTCAGCCACTCTAGCTATGAGTCTCTAAATTGCCAATTCCACATGCTAAAGTATCAGCAATTTCTAATGTCTCAATTAAAACGAAAAATGAGCACACTCCCTCAGCAGTCTGACTTGAAAGAAATGCAGGATCTCTTGCATGCATCTGAACAGGTGGGCAAACATACTTTACAATGTGGGTTGTATTCTTTGGAAGCTTCCTGCAGAGCAGCTGTCACTGGGTCTGTTATACGTAGGCATGCTTGGTTAAAGGAACAAACTCTGCCTGATCATGTTAAAGCAAAGCTTCTAGATGCTTCCTTACAACAGGATGTTCTTTTTGGAGTTAAAGCCGAAGTCGTCTTAAAGAAAATGGAGGATAAGGCAAAATCTATGCAGACAGTCAAAGATTTTCTACAGGTAAAGTCCCCTCGCTTCAGCAGAAATAGGCCAACAAAAAATTGGTCCTTTCCAGCTACTGACAGACCACAGAGGGGTAAATACAGACGTCCAAGAGGCAGAGGACAACCACAAGGCCAGTACAAACCTCGACAATGGGGCACTGCAACACAGAAGGGAGGAGAAGACCGGTCCCAGACTACCAGAAGGCAAACTCAATGACTTGCACCTCATCTGGCCAAACAACACTCTCTTGACAGCCCCCTTGGGAGGAAAACTCGCACTTTTTTCAGACAACTGGCACATTGTCACAAAGGACAAATGGGTCCTAGACATAATTTCACGAGGATACAGATTCCATTTTCACACCTTGCCAATGAAAAGAGGAATGCCAAACCTGTCACAAAATCATTGGGCAGAGGCACAAAAACAAATTACAGCTCTCATGGACATGAGAGCCATTCAACTGGTACCTACTTGAGTGCAAGGCCAAGGATTTTACTCAAGACTCTTTCTAGTTCCCAGAAAGGACAATGCCTGGAGACCAATTCTGGACCTTTCAATTCTAAACACCTTCTTACAAGTACCCAAATTCAAGATGCTAACACTACAGCAGCTTCTTCCCATGTTGGGCAAGAAAGCATGGCTAGTAACGTTGGACCTCAAGGAGGCATACCTGCATGTCCCTATCAGACAAAGTTGCAGAAGATACCTCCTCTTCATTGCAGATTCAACCCATTACCAATTCTCTGCACTGCCCTTTGGCTTATCTACTGCACCCAGGGTCTTCACAAAATGCCTGGCACCAGTAATTGCATACTGCAGACAAAGAGAAATTCAAATATACCCATACCTGGATGACTGCCTCATCCAAGCAGAAAGCAAGGACATTCTCTTACAACATCTGGCTTTTGTAAAACATCTTCTACGATGTTCTTCATTCCACATTGCTGCAGTCCTAACACTTGGGTAGTCCGCTGTCCCAGTCGGCCCGAATACCAAAGTATATGGCTGACGTCGGTCAAGGCGCATTAGTCTGACGTCAGGACGTCAGGGTACAAATGCGCATGACCGACGTCATATCCTCAGTCTTTTTTGCCGCATGGTCCGATGCAGAAGCAGTTTTGCGAGTGCAGGTTGGCGTTCTGAAATTTTCTGAAGTCGGAGTTTCAGACCGAATCAAAGTTGGCTAAGTACCCGTTAGAATATTTTTGTTTTTCTTGCCTCAGTATTTAACCGGATGTCAGAAAAAGTGAATAACTGTATTTCTTGTGGGAAACAGATACCTCATAGGGATTACCATACCTTGTGTATACCTTGTTTAGGGCCTGAGCACGGCGTTGTTGGATGTCGCTCTTGTGCCAGATTTAACAAACGCACTATTAAGAGAAGGTTAGACTGTGCCAGGTTAGTTTTGGGAAGCGTTGTAACTATAAAATGCCGTCGGATGCTCCGGCCGCTTCCAAAAGCGCAAGGACAAAGCTGCAAAGCCTAGGTTGGAAGAACCGTCAGTCCCGGACGCCGGTTCTTTAGGAGGTTCAGTGGTGCCAAAGGTTCTGCCAGGTGTTTCTTTGGAGTCTCAGGGAGAGACTTTACTGTTACAGGATGTGTCCTCTCAGGAGGTAGGCCAGGCTGAGGGGCTTCTCAGGTGGCTGTTCTTCCCTCTCTTCCTAAGGTGATTAGAGCCTCCCTTCTGTTTCCAAGGCTTCTTTGAGAGGTAGGCCAGGTTTAACTTCAGTGGGGTTTCTCCTAGCTCTTCAGGATCTTTGCCTAAGAAACATATGCTTAAAATGGCAGAAGATTTGATTACTATGATTAGAGGTTCTATGCCCCTCCTGATAAGAGGCCTAGGGTGGAACCTGAGTTTGAGACTTTTGAGCAGTGTTCGGAGGCTTCTGAGTCTTCCCCTGAAGTCTGACAGGAGTATGCTGCTTGTTCTGGTTCTGGTGTGGGTGATGCTAGTCCTTCAGCTTCTCCTCCTGAGGATTTTCTTTTTCAGAGACTCTTCATTCCATGAGGGAGCATTTTAAATGGGAAGGTCAAGATTTCTCTGATTCCAGGAAGAGGCTTCGAATTTTGTTTTTACCCCAGCATAGGCCTTTAGCTATACCTCCTGTTCTGAATGTGGTGGAAGATGTTTTGCAGAGGCTTCTCTGAACCCTGATTCTTTGCCTCCTGCCCCAGTTAAACCTGATAGGTACTATAGGGTGCCTGAAGCTCATAAGTATCTTTTAAGAGTCCTAGGGCAGACCCGAAACTGTTTCTCAGGGGCCTAAAGGTGTTAAGGCTTCTGTTGTTAAAAATCCTGTTCCTCCTGATAAAGAGGCAAGGGCTTTGGATAGATGGGGAAAGAAAGTGTATACTTCTTCCACTTTAGCCATGAGGGCTTTGAATTGCCAGTTTCACATGTTAAAATATCAAAATTATCTCCTTTCACAATTGAAGTCTAAAGTGGATGCTCTGGCGGAAGGTATTGAGTGTAAAGAGTTGCAGGATTTAGTTCATGTGTCTGAACAGGTGGGTAAGCATTCCTTGCAATGTGGTTTTGATGCTGTGCAGGCCTCCTCGAGGGTGGCTGCCACTGGTTCTGTTCTTCAAGCGAGCACGCCTGGTTGAGGGATCAGAATTTAGCTGAGCATGTTAAGACAAGGATTTTGGATGCTCCATTACAGTCTGATGTGTTTGGTTCGCCTGTGGAAGCAGTTTTAAAGAAAATGGAAGACAAGGCTAAGTCTATGCAGACTGTTAAAGATTTTTTGCAGGTGCAGCCTCCGAAGTTTAGTAGAAATTGGCCTACTAAGGGATGGACATATCCTGCTTATGATTCCCAGTCTAGGGGTAGGTCTAGACGTGGTAGGGCAGAGCTCAAGGTTCTTTAGGCCTAGAACAGGGAGTTCACCTGCTCAGTCTTCTGGTGAGGGCAAGGGTCAGTCCTTTCATAAACAGACCCAATGACCTGCCTTTTCAGCTGCCAGTACATTCTCGTCTGGCAGCACCTTTGGGAGGAAGGCTGGCTCTTTTCAAAGAAAATTGGGATTTAATTACCCAAGACAGATGGGTATTGGATATCATTCACCACGGTTACAGGTTTTATTTCCACACCTTGCCTCCTTTCAAAGGCATGCCAGACATTCCTCCTCTACAAAGAAAAGAGGCACAAGCAAATTTCTCTGTTACTCCAAATAGGGGCCATTCAGCGGTTCCTGTGCCAGAAAGGGGCCTAGGATTTTATTCTCGCCTGTTCCTAGTACCAAAGAAGGGAACACGTGGAGACCAATTTTGGATTTATCTATCCTCAACACTTATCTGGACATTCCCAAGTTCAAAATGTTGACGTTACAACAGCTTTTACCTCTGCTGGGCAAAGATCACTGGATGGTAACTTTAGATCTCAAGGAGGCTTACCTTCATGTGCCTATCAGGCTAAGTTGCAGGAAGTATCTGCGTTTTCGAGCTGGGAATTCCCATTATCAGTTCTCTGCATTGCCCTTTGGCTTATCTACTGCGCCCAGAATATTCACAAAGGTTCTGGCTCCAGTGATAGCTTACTTCAGGCTAAAAGGTATGCAAATCTATCCTTACTTGGACGACTGCCTGATTCTGGCTCAAGAAAAGGAAGACCTTTTACAGCATTTGGAATATGTGATAGCAGTGCTAAGATGCCTAGGGTATTCTGTGAACGAAATAAAGTCCAGTCTAGTACCCTCTCAAGACATGTGCTTTCTGGGTGTGAGACTGAATACAGCAGCCCAGATGGCCTTTTTAACCCCGGACAAACAAAAGAATCTTTCCATTTACTTCCATCATCTATCTCTTCAGTCCGGGCTGACTGCAAGGACAGTCCTTCAAGCCTTAGGGTTCATGGCATCTTGTATTCTGGTGCTTCCCAATGCCAAACTGCATATGAGGAAGCTGCAACGGTATCTCAAAAATGTATGGACACAGCACTGCCAGGATTTGGACACTGTCATTCAAATAATACCTTGCATTCAAAAGGAATTTCTGTGGTGGGCTCAGGAATGTCACCTAAACAAGGGACTCTCTGTGACCCGGCCAGGCCCGAGTCAGATTCTAACGACAGATGCCTCAGAGATTGCTTGGGGAGCTCATCTAAATGGAAAGTGGATACAAGACAAGTGGCCTGCCAGACTACAACATCTACATATCAACATGAAGGAGATGTTAGCAGTCCAGTTTGCATTAATGGCTTTCAAGGAGTTACTTCTTCCAGGGCAGGTGTTGATTCTAACAGACAACACAACTGTCATGTGGTACATCAACAAACAAGGGGGAACACATTCTTACCCGTTATGCAGGCAAGCAATGATTTTATGGGAGACTGCGCTCAGCTTGCAACTAACTCTTCAGGCAAGGTTTCTGCCGAGCACAGAACTCCTTAGCAGATGTGTTAAGCAGACAAATCATGGATCCCCACGAGTGTAAACTGGATCTTCATGTATTTCGGCAAGTGACAGTTTCATGGGGAACTCCACTCATAGATCTGTTAAACTTCTCCACTAAACTACCAACTGAGAAAGTTTTGCACAAAGAGATTTCATCACACAGCTTGGAAAGTGGATGCCCTTTCTTTCAGTTGGAAAAATCTTCATGTGTATGCCTTTCCACCTCTGCCTCTTCTCCCAAAGGTGCTCCTAAAGGTCAGACAAGACAAACCAAGGATGATTTTAATAGCTCCAGATTGGCCTCGGCAACACTGGTACCCATTACTGAGGAGTCTGGTAAGGAAGCCTCCATGGCCTTTACCTTTGATTCCACATCTGCTGTCTCAGAGGACGGTCATCTGCTCAATGTCAAGCTTCACTCTCTTCATCTAACAGCCTGGCATATTCTGTTTTGAAACACAGCAGGTCTCGACTTCCTCAACAAGTTTTAAATGTGATTATGGAAGCCAGAAGACCTAGTACAAGGAAAGTGTACGCAGAAAAATGGAAGAGATTTTTATTTTGGAGTGCAGCAAAGAATTTGGAGATTTCTGAGCCTAATTTGAGTGTGGCTCTTCAATATCTTACTGAGTTATTGGACAAAGGTTTGTCTTTCTCTTCCATTAAGATTCATGCTGCAGCAATTTCAGCTCACTATGATTGTGACCCACCATTGTTTTCATCCTTTGTTCAAGCAATTTCTAAGAGGGGCAAAGAATATAAGACCCCCACGTAGAGCTCCTACTCCTGCTTGGGATCTCAATTTTGTGTTGGAGAAACTTACTCTACAACCTTTTGAGCCTCATGGCTACTGCTGAATTGAAATACTTGTCATGGAAGACTGCTTTTTTGTTGGCCATTACTTCTGCAAGAAGGGTTTCTGAATTGCAGGCCCTTGTGGCAGTAGAGCCTTTTTTGATTTTCCATAAGGACAGGGTATCATTACGTACTAATCCTTCCTTTATGCCTAAGGTGGTTTCTAGTGTGGCTTTAAACCAAACTATTCATTTGCCTACTTTCTATGCAGATCCCCAAAATAAGGGGGAAAAGATTTTACACACTTTAGATGTACACAGGCAGTTGCGTTATTATTTAAGCAGGACTAAGGATTTTAGGCAGTCTCAGCAGTTGTTTATTTCTTTTGCTTTGAGTTCTCAGGGCAAGCCTGTGTCAAAACAAACTATTTCTAAGTGGATTGGGTTTTGCATTGCATTTTGTTATTCCCATCATGGCAAGGAGATTCCAGCTGGGATTAGGCCTCATTCCACTAGGGCTACTGCCACTTCAACAGCATTTCTAAGGGGGGTGGCAACTAAGGACATTTTGGAGGCAGCTACTTGGAGTTCAGTGCATACTTTCTCTAAGCATTACCACCTTCCTCTCTACTCTAAATCTAGGGCTGGTTTTGCCACAGCTATTTTGCAAGGCATGTTGACAGCTCCTGCTTCTTTATGATTTGCCAGCCTCCCTTACCTCTGCTTTGTGATTCTACCCAAGTGTTAGGACTGCAGCAATGTGGAATGAAGAACTTAGTACAGTTTTGTACCTACCATAAATGTAGATGTTCGAGGATCCACATTGCTGCAGTCCAATTTACCCTCCCTCCTTCCCCTCTGTGTTTAGGGGTGGTTGTGTGGGTGAGGTTATACTCTGGTGATTTTGTATATATTGTACATATTTTTGGTGCAGGAGTGTTTGGAGTTTGTGGTCTTGGCCTTATCTTTTTAGGGTCTTCTGACATCTGGGGCAAGAAAAGACTGAGGATATGACGTCGGTCATGCGCATTTGTACCCTGACGTCCTGACGTCAGACTAATGCGCCTTGACCGACGTCAGCCATATACTTTGGTATTCGGGCCGACTGGGACAGCGGACTACCCAAGTGTTAGGACTGCAGCAATGTGGATCCTCGAACATCTACATTTATGGTAGGTACAAAACTGTACTTTTCCTGGGGTACACAGTAAACGAAAAGAAATCAAAACTAGTACCCTCACAAAATAGGACATTCCTGGGTGCCAGCTTGAATACAACGGCCCAGAAGGCTTACCTGACGCTAGACAAACAACTACAGCTGACTCAATATTTCAAAACAATGGCAACAAAGACCCAACTACCTGCAAGAAAAATTCTGCAGGCCTTGGGCTTCATGGCATCTTGCATACTACTAATACCATTTGCAAAACTGCATATGAGGAAATTACAGTGGTACCTAAAAAGTGTATGGTCTCAACACAGCCACAGCTTGGACACAATAATATCTCTCATTCCCTGCCTACAACAGGAGTTTCTTATGGTGGTCACAGGCATGTCACCTCAACAAGGGTCAGCCTTTCACCTTGCCCCCAGCCAGGCAAACTATGCCAACAGATGCATCGGACTACGCCTGGGGGGCACACATGGCAGGACAGTGCGTTCAAGGCATATGGACTGCAGATCAAAGGAATCTGCACATCAATCAAAAAGAGATGCTAGCTGTACAGAATGCTCTGACAGCCTTCAAGAATCTATTACATCCAAGACAGCTTACAATAAGGACGGACAACACCACAGTAATGTGGTACATAAACAAACAAGGGGGTACACACTCCTACCCTCTATGCAGGCAAGCAATGACCTTGTGGAACACAGCTCTGGCTTACCAAGTTCAGTTGCAAGCTCAATTCCTGCCAGGAAAGAAGAACACATTGGCAGACGACCTCAGCAGAAACATCATGGATCCCCACGAGTGGAAACTGGATCCACAAGTATTTGCAATGATAACTCAAAAATGGGGCCTTCCAGACATAGACCTGTTTGCCAGTCCTCAAAACTATCAACTAACAAAATTTTGTACAAGGACACTGCACCATCAAGCTTGGAAAGTGGACGCACTCTCATTCAGTTGGAAAAACCTGACAGTATATGCCTTCCCTCCATTGCCTCTCCTCACAAAGGTGCTTCTGAAAGTCAGAAAGGAGAGACCACGACTGATTCTCATAGCCCCAGACTGGCCACGCCAGCACTGGTACCCACTATTGAGGAATATGGCCCAGGGGCCCACCTTGGTTTTTATCACGAATTGCCCATTTGCTCACACAGCAAAACAATCAGATTCTTCACAGCCAGCTGAAAACCTTAAATCTGGCTGCATGGCAAATCACCTAAGCATCCAGCCAGCTCCTCTTTCCCAAGCAGTTATGGATGTTATTCTGGAAGCTAGGAGGCCCAGCACCAGGAAGGCCTATTCGGATAAATGGAAAAGGTTTTGCGCCTGGAACCAAGCTAAAGGCCAAAACACACTTCAGCCTCAGATTCTACAGTATTTAACTGAGATGTTGCACAAAGGACTTTCTTTCTCTTCCATTAAAATCCATGCATCAGCTATTTCAGCCCACTACAACACGGATCCACCCTTATTTTCGCATCCACTTCTAAGGCAGTTTCTCAGAGTGGCAAAAAACATTAGGCCCCCCAGGAGAGTACCCACACCAACATGGGACCTCAATTTTGTTCTGGAAAAACTTACGCTACCTCCGTTTGAACCAGCTTTCTCTGCAGATCTACAGTTTCTATCATGGAAGACTGCCCTGCTGCTAGCAACAACTTCAGCTAGAAGAGTCTCAGAGCTGCAGGCACTAATGGCAGTGGAACCTTTCCTCATTTTCCATCAAGACAGAGTTTCTCTATGAACTAATCCTTCCTTCATGCCTAAGGTGGTTTCCAGTGTGGCTTTAAATCAAACCATCCACTTACCCGCCTTCTTCCCAAATCCACAGAACAAAGGAGAAAGACTCCTGCATTCCTTGGACATTCACAGGCAACTTCGTTACTACTTGGATAAAACTAAGGCTTTCAGAAAATGTGACCAGCTCTTTGTATCCTATGCTACAGCTTCACAAGGGAAGGCTATATCAAAACAAACCATTTCCAAATGGATAGGACATTGCATTCGTTTTTGCTATACCCATCATGGAAAACCAGTTCCTGCTACCATTAGGCCCCACTCTTCCAGGGCAACAGCTACATCTACAGCCTTCCTCAGGGGGGTTCCAACCAAGGAGATTTTGGAAGCTGCAACTTGGAGTTCAGTACACACCTTTACCAAACACTATCGCTTACCTCTTTACTCTAAGACTAGAGCTGGCTTCGCCACTGCAGTTCTGCAGGGCCTTCTAGCCTCCTCTAACCCTCTATAACTCCTCCACCCATCCTTAGCTTTGGGATTCTACCCAAGTGTGATGACTGCAGCAGGGTAACACGATGAACATAGTACAGTTTTGTACCTACAATAAATGCAGATGTTCGAGTGTACACCCTTCTGCAGTCCAGGTTACCCTCCCTCCATCCCCTCTGATCTAACTGGCTACATCTCTACAATTCCTTCCTGATGTATTTGCTTATAGCTGGAGGGATTTTGTGTTTGTGCAAAAATTACTTTATTTGGTACTAATTACTGACCACCTATTTGGGGGCACCTGACATCTGGGGCAAGAAAAACTGAAGAAAATGGCGTCGGATGCATTATATATACCCCTGGCGATCTGACGTCAGGGAAGAAGCGACAGCAACCGACGCCGGACCAAGACTTTGGAATTCCGGCCGACTGCGGGACCGCCTGACGACAGGATAACCCAAGTGTGATGACTGCAGCAGGGTGTACACTCAAACATCTACATTTATGGTAGGTACAAAACTGTACTTTCGCAAGTGCCGGTCGGCCGACTCCTGAGATTTTCATGTTCGAATTTCTGATCCGAAGTCTTCACTAAAAAGCTCAGTACCCCATTGGGGAAACTTTTTTCTTGCTCCAGACCGATGTCAGAAAAAGTTAATAATTGTATTTCTTGTGGAAGCAAATACCTCATAAGGACTTTCATTCTTACTGTATTCCTTGCCTAGGCCCTGACCATGACGTTGCTAGTTGTCGGTTTTGTGCTAGATTTAACCAACGCACTATTAAACGTCGGAACGATTTTGCATTTCACTATTTTGGCAGAAGATTTAACTATACAGTGTCGTCGGATAGCCATCCGACTACCGGAATTCACAAGAAACGTAAAGAAAAGGACAGGCATTCGAGGTCCAAACCGAAGACGAGGCTTCTTCTAAGCCATTTTCCGGTTCGCAGTGAGGCGCCTTCTCAGCCCCTGATGACCGCTACTTTAGATTCACAGGCCGCTACCGACACCCACGTGAAGTCGACCAGGCTGCTGGAAACTCAAGGTATTGGACCTTCGGAAACTATTCCCTCAGATGGGTCCGCTGAGCAGGCATCGGCTTCTGAGGGTGTTTTCAGACCTACTCAATTATATGTTAAAGCGACTTCAGCTTCTAAGGCAAAGACTAAAGCACCTTTAAAGACAAAGAAACAAGTACAACAGCCTCATGGACAGGCCTCCATGCCTAAAAAACAGATACTCAAAATGGCTGAAGAACTTATTACTTTGAACAGAGGTTCCCATCCCCCTCCTGATAAGAAGCCTAGGCAAGAGACAGGATATAAATCTTCAGATCAGGTTTCCATTTCATCTGATTCCTCTTCTGGTCAGGAATACTCTCTTCCTCCCTATGAGGATTCTGATGCTGAAGAATCTATTCCTTCAGCCTCTCCCCCTGAGGATTATTGTTTTGGGGAAACTTTACATACCATGAGGGAGCATTTCCACTGGGTGAGTCAAGATTATTCTGAATCTAAGAAAAGGCTCAGAGACTTCCTTTTACTACCACAACACAGGCCCCTAGCTATTCCACCTGTGTTAGACATTGTAGATGATGTATTTTCAGAGTCCAGTCTGACCCCTGCCTCCAGCACCTGTTAAGCCAGACAGGTACTACAGGGTTCCTGACTCATAAATTCCTTTTCAAAAACCCTACTGCTGATCCAGAAACTATCTCTCAGGATCCCAAAGGGGTCAAGGCTTCCACTGGAAAAAACCCTACTCCCTCCGACAGGGATTCTAGGGCACTGGACAGATGGGGAAAAAAGATTTACACTTCTGCAACTTTGGCTGTAAGGGCTTTAAATTGTCAGTTTCATATACTCAAATATCAGCAATATATTATGTCACTGCTTAAACAGAAAATGTTGATAAATTCTGAATTTGCAGAAAACAAAGAAATGCAGGATTTATTGCATGCCGCTGAACAAATTGGAAAGCATACTTTGCAATGTGGTTTTGATTCTCTGGAGGCCTCCTGCAGGGCCGCAGTTACGGGTTCTATCATAAGGAGGCATGCGTGGTTAAAGGAACAAAGTCTACCTGATCATGTTAAGGCAAAATTATTAGATGCTCCATTACAGCATGATGCTTTGTTTGGTGTTAAAGCAGAAGAGGTGTTAAAGAAAATGGAGGACAAAGCTAAATCTATGCAAACAGTCAAGGATTTCTTAGCGGTACAGCCACCAAGATTTAGCAGACACTGGCCTACAAAGAATTGGTCCTTTCCAGTGTCAGACAGGCCACAAAGGGGCAGATACAGATGCCCTAGAGGCAGATCCCACCCCCAAGGTTCGTACAGGTCTAAACAATGGGGTGCTTCTACCCCCAAAACTGGAGAAGACAAATCACAGCCATACAGGAAACAGTCCCAATAACTTCCCCCTGCCCTGCGCCAAGTACTTATCTTCTAGCAGCACCTTTAGGGGGAAAGCTAGCACTTTTTTCTCAAAATTGACACATAATAACACAGGACAAATGGGTCTTAAACATAGTGTCACAAGGCTACAAGTTTCACTTCCATACATTGCCAAGGGCAAACGGTTGGCCAGACCTGCCAAAACATCAATGGACAGAGGCACAAAAACAAGTCTCATCCCTCATGGACATGAGGGCCATTCAACAAGTACCAGGGCAAGAGCAGGGACAAGGATTCTATTCAAGACTGTTCTTGGTACCCAGAAAGGACAAAGCCTGGAGACCAATACTGGACCTGTCTATTCTAAACACATATCTGGATATTCCAAAATTCAAAATGTTGACTCTACAGCAGCTTCTGCCCATGTTTGGTAAGAAGGCTTGGCTTGTGACTTTAGATCTAAAAGAGGCATACATGCATGCCCCAATCAGACAAACATGCAGAAGATACCTCAGATTCAAAGCTGTCTCAATGCACTACCAATTCTCTGCACTGCCCTTTGGCTTATCTACTGCGCCCAGGGTCTTCACAAAGTGCCTGGCACCAGTAATTGCATTCTGCAGACAAAGAGGAATACAAATATATCCTTACTTGGACGACTGCCTCATTCAAGCAGAGAACAAGTACATTTTACTACAGCATCTGGCATTTGTAAAGAGATTACTACCATGCCTAGGGTACACAGTCAACGAATAGAAATCAAAACTAGTACCCTCTCAAGATATGCTATTCCTGGGTGCAAGCTTAAATACAACTGCCCAGATGGCTTATCTCACGCCAGACAAGCAAAGGCAACTGACTACCTATTTCAAAATGTTGTCAACAAAGGCCCACTTATCTGCAAGAAAATTTCTACAGGCTTTGGGCTTCATGGCATCCTGCATTCTACTAATTCCATATGCAAGACTGCATATGAGGAAACTTCACTGGTACCTAAAAAGTGTTTGGACTCAACATTGCCACAGCCTGGAAACCATAGTTACTCTCATTCCCTGCCTGCAACAGGAGTTTTGATGGTGGGCAAAGGCCTGTCACCAGAACAAGGGACAGCCATTCACTCTACCCCCAGCCACACAAACATTAACAATGGACGCTTCGGATTATGCCTGGGGAGCCCACATGGCAGGAATATGTATTCAAGGCACATGGTCCGCAAACCAAATGCATCTACATATCAATCAAAAAGAGATGCTAGCTGTTCAAAATGCCCTGACAGCCTTCAAGGACCTACTAAATTTGGGACAACTACTGATAAAGACAGACAATACCACGGTCATGTGGTATATAAACAAGCAGGGAGGCGCTCATTCTTACCCCCTTTGCAGACTGGCCATGACTTTGTGGAACACAGCATTGACTTACCAAGTACATCTGCAGGTATAATTCCTGCCAGGAAAGATAAATACTCTGGCAGACGAACTAAGCAGAAACCTCATGGATCCCCACGAGTAGAAATTGGATCCACAAGTCTTCAGCATGATAACACGGAAATGGGGATGTCCGGAAATAGATCTATTTGCCTCACCTCACAACTGCCAACTAAAGAGATTCTGTACAAGGACTTATCACAGACAAGCATGGAAAGTGGATGCCCTATCTTTCAGCTGAATAAACTTAACAGTATATGCCTTTCCTCCTCTGCCTCTCCTCCCCAAGGCCAGACTGGCCACACCAGTACTGGTATCCAATCCTAAGGAACTTGTCTCAATGCCCAGCCTGGACTTTACCTCAAGTGCCTCATCTACTGTCCCAGCAGAACAGTCAGATCCTGCACAGCCAACTCAAGACCTTAAATCTGGCAGCATGGCGGATAATGTAATCATACAAAGCACACCTCTCATTAAAGCGGTGATGGGTGTCATTTGGGAAGCCAGAAGGCCTAGTACTAGAAAATCCTATGCTGGAAAATGGAAGAGATTCTGTGCTTGGAACCAGGCACAAGGAATTGACACAGCTGTACCAAATATTCCTCGGATTTTGCAATACTTGACTGAGATGCTGGACAAAGGCCTATCCTTTTTCATCTGTAAAAATTCATGCCTCTGCCATTTTGGCTCATTACAATATAGAGCCACCAACCTTTTCTCATCCATTATTAAGGCAGTACCTCAGAGGGGCCTAAAATTTAAGGCCTCCAAGGAGATTACCAATACCTGCATGAGACCTCAATTATGTCTTAGAAAAACTCACCCTGCCTCCTTTTGAGCCAGCCGCTACAGCTGATATAAAGTTTTTATCTTGGAAAACCAGCTCTGCTCCTAGCAATAACTTCTGCAAGACGAGTCTCAGAGCTACAGGCAGTCATGGCTGTGGAACATTTTATCATTTTTTATCCAGACAGGGTTTCTCTAAGGACAAACCCGCCATTTATGCCTAAGGTAGTATCCAGTGTGGCCCTTAACCAAACTATTCATCTGCCTACCTTTTATCCAAACCCACAGAATAAGGGGGGGAGAGAATTCTGCATTCTTGGACATACACAGACAGCTACGCTTCTATTTGAAAAGAACCAAAGCTTTCAGAAAGACAGAGCAATTACTAGTGGCATATGCAGCAGGATCACAAGGAAACGCTATCTCAAAGCAGACTATTTCAAAGTGGATAGGCCACTGCATTCGTTTCTGCTATTCACAATATGGCAAGCCAGTACCTAAGGGCATTAGGCCACATTCAACCAGAGCAGCAGCCACTTCAGCAGTCTTCCTCAGGGGAGTACCAACCAAAGATATTTTAGAGGCTGCTACTTGGAGTTCAGTGCACACCTTCACAAAGCACTATCACTACTCTAAATCCAGGGCAGGCTTTTCCGCTGCAGCTCTGCAGGGCCTTATAGCCGCTCCTAATGCTATTTAGCTCCAGCCTCCCAACCTTAGCTTTGGGATTCAACCCAGTTATAAATGACTGCAACAGTGAAACACGAAGAACATAGTACAGTTGTGTACACTTACCATAAATGTAGATGTTCGAGTGTATTCACTGTTGCAGTCCAGGTTACCCACCCGCCATCCCCCATTTCTTTGCTGGATCGTATCTGTACTTCTCTAATCTATACAACCTATGTGGTGTATTTGCTTGTAGATGGAGACAAAATATTTACCTTGGTGCATGCATGTTTTAGTGACATATTTTTAGCCTACCCTTTTGGGGGCACCTGACATCTGGGGCAAGAAAAACTGAAGAAAATGGCGTCGGCTGTATCTTTTATACCCCCTGGCGCACTGACGTCAGGGAAGAGATGACAGCAACCGATGCCGGACTTAGACTTTGGAATACAGGCCGACTGAGGGTAGCCTGCCAGCAGGATAACCCAATTGTAATGACTGCAACAGTGAATACACTCTAACATCTATATTTATGGTAAGTGTACACAACTGTACTTTACTGCCTATGCTAGGCAAGGATGCCTGGTTGGTAACTCTAGACTTAAAAGAGGCTTACCCACATATTCCAATGAGGGAATCTTGCAGAAGATACCTCCACTTCAAAACAGGCTATTTGCATTACCAGTTCTCTGCACTGCCCTTTGGCTTATCTACTGCGGCCAGGGACTTCACAAAGTGCCTGGCACCAGTAATTGCATTTTGCAGACAAAGAAACATTCAAATTTATCCTTACCTGGAAGATTGTCTAATTCAGGTAGAAAACAAGGACACTCTTCTAAAACATCTGGCGTTTGTAATAAGACTTCTAACTTGTAGGGTACACCATAAACGAAAAGAAATCACAACTGGTACCCTCTCAAATAATTACATTCCTGGGTGCAAGCTTGAATACAACTGCCCAGATGACTTACCTTACCCCAGAAAAGCAAATTCAATTGATGACTTACTTCAAACAGGTGGCCACAAAAACCCAGCTATCTGCAAGCCAAATTCTGCAGGCCTTGGGGTTCATCGCCTCCTGCATCCCAATTATTCCATATGCAAGACTGCATATGAGGAAACTTCAATGGTACCTAAAAAGCTTATGGAGTCAACATTGTCACAGCCTGGAAACAATGATTCCCATCATTCCTTGCCTGCAGCTAGATTTCCTATGGTGGGCAGAAGCCTGCCACCAAAACAAGGACTGTCATTCACTCCACCCCCTGCCGCCCAAATCCTGACTAAAGATGCATCAGACTATGCTTGGGAGGCACATCTGGCAGGAAGATGCATTCAGGGTGAATGGAACCCAAATCAAAGGCTCCTGCATATCAACCAGAAAGAGATGTTAACTGTACAGAATGCTCTGACAGCTTTCAATGACTTTCTACATCCAGGAAAACTACTGATAAAGAAGGACGACACCACAGTCATGTGGTATATAAACAAGCAGGGGGTACCCATTCCTACCCCCTTTGCAGGCGAACCATGGCCTTGTGGAAGACAGCCTTGTCTTACCAAATACAGTTACAAGCTCAATTCCTGCCAGGAAAGCAAAATACTCTGGCAGACAAACTAAGCAGAAATCTTATGGAGTCACACGAATGGAAACTGGATCCGCAAATCTTCAGCATGTTGACATGGAATTGGGGGAGTCCAGACATAGATCTTTTTGCCTCACCCCAAAACTATCAGTTGGACAAATTCTGCACAAGAATCCATCACAAAAAAGCTTGGAAAATGGATGCTCTGTCCTTCAGCTGAAAAAAACTATCAGTCTATGCCTTTCCCCCTCTGCCTCTGCTTTTCAAGGTTTTACTAAAAGTCAGACAGGACAAACTAAAAATGATTCTGATTGCTCCAGACTGGCCTCGCCAACACTGGTACCCACTCCTACGCAATATGTCACACCTTCCTCCGTGGTACCTGCCTCAGACACCTTATCTACTGTCTCAGCAGAACTTTCATATTCTACACATTCAGCTCCAAACTCTGAATCTTGCAGCATGGCTAATCAACTAATTTCACCAGTTCCATCTCTCAGTAAACCTGTAATGGATGTCATTTTGGAGGCTTGAAGACCTCGCACTAGGGAATCTTATACTGATAAATGGAAAAGATTCTGTGCCTGGAATCGGGCACAACGTATAAGCACAGAAATGACCAATATTCCTCAGATTCTGCAATATTTAACTGAGATGCTTCACAAGGGCCTATCTTTCTCTTCCATAAAAATCCACGCCTTTGCCATTTCAGCTCATTACAACTCAGAGCCTCCCCTCTTTTCTCATCCCCTGCTAAAACAGTATCTCAGAGGGGCCAAAAATTTAAGACCTCCCAGGAGAGCAGCAACTCCTGCATGGGACCTCAATTTTGTGTTGGAAAAACTCACCCTGCCTCCTTTTGAACCAGCTGCTGCTGCGGACATTAAATTTCTCTCTTGGAAGACAGCTTTTCTTTTAGCAGTCACTTCAGCTAGAAGGATCTCAGAAGTACAGGCTCTCATGGCAGTGGAGCCTTTTATTATTTTCTACCCGGACAGGGTAGCGCTGAAGACCAATCCATCCTTTATGCCTAAAGTGATATCCATTGTGGCTCTTAATCAGACCATTCATCTACCAACTTTTTTCCCAAATCCACAGAACAAGGGGGAGCGGATTCTACATTCATTGGATGTACACAGACAACTAAGGTTCTACTTGAACAGGACAAAATCTCTAAGAAAATCTGAGCAACTACTGGTGGCATTTGCTGCAGGGGCAGAGGGAAAGCTATCTCAAAGCAGACAATTTCAAAATGGATAAGCCATTGTATTCATTTCTGCTACATGCATCATGGTAAACCTGTCCCCAAGGGGATCCGATCCCATTCCACCAGGGCTGCATCTACTTCTGCAGCCTTTCTCAGAGGGGTTCCTACCAGAGACATGCTGGCTGCATGTTTTATACCCCTGACGACCTGACGTCATGGAAGAAGGGACAGCAACCGACTCAAGACCCAAGACTTCGTTATTCAGGCCGACTGAGGGCAACCTACCAGCAGGTTACCCAAATGTAATGACTGCAACAGTAAAGACACTCAAACATCTACATTTATGGTAAGTGTACACGACTGTACTTTGTGTACATTTACCATTAATGTAGATGTTCGTGTGTATTCACTGGTACAGTCCTGGTTTCCCACCCTCCATCCCCCTTCTTTCTCAGTCTCCACCCCCTCTTCCTCACTCCTTACAGGGAAAGTTTGGTTTTACTTTCTACTGGTGGTGTTCTTCCTGACATTTCAGGCAAGAAAAACTGACGTAATGGTGTCGGCTGCCTGATTTTATACCACTGACGACCTGATGTCAGTCTTGGAGAAACAGCAACCAACGCAGAAATACAAAGCCTCTGGTATTCAGGCCAACTGAAGGCTACCCCTGGCAGGATAACCCAAGTGTGATGACTGCAACAGTGAATACACTCAAACATCTACATTTATGGTAAGTGTACACAACTGTACTTTCTCAGTCACCTCTTTCTTGCTCGTCACACCTCCAACATTTGCTATCCACCTGAGGAAAAATTCTTTGGAGTCAGCTTGGGATATAAAAATACCTATGTAAACACTTCCAAGCAAAGATCCTAAATCTTCTAGACTTTGTTGTATCTTTGGGAGGTACACATGTATCTCCTCATTGTCTCTTTATGAATTGCTTATCCAATCTCTCTTCCCAATCCTTCCTAAACCCCTCTGATTGATTGTTATAATTATCATGCAATATTTTATATGCTGTAGTAATTATTTATTTTTTAACTGCAGCTTTTGTTCTAGATTCTAATAAAAACTCTGCCAGTGCTGGCCTTTCATTTAGAACCCCCCTGATTTTTTTTTTGCCTATATTGTGATATCAATCCTTGATAGGGAAGGCAATCTCTAACCTACAGTCCAAGTAAATTCTTGGCCTCTTCCCATTCTATTGCTTTTCCTTTACTAGTTATTTGCTCCCAATACCTTGGCGCCTTTGCTAGTTTTCTCCAATAAATTCTAGTCCCCTCTTGCCTATTGTCTGTATCCCTAACCACAATCATCCCTGTTGGCAGAATCTCTTTTTTCCATTCTCTTGCCTGTTTAGTTCTTAGAGTACTCCCTGCTATTTTATGAATATAATACTCTGTATGATTTTTGTTGTTCTCCTTAAGAGTCTGCATCCAAAATCCCAATCTCTCCTTATTTCTTGAGCTTCCTCCTTGTATCATCATCATTCCTTTCCTCTTCGAATTACAGTTTTCTGCGTGTGCTGTTTGTAAGAGCCTTAACTGTTGCTCTAAAATACCCACTCAAATTGGGTAATCTTGGTCCGCCTTGTTCTATTGAAAGTATCATCTTATCCCACTTGTCCGTTGCTGTCTTCCCTTCTCAGATAAAATCCTTCAACTTTTTTTTTTCTAATTGCAGTCCACAGCTTCTCCTCTGGTTGATGAAAAAATATGCCTGACCTGTGTATAAGACTAAAGAGACTAAAACATTTTAATGGTTTGTATCTTAGTATCCATATCCATATAACGAATCTTTCGGTTTCTCAATTTTTGTATCATCTTCTGGTTAGTGTCTTCCCACATTATCCTTAGCTGCCACAACAGAGTCATTTCTAATCCATGCTCCTAAATACTTAATTTTGTCATGTCCCCATTAATATGGATATTGTTGGACAAATTTATGTCTGGGTACACAATTTACTGCTGTTGCCTTTGTTTTAGCTTCATTAGTTTTGTATCCTGACAAGATTTGATACTGTCTTAAAAAATGTTCCACAACACTGTTATGTCCCTTTCTGGTTTTGTTATGTATAAAATAATATCTGCAAATAGAGCCAGCTTTTCTTGACTACCATACTAATTGGATGGGAAACCAGAAATTCATCCCTGGTTTGGCGTCTGTGTCTGTTAGGCAAACAGGTAACCTGTAAATGGTTTATTTCCCAGGCCCATGCTTACACTTACCAAGGGTATCCGAACTTGTCAGAGATTTGGGATGTATGGCTAGACTTAAAAAGACCCTTGTGGTCGTTAGCCTAGTAAACACCTATGAACCTACCAATTATTTATTTATTTATTTTATATTTGTTAACCTGGTAGTGTCCAGCTGGGCAAGTAGCCCGTTTTCAGAGGAGACCCAGGGAGATAAACTCCATCGCAATAGTACAAAAAGATTGTTTACAAATTTTTTTAAAAGTTTTACAATGTACAAAAAGTTTGACAGTTGCCAACAATCAGAATTTACAAAAAGGGGAATGTAAAACAGAAAACATTACATTTCTTAAGGCTTACTACAGACAGTAATGTGAAACTCATTAGTTATATAACTAAAAACCATTGTGGTATTTTCATTTGGTAGAAGTAAGACAAGAAGATAAAACTGAATTATAACCATGAATTTCTGAGTCCCTTTTTTTCCTTTGCCAATGGTTCTAAATATAATGTAAACAACAAAGGGGAAAGCGAACAACCCTGCCTGGTTCTTCAACTCAAACAGAAGTTATGAGAGAGGACCCCACCACTTAAATTTTCGCCTTCGATCCCATATATATATATATATATATATATATATATATATATATATATATATATATGTATATATATATACATATATATATATACATATATATATATATATATATATATATATATATATACATATATATATATATATATATTTTTTTTTTTATTTTTTCTTCTGATCAACCTTAGAACTGTAACAGGGAAAGCAAATGCTTCCTTTGCCCTGCTTATGAAGTCCCAGTTTACTCTGTCAAATGCTTTCATTGCGTCAAGACCCACCAATAAAAGTGGCATTTTCTTACATTCTACTTCCCTGTGGATCATCAGTGTTCTGTTAATATTGTCAAATGTTTGCCTTCTTGCCACAAAACCGCACTGATCCATATCTATCAATTTTGGCTATCACTTTTGCCATTCTTTTAGCCATTATAGACACACTTTATAATCATGGTTTAGTATTGAAATGGGCCTGTATGAAGCTGAATCCAATGGATCTTTATCCTCTTTAGGTATTACCGTTACCACCACATTCTTCCAGGATGCTGGTACTTCTCCTCTTAAAATACTGTTAAACAAAACTTTCCAGATCTTTATCAGTTTTTTTTTCTCTCTCCTAGCTTCCAGACTTCAGAGGAAAACCATCTATTCCTGGGGACTTTCCTGTAGATTGGTTATACATAGCCATTTTTATCTCATTTCTTCCTATCCTAACCGTAATTGAGCCTCATCTAACTCTAACTTTGGCATATTTAAGTCTTCTGTAAACATTTCCATTTGTACCTTTTCTTGATTTCCATATTTCTCTGCATTGTACAAACTTTCATAAAATTTCTGAAATTTGTATGCATTTGTGTGTGTATCTATATATGTATATATATATATATATATATATATATGTATATGTGTGTGTGTGTATATATATATATATATATATATATATATATATATATATATATATATAAATATAAAATATGTACAATTTATATGTTTAATATACTTCTACAGGATCCCTTGTTGTCTTCCTTGTTGTAGGCTCCCTAAGCTGGGTGACAGCCCTTTCCACTTTCTGTTGCCTGAGTTATTGTGCTAGAAGTTTTTGTGCTGTGGAATGATTATCAAAAAAACAGTTGTTTAAAAGCAGTCTTTCCAAACTCTGTCATATTATAAAGGTAAACCCTTATTTTCTGTTTAACATTCTGCAGTTACTCCTTTTCTTGTTCTGAGAGATTCACCCTATTTTGCAATACTTTACCGTTTGTCAGTCCCTTTAAATAATTGTTGTTACCTCTTAACCATATCTCCCTTTCTTTTATTTCCACCCTAGCTTTAAACTCCACTTTAATTTTATCCCACTCTCTAGTTATATTTTCAGAAGAAAATTCTGTCTTTAGTAGCTCCTGAATTAATTCCAAAACCCGTTCCTTAAATTCATCTTTTCAACCGATCGGTGGAAAGCAACAGTATTTTATTTTTATTTCATTACCTTGCGTTTTTATTTTAGTTGTTATTGGCACATGATCTGAAATAGTTATCGGGTGCATTTGAAGACCTTCAATTAAATGCCAGTGTTCCTGTGAGATGTAAAATCTATCTAGTCTAGCCCAGTTTTTGTATCAGCATGAATAATATGTAAATTCACTTTGAACTAGTACTGAATTCACATCTTACTTGCCGAACATTTTCATAAATGTCTACAAAAATCTACCTTCCTTTGTTATATTTTGGGCCCCCAAGGCGCATCTTCATTGTTGCAAACCAAATCTCCACCTGTAAGTAATATTTCTTGCTAAAAGCTGATTATTTCTCCCAGAAATTTCTTAAGCTCCATTATAGGTGGAATGTAAATGCTAGTAAGTGTAATCCTCCTCCCTGGCCAGTAGCCCCTTAGTAATATGTATCTTCCATTATTGTCTTTTTTTGTCTTGTATCACTATTAGAGCTCCTCTTGCAATTAATATAAGTTCTCCTCTTTTCCTTTGTCCCAGATATTCCACTGAATAACCATCCTGAAAACTTTTTCTTTATCAAATTCGTATGTTCATTTCTTTCCAGGTGTCTCTCCTGTAGCATAGCTTATTTGGACTCTACATTTTTTAATATAGTTCACTACTCTTTCTTTTTTATATTTATCTGTAAGACCATTCAGATTCAAAGACATTACAGAAAGCTTCATTTTTTTTATAGTTATTATTGCCACATTTTATGTATAACTACTTTTTTGTTAAATGTCTATGTTACATGCATATACTGTTTGGCAGGTTGGTCTTTTATACACTTGTTACTTGTCATATCCATTTGTGCCTATGCAACATCTTAAATAACTTTGTTTTTTTGAAAGCACTCAAACAGAACAAACAACCCTCCCCCCAAAAATAAAACTAAAACCTATTAATTTAATAATAACACACAAAAATTTGGACATCTTCAAATATTGAAGTTTTTGCTTCCTAATAAGGACAGTAGTTCTAAGTTGATAGCCACACAGACAGGCTAGAATTAACCAAAAAGAAAAGTTATTCATGTTAAGACGCATGGTATAACATGTGTTATTAGTAAGTGCTATTTGGTTTTGTCTGACGTTATAGCTCTCCCAGCTGAGAAAACACTCGAATGCTTTCAGTAAACACTTTCTTCACACCATTTCTCTTTATCAAATTGTCTTCTAGTGACATGCAAACCAGACGCAAGACTGCTAAGGGTACCTTGTTTACCAGAAAAACGCTTTGTAATATTCAGTATTCTTTTTCATTTACATGCTTTGTAATAAACTTGTTACTGGATAACAGCTAGGGTCTTTACCCAGTCATTTCCTATGCAAGCAAGGGAAAAAAACACTGATTTTTCTTTTGTCATACTGTCTTAACCAGACCTCTTCCTCCCTTTTTTTTCATTGCAGTGCCAACACTTCTTAAAGTTAAACAAAGAAAAGAGACGAGGGAGAAAAAGAAAAAAACAAAAAAAAAACAAAAGCACCTGCTTATATTATTATCCCCATTCTATTTCAGATAAAAACTTTACTCCAAGTCTAATTGGTTTTGTATTATCTTTAAAACTCTCTCAGCTGGGAAATCCCCTGATTTTTTTCAGAAAACATTATTTCCTACCCAATTTCTCTCTTCTTTTTTTTTTCCCCTCAGCCAGTCCACTTCCACCAGACTTTCTCCAGATGTTCATCGTGCATACAGCTGCAGTAATCACAGATGGGTTTTCAGCCATCAGGCGGTCCCTCGGTCGGCCGAATTCCAAAGTCTTGGTCCGGCGTCGGTTGTCGTCGCTTACTCTTCTGACGTCAGGAAGACCAGAGTATAAAAGACACAGCCGATGCCATGTTCTTCAGTCTTTTTTGCCGCGCGGTGCCCGAAGCAGAAGCAGTTCGCAAGTGCCGGTCGGCCAGCTCCTGAATTACGAAAATAATTGGAACCGAAGTCTTCATTAAAGCTAAGTACCCCGTTGGGGAACCTTTTCTTGCCTCAGACCGATGTCAGAAAAAGTTAATAATTGTATTTCTTGTGGGAAGCAAATACCGCATAAGGATTTCCATTCCCTTTGCATACCTTGTTTGGGCCCAGACCACGACGTCTCGGGCTGTCGCTTTTGCGCTACCTTCAATAAACGCACTATCGAGCGTCGGGCGGAGTTCGCCCAACACTACTTTGGCAAAGCTTTTGACTATAAAATGTCGTCGGACACTCCGACTACCGTTTTGCCCAAAAAACGCAAGGAAAAGGACCGACACGCGAGGCCCTCGGTCCCCGCCGACACCACGCCAAAACAGGCTACACGTGGTCCGGTACTCAGCGAGACGCCTTTGCAGTCCCTGACTACCGACGACACTCCTTTGGCGGTGTCCTCTGTACCCGAGACCGCTGGGTCCTCGGCCCTTTCCCAGACTACAACCGAAGCCCCTGCTATTGTCGAGCCTACTAATGTGGACAGGTCCACTTCCACCCATGGTGTATTTAGGCCCTCATCTGCTTTTTCAATTAAGGCCTTTACTAAATCCAAGCAGCCAGGCATCCCACGAGGCCTGTTCCACAGGGCCCATCTCCTGGACACATGCCTAAGAAACAGATGCTCAAAATGGCTGAGGATCTAATTACTCTTATCAGAGGTTCTCAGCCCCCTCCTGACAAGAGACCCAGAGTGGAGGAAGAATGTCATTCATCTGATCAGGGATCCATTTTATCAGAACATTCTGATGCAGAGGAACAATCTTACTCTCCTTTTGAGCATTCGGATGCAGAACAGTCCATCCCTTCTGTATCCCCTCCTGAGGATTTTTCTTTTGGGGAAACCTTGCACACCTTGAGGGAACACTTCCACTGGGAAGGCCAAGACTTTTCAGATTCCAAGAAAAGGCTTAGGGAATTTCTTTGGTTACCTCAGCATAGGCCTCTGGCTATACCCCCTGTTTTGGATGTTCTAGATGATGTCTACTCGGAGGCTTGCCTTAACCCTGATTCTCTGCCTCCTGCACCAGTAAAACCTGATAGGTATTACAGAGTACCCAGTTCTCACCAATTTCTCTACAAAGGCCATAATGCTGACCCTGAAAACATTTCACAAGGCCCCAAGGGATTAAAGGCCTCCACTGCCAAGAATCCACTTCCTGCAGAAAGGGAATCCAGATCTCTAGAAAGGTGGGGTAAAAAGGTATATACCTCGGCCACCCTAGCCATGAGGGCCTTAAACTGTCAGTTTCATATGATTAAATATCAACAGTACCTGTTATCACAATTAAGGAACAAAATGTCTCAACCTGAACAACCAGATTTAAAAGAGTTACAGGATATGATGCATAGTGCGGAGCAAGTGGGTAAACACACCTTACAATGTGGTTATGATGCCCTAGAGGCTTCGAGTAGAGCGGCTGCTACAGGATCAGTGATTCGCAGGCACGCCTGGCTTAGGGAACAAAATTTACCTGACCATGTGAAAGCTAAACTTCTTGATGCTGCTTTACAAAAGGATGTACTATTTGGTACTAATGCTGAGGAGATACTACGGAAAATGGAAGAAAAAGCCAAATCTATGCAAACGGTCAAAGCTTTATTACAGGTCCAACCACCACGTTTTAGCAGAAAATGGCCTTCAAAAAACTGGTCCTTTCCAGCCACTGACAAGCCCCAAAGAGGCAGATACAGACGCACAAGGGGCAGAGGGCAATCACAAGGATCATATAGAGGCAGACAATGGCAATCTACAGCACCAAGAGGTGGTGAAGATAGTGCACAACAATACAGGAAGCAAACCCAATGACTCCCTCATTTCCATGCCAAGCAAGTTTCAGCTGACAGCACCTTTGGGAGGGAAACTAGCATTATTTGCCAGCAATTGGCATATTGTCACAACAGACAAATGGATATTGGACATTATAAACAGAGGCTACAAATTTCAATTTCACACTCTTCCAAAAATGAGAGGCATGCCAAACCTGCCACAAAATCAAAGGGCAGAGGCACAATTACAAATTTCAAAGCTCCTAAAACTGAGAGCTATACAAAAGGTACCTACGCAGCAACAAGGTCAAGGCTTTTATTCAAGACTCTTTCTGGTACCAAGAAAAGGAACCGACTGGAGACCCATTCTGGACTTATCCATCCTAAACACATTTCTGCTCATACCAAAATTCAAGATGCTCACATTACAGCAACTTCTTTCCATGCTGGGCAAGGAGTTTTGGCTGGTAACATTGGACCTCAAGGAGGCATACCTGCATGTCCCAATCAGACAAAGCTGCAGAAGATACCTCAGATTTCTTGCAGGTTCAATCCACTATCAATTCTCTGCATTGCCCTTTGGCTTATCCACTGCGCCCAGAGTATTCACAAAGTGCCTGGCAACAGTGATTGCCTACTGCAGACTTCAAGGGATACAAATTTACCCTTATCTGGACGACTGCCTGATCCAAGCGGACAGCAAACACATACTACTGGAACATCTGGCATATGTGACACAGGTACTGCTTTCTCTGGGATATACCATCAACAAGGAGAAATCAAGGCTAACACCATCTCAGAAAATAACCTTCCTGGGTGCCAGCTTGGACACAAACACCCAGATGGCATATCTTACGCTAGAAAAACAAGGACAACTATCTCAGTACTTCATAACACTAGCAAAAAGTACCAGGCTTACTGCAAGGAAAATCCTGCAGGCTCTGGGATTCATGGCATCTTGCATTCTTCTAATCCCATGTGCAAAATTGCATATGAAGAAACTTCAATGGTACCTAAAAAATCTATGGTCTCAACACAGTCACAGTTTGGAAGCAATTATACCAATAATCCCATGCTTGCAAAAGGAATTTCTATGGTGGGTCCAAGCATGTCAAGTAAACACAGGCCTTCCATTTTGCAAGCCTCAAGCAAAACAAGTCATAACCACAGACGCCTCAGATTACGCCTGGGGGGCGCACATGAAGGACATGTGCATTCAGGGCAAATGGTCCCAAAAGGAAAAGCACCTGCACATCAATCAAAAAGAAATGCTGGCAGTAATAAATGCAATCACAGCTTTCAAGGACTTCCTGCATCCAGGACAATTGCTAATAAGAACAGACAACACCACAGTAATGTGGTACATAAACAAACAAGGAGGAACACATTCATACCCCTTGTGCAGACTAGCCATGACTCTTTGGAACTTGGCTCTGGAAAGACAAATCGAACTCTAAGCACAGTACGTGCCAGGGATGGAAAACACACTGGCAGACACTCTAAGCAGAAATATGACAGATCCACACGAATGGAAGTTACATCCTCTGGTGTTTACAGAGATAATCCAAGCGTGGGGGAGGCCGGACATAGATCTTTTTGCCTCCCACAGGAACCATCAAATGGAAATGTTTTGTTCAAGGACCTTCCATCCAAAGGCCTGGAAAGTGGACGCCCTTTCATTCTGTTGGACAGCATGGACAGTTTATGCATTCCCACCTCTGCCTCTTCTGCCAAAGGTACTTTTGAAAGCAAGAACAGACAAACCAAGGATGATACTGATTGCTCCAGATTGGCCAAGGCAACACTGGTATCCACTCCTGAGGAGCCTAACGCATTCTCCTCCCTGGTCCCTGCCTCTAATACCTCTTCTGCTGACTCAGAAAAACTACAAAACCCTTCACAGTCAGCTGAAAACACTCAACCTCGCTGCATGGAAAATTCCTTAACACCACAACAGACCCTACTCTCCAAGGAGGTGCAGGATGTCATTTTGGAGGCCAGAAGACCATCTACTAGAAAAGCTTACTCCGCAAAATGGAAGCGGTTTTGCTGTTGGAATGAGAAAAAAGGCCAGGACCCTAGAAAATTAAACTTGCCTCAGGTTTTACAGTACCTAACTGAACTACTGAACAGTGGGCTCTCATTTTCTTCCATAAAAATTCATGCCTCAGCCATTTCTGCAGAATTCAACACGGATCCTCCTTTATTCTCTCACCCACTCTTACGACAGTTCCTCAGAGGGGCTAAGAATATAAGACCTCCAAGGAAGCAACCAATACCAGCCTGGGACCTTAATTACATGCTAGAAAAATTAACATTGCCTCCTTTTGAACCTGCTGCCTCAACAGATTTACAATATTTGTCCTGGAAAACTGCTTTCCTCCTGGCCATCACTTCAGCTCGTAGGGTTTCTGAATTACAGGCCCTCATGGCGGTGCAGCCATTCCTCATTTTCCATCAAGACAGGGTTTCCCTTCGTACCAACCCATCTTTTATGCCAAAAGTGGTATCCCGGGTAGCCTTAAATCAAGCCATACACCTACCTACCTTTTTTCCTAACCCTCAAAACAAAGGGGAAAGGCTGCTACACTCTTTAGACATCCATAGGCAGCTACGTTATTATTTGGACAGAACAAAGTCCTTCAGGAAATCAGAACAACTTTTTGTGTCCTGTGCCGTAGAAGCTCAAGGGAAACCAGTTACAAAACAGACCATTTCCAAGTGGATTGGCCACTGCATACGGTTTTGTTATTCCTATCATGGGAAACCTGTCCCTACTGGTATCAGATCTCACTCCACCAGGGCCACAGCCACCTCTACAACCTTCCTCAGAGGTGTTCCTACTAAAGACATTTTGGAGGCAGCCACTTGGAGTTCTGTACATACCTTCACAAAACACTACCACCTGCCCTTATATTCCAGAACAAGAGCAGGCTTTGCCACTGCTGTTTTGCAGGGCATTCTGGCTCAACCCAGTTCCTCATAGTACCTACCACCCTTTGCATAGCTTTGGGACTCTACCCATCTGTGATTACTGCAGCTGTATGCACGATGAACATAGTACAGTTTTGTACCTACCATAAATGTAGATGTTCGAGTGCTAATACAGCTGCAGTACAGGTTTCCCTCCATCCTTCCCCACTTGGTAAAGGCATGGGGCCTAAGAACCTCTTCATACCATTTGACTTGGTTATCCTGCTATGTTTTATTTGCTTACTTACACTGTTTTTGCATTACATTGCATTGCATGCATATGTACATAGCTTTATTTATGTATTGCCTTCCTTTTTGGGGGCACCTGACATCTGGGGCAAGAAAGACTGAAGAACATGGCGTCGGCTGTGTCTTTTATACTCTGGTCTTCCTGACGTCAGAAGAGTAAGCGACGACAACCGACGCCGGACCAAGACTTTGGAATTCGGCCGACCGAGGGACCGCCTGACGGCTGAAAACCCATCTGTGATTACTGCAGCTGTATTAGCACTCGAACATCTACATTTATGGTAGGTACAAAACTGTACTTTTCTCTTTATCAGATTTTCTCCATGGAGACATGAAGACCAGCTGCAGAACTGCTAATTAGTATACATACATTTGCTAGAAAAAAAGCCACATAATAGTCTCTTAAAACTAATCCATCTAAGGTCCTTAATCCAGTCATTTCCCCATGCAAGAATGAAAAAAGCACATTAATCTTAACTTTGTCATGCCTTTTAACCAGTCTCCTTTTTATGTATATCATTGCATTTTCTATATTTCTCGAAACTGTACAGGAAGAAAGAGAGAAGAGAGGAGAAAGAGAAAAAAACACCACCACTTGTTTACAATCCCCATTGCACTTAAATAGCATGCAAAGAAAATAATGCACTGCAAATATAGTACTGTTTAGAAAAGAAAGTGTTTTCTTTACTAGCAGTTAGCTTTTTCCCCGCTCTTCCCCTCCCCAAAGCATGTTTCAGACTTTAGTGACATGAAGTATGACATGTACTTTAGAGTCCCCCACAAATCCAACAACTTTTGAAAAAGTCCACTATTTCCATATTTTCTTGTTCTGTCATATTTTACAAATGTAATTATTGCATTGTAATCCCACATTAAGTTACTGGTTTTATTACTGTTTTTCTCCATCACCCAAATCCTGTCTCTGCTTCATTTCCAATGTACTCTTGATTCTTCTACTCAACTTTCATGCTCCCTTCTTTCTTTCCAACATTTTCTCTTGAAATACTGGAAAAGGTTTCACAGGTGCAGTCTCTTTGTGGTATTTTTTGTTTCATGTCTCACTTTTTATTGGACAAACCTTGTTATGTACTGCTTAACGTGTACTTCATCAAAAATGATTTTGTCCCTCCAGGGAAGATTATTTTAAAGAAAGCTGTATACAGCAATTTGAATCTCACACCTGCATCTTGACATTTTCTGAATAGTGGAATGATTTTTCTTCTCTTGCCTGATGTACAAACACTCTACTGTCTCCCACTTTTAGTATTTTGTCCTTCTGCAACAGTTTTGTCAGAATCGACTCCTGCTGTAGGATTGTATCTTTAGTATTAAAGGTATAGGTTGCTTTCTTGTAGCTATGCTTGGACCATACACACGGTGTGCTCTTTCAACTAACAACAACTGCTGTGGAATACCAGTCCAGTTGCATTTGTACTTTCATAAAATTAATGCAGTCTGTTCCTTCCAGCTTCTGTGGTATAGAAGAAAATTTCAGGTTTTCCCCACTTGCTTTGTCCTGTAATTCTGTTATTTTTTGAAACATCTCTTCCTGAGCAGTCTCATATTCAGCCAGCCTTTTTTTTTCATTTCGACCTCTGATTTTTGCATCTTTACCCATCTCATCTGAATATCTGTTTAAAGCGTCTTCCTTTTTTTCCAGCCTTTTGTTGTTTGTGTTGATATACTTCATCAGTGTTTTGTTTATTTTAACCATGTCTGTATGCAGTTGTCTTGTATCTTCCTGTAGGTTATTGGAAGCAATGTCTGAAGATTGCATTGCTGCTTGCAGAACAGCTGCAGAACTTTCCCTAGTCAGTGTTTCTTCCTCACTTTTTGCAGCTGATTTTTTTCACAGGTCTTCTGTATTTCTTTATTCCTGGCATCCAGGCAGTGCATTTTACTAGCTAGTTACTGAAATTTACCCCTAAATACAAGACTGCTGACTTTCTCTGATGAGTTTCTGTTTTCACTCTAGGAGATCTAGAAACAAGTTGTTACTAAATGTGCAGCCATCTTGGAAGTCAGTGCTACAAAGTTTAATGTTTAGAGGTTGAGAGGTATGCATAGGACTTGACATAAGGGTAAAAAAGGAGGATCAGGGGAACATATTAAATTATCTAGTCCATCCACTTCAGCAGCATGACTGTGACAATGTCTTGGCACCTTTAAGACTATGCCAGGCTCCAGAACTCCTCTCTTGCTCCCATAAAAAGCACCTTATCTCCCTTGATGCTTCATCATCTCAGTGGATGATCCTGGACTTGCTTCTCAAGTTTGTTCCAGTTATTTAGTCATATCCTGAGCTTTTTTTGTCAGAATCACATACTAGTGTCAAGTTTGTAACTGTTTACTCTTTGTATGCTTTCTTCTAAGGCCCGGGTTATACCTGAAAAGAGTTACTTCACCATTGTTTCGAACGAACAAAATTAAAATTTAAATATATGTGTTCTAGATTAAGCAAGAGTTGGTTTATTTTTTATTTTAAAAAATTGGTAGGCTTTTTGGCCATAATGGCTGCTCTTGTTATCCTTCTGGTTCCATTTTTTTTTTGCTTTGAAAATATTAATGTTGCATCTGTAAGAGTACATTTCCTAGCATTATCTTTCTGAAATATCTGAATTTCGCATTTGGTGATTATTTGATAAGTTTGTTAGAGTTTTGACTGAATTTTATTATTTTCTGTGTGGAAGCGGTATCCATTTCTTACAGATTGTGACCTTTTAGGCTACAGTGAAGAAGGACCAGGATACATCTTCTGTTTCACAAATGTGTTAAATGTCATCGCAATGGAACACTCGTACCCTTTGTGTGATGTGTTTGGGGGTTGAGCGCATTGACTGTTCTTACTGCATATGCCTGAAAATTGGTTGCAGGAATTTGCGAGAGAGGCAAAGGTCTTCTGCCTACTGAATTGAACATGATCACAATGAACTGTCTGTGTGCACTCACTGAGGAAACTTGAAAGTGGTTTTCTGAACTTGTTCTATTTCACAAGGCTTAGGAACATTTGTTTTGATATTGAACTTAAATTTATTGTACTATTTCTGTCAGCTTCATACTGTTTTAACTATTTTTTTTCACTTCTTTTACTGTTGAAAACTTAGCTTGGTAACACCCTGTTCTAGCCTGGTGTGGGGGCCATCTTGACAGTAGTGGTTAATCTACTAAGAGCAGTTTAATTGGTGGTCTTTGTAAGTAGCTAAACACTATTGGCTGGAATTTATAGCTGTCTCTGATGTTGTCATTTTCATTCATTCCTCAGCTGATGGGTCTATAATTCGACTTGGCCGCTTATTCCAGATCCTTGGATCCAAACTCTCTATCTACTCCTTTATCCATAATGTCATGCCAGCCTAACATACCTCAGATCTCTTTTGCCACTGTATTGCTACAGATGTAGATCCTTTCAGTCTAGAGCTTTTGATGTATTTCGGGAAGAACAGTGAGTCTTTTCAACTTTTTTCTTCAGTAAGCTACCCTTTGAATTGCTTTCACCTTCCTCCTTTTATGCTAGTAATTTTTTTCTATTAGTGGAGTCCTCCTCCTGTGACTTTACTGAGACCTTTGTATTTCCTTCCAGTACCATTATTGGTACTTTGGCTTTCTTCCCCTGGTCTTCTTGCCTTTTTAGATGCAACAAACTACTATCGAAGGGCCTTCCTTCTCCTCCTTTTTCTTCCTCTATTCCAGCTGGAACTCAAACCCCTTCTAAGAAATCTAACAAAGGAAAGCCTGATTTGGCTACCAAAGACTAACAATCTAGGAAGAGATCTCTGGATCCTTCGACGTCTTCAACTCCATCCTGAGAGCCATCTCCAGAAATATCAAAAAAAGTGGATGTGAGAACTATGAATCCTATGGCTTTGAAGATGAAATCGCCTCAGAGAGGGTCACCTATTCATTCACCTGCTCCAGTAACGTCTTGACTACCTTCACCATTTTTGCAGGAGTCTCCATGTAAACATTGAAGGCTACCATCCACTAGCTCCTCACTCATGTCTTCCAGGAGTTTGCCCGAGACTGAAGTGGATCGAATGATGAGGAAATTCCTCAGATCTAGATGGGGGATAATTCTGTCTCCATCACCAGGTCCGGGAGACCAGGGTTAACCCCAAGGTTGTAGGAGCCATCTCTGCCCCTTAAAGCTTCAGCTCTAGAAAGTTTGATTCTGACTCAATCCTTAGGTGGAGGACTTAGGGGGTTCATGGGTCAGTGGTGCAAGGAATGTCAGCTTTGCTATCCCCTGCTTCAGTCTCCCCTAAGCATTATGACTTTAAAATTGTGGAGAAGGCTTTCTCTCTCCCTAGAGAGAAGTTGTATCCTTACCCCCCTCAAATCATATATCTCTACCACCTTTGGGTCTTTGCTCTGAGCCAGCCTGTTCAAGTCTCCAGCCAGTCCTTCAGGACACCCCTTTCACTTCTGATACCTTACCAGACCATCCCACTGATGAGGTCCTTCAGAAGAAAATGTGTAAAAGGACACTTGGATTCCCCTCAGGAATCTCACATTGAGTACACCGATTTCAGTGAAGGGGAAGAGTCCCCTAGATTTCTACCTGAAGACCTCTCCTTTGGAGACATTTTTGAACTCCTAAATCAGAAAGGTGGTTGGTCTTCCAACACCCCATCCCAACAAGAGTTGGTGTTCCTAGAGGCTTTTGGGTCTGGCCTGGCTACGTCTTGGGTGATACCCAACCCCCCCAGGCTGATGAACTTATAGACCTCATCTCATGTCGAGCATGGAAGGAACCAGATACTGTGGAGCCATCCCTAGGCACCCGGATAAATTTTTAGCACCTCTGAAGGACAGATCTCACTGGAGCAAGGGGGTCCCATTGATGCTATGGTTTTGGCAGCAGCAATTAAGAAAGAGCTTGTGGAGCAGAGCTTTTCTGTTCATCACCATAACAGGGAATGTAAGGATTTGGACAGATTGGGTAATCACATTTGTGCTTCAACGACCTTTGCTGTACTGTCACTGAATTACTGGACACATTTTACGAGATTGCAAAGAGAGCTGACGAAAGAGCTCTCAATATTTCTTTATAGATCCATGTGTGTGGAAGACCAAAATAGTCTCCTCTTAACTGCCCACCCTTCAGTCTATAACTAATGTGTTCATGAGTCTGATTTCCCATGCTGCAGAAGGTACTTCACGGGCAGCAGGTTCAGGGGCAGCCATTATGAGACATGACTGGGTGTGCCTATGCGAATTTCCAGAGCTCTTGTCGTCTTCATTCATCAGTGCTGTTTTTGATGGATCTTCCTTATGTGGCCCAAAAGATAAACACTCTCTAGAAGTGAGCAAGGAGGAGAGACCTTCTCTGCTGTAGGAATACGTTTTTCTACTCCTGAAAGACCCGTTTCCCGTAATCAATGAGAAGGTAGAAAGATGTGTATCTGATGTCCTTCTATTCTCATGTTGCAGTATTCATAACTGTAGGGATGTTGCTGCCTGCAGCACAAGACATCCGGCCAGTGTACCAAAGTCTTAGGAGCAGGAGTACATGCTATGTTGCTTGCCAGGGCATAAACCGACGTCAGCTGTAAAAGTGACATCTGCACGTAGCCCCTTCAGAACTTCTCTGCTGCAGTGATCTACGGACCTCTGATCGCCAGCTCCTGGAATCAGTTTTTGTTTTGGCCGTTCGATACAGATAAGTACCCCTTTGGGTTTTTTGTTACCTTCTTATTGCTTTTCAAATGTACATGTCAGCTAGGAAGGGGAAGTGTGCTTGTGGAAGACAAATTCCATATAAAGAAATGCATAAGTGCTTATTCTGTTTAGGTGAAGGCCATACGTCTTGCAATATTTGCAAAGCCCTTTGTACCTAAAATGCTTTGCAGCCATGTGGCTGCCTTAAACTTTATTTAGAAAACCAGAGGCTCTGGCATCTAGCATTAGACATGGAGGGTGAGGTAGGTACGTCCGATGAGCCGCCTCTGAACAAGGCCAAGAAAGTTAGGGCTGACACCCATGCAGGAGTCCAGTGAGACTCTCAAGGCGGATGTTAGCCCACGGTCTCATTGGGCACCTGTTTCACAGCTAGAACTGGGAACCATGTTGGAGGTCAGTTTGGCGGAAGAGCAGAGAACGTCTGCTGAGGTTGATCAGTCATCAGCCCCTGATGGTGAGGGGGAACCACGGCTCGGGGCGTCGGAGGGGTCTATTCTAGCCTTTCCCTCCTCCCAGGTGTCGGCCTCTTAAGTCAGCACATCCTTTTACTCCTTTAAAGAGGAAACAGAAATTAAAACACAGGAACATAGAGAAGATGCACCAGCTCCTGGAAGGGAAGTTTTTTCCCAAAGTCTTTTCAGGGCCTTTCAGGCCCTCCAGTCTTAGGGACCTCTACCATCTCCCACACCAGTGCAGGCCTTAGAGGATTCAGAAGAAGAACTCTCTTTCTATAATGAATCACTTACCTATTGCACCTGGATAGAATCCCTCAAGGACTTTATTACCCCTGAGGAGGAGGACTCTGTTAGTCCTAAATCTTCAGGGGAAGAATTCTCCTTTGGGGACACCATTTCTGTGATGAGAGAACATTTTAAGTGGCAAACCTCAGATGTCTCTGCAACTAAAAAGAGATACTTTGAATTATTACAGATGGAACCAGCCCTCTCCATCTGCAGTTCTTCCCCTGTTTCCAGCGTTTCATGATTCCTTTCTGGCTGCATCCCAAACCCCTTACTCTCAGCCCCCAGCTTCCAAACGTCCAGATAGATTTTATAAATTTTCTCAGGATGCATGGTACCTATTCAAGAACCTCTCTGCAGACCCTGCTCTCATTGCCGTATCAGCAGATAAATTATCCAGACAGCTTCCCTCCACCTCTCCGTTTCCCACTGACTAGGACAGCAAATTTATGTATAGACTAGGGAAGAAGGTATATACTTCCACTGTAGCCATTGGAGCCCTAAACTATCAAACTGACATGGCTAGGTTTGTTTTAGATACCTTATCAAAAGCCTCTGCACTGATTCCAGATGTACCAGACTCTCCTGCTTAGTCACAACTCTCTGCCCTGCTCTCTACCACCTCCCACGTGACCAGTCACTCCATAAAGTGCAGTTATGTTGCGGTAGAGGCATCCTCCAAATCTACACCCTCAGGCTCTGTCCTGAGAAGATATTCTTGGATGAGGTTACAGCCTCTTCCCATGGATGTCCAGACCAAATTGCTAGATGCACCTCTTGATAATAAGGCCCTTTTCGGCGCAGCCTCTGCATAGCTCCTTAAATCCCTAGAGGAAAAGGGCAAGGAGCTACAAAATTTAAAGCATTTGTTAGTCTCTCCTATTCCTAGGTATCATAGGAACTACCCTCAAAGGTACTACCTTTGTTAGGAGGTAGTCATCTCATTCTAATGCCCCACAGACTAAGAGACGCAGGCAACCTGAGAGACACTCCCCTCCTAAACAACCTTCCACCTCTACTCCAACTCCCTTTCAGAGGCAGCCTGACCAGGACATAGCCCCTCCACTGTGACTCAAACCCATTACTCAGCTCCACTCCCTTATTCCTCTGCCTCACCCTTTCCCTACCCTCCTGGTGGAAAATAACCTCAGAGGCTTGGGTCCTTCCCATCATTCCAAAATGATTTTTTATAACTTGGTGGACACTTCTTCCCTTTCAGAGACCACCTCAACTGCCTACATGTCTGCTTCACCCCCCTCCCCAAGTTAGGATCAGGTCCAAACTCAGGGTACCATAGAAAGAGTACCTCCAGGACAGACAAACAAGGGGTTTTACTCCAGGATGTTTTTGGTTCCAAGAAAAGATGGCCCTTGGAGGCCAATTCTGGATTTGTCTGTACTCGGTCTATTCTTCAAGGTGCCTACCTTCAAAATGCTCACCTTGAATCCCCTCCTACCCCTCATCCCTCAGCAAGCCTTCGTGGTATCCCTGGATCTAAAGGATGCTTATCTTCATATTCCTATTCACCCCAGCTACGAGAAGTTCCTATGCTTTTCCATGAGTTCCTTGCATTTTCAATTTTGTGCATTGCCATTTGGTCTCTCCACAGCCCCCAGAGTATTCACAGAGTGCCTAGTTCCAGTTATCGCCCACTGCAGAGTGCAGGGCATTCAAATATATCCATACCTAGATGACCTCTTGATACTTCACCAGGATTGCCACAACTTCAGTCACCATCTAGGCATGGTGTCCAGTACCCTGGCAAACCTATGGTTCACTATGAACCAGGAAAAATCTCACTGGACACCCACCCAAGACCTGGTTTTCTTGGGGTGCAGGATAAAAACAGACCAGATGGCAGTCTTCATTCCTTGCCAGAAGGTGGAAGCCATTACACATTACTTGCAAGCACTCCTCTCTCTCCAAAAATTGTCAGCCAGGGAATTCCTGAGGGTCCTAGGCCACATAGCATCCTTGATACCCATGATTCCCGTAGCAAGCCTGCATATGAGAACATTTCCGTGGGTGCTGAGGGGTCTGTGGAACCAGCATTTACACCCCCCTGGATACTCTTCTACCTCTCCTCCCATGCTTGCAAAAAGAGCTGCAGTGGTGGATTGCAGCCATATGCCTCAATCAGGGTATCATCTTTGCAGATTTCTCCTCCCTCACAACAGATCTTCACGTATGCTTCAGACCTGGGTTGGAGAGCTGTCCTGCAAAACCACAGCAAACAAAACAAAGACCAAAAAGAGTGGTCCTCCCTCAGGCAAAGTATTAAAGAGATTTATTTATTTTACATTTGTTAACCGAGGATGTCTGACAGTCGAAAAGGCCCTTTTTCAGCAGAGGCCCGTGGAGAAAAGCTCCACAAAGAAAAATTACAGATACATTTAGTTAGACATGATCAGTATACACACAAATTACAAAAGTCATGTTTTTACAGTGGTATGCAGCACATCAACAGTTACAGTTGAGAGAACAAACAAAAAAAATATTAATTTAAAAATGAAGGTAAAAAAAAAATGGAGATGCGGGCCCTTCTCCTAGCCTTGCAAACCTTCCACCCAATTCTCCTACCAGGCACCTTAAAAGTTGTCACAGACAATATGACTGTCCTGTGGTATATCACAAGCAGGGGATATTAATCTACTTTTCCAGTATACTGTCTTTACACTCAGTTTCTCTTGCTGGCATTAGGACGTTTCTTTCCTTTCTTTCTAATACTATATTTAGATAGCGTTTGATTACCATTGCTGGTATTCCTATTTACTGTTAAATTAGTATATTTTTTTCTTACCATAACTGGTAGCAGAAAGTTTCTGTTTTCTAATTTCTGTAAAAAAAAAAAAAAAGAAAAACCTACCTGTTTTACTCTTTGTGTATTTCTGTATTTGACAGTGAGTGTAAACTTTGTTTTCAGACAGTGTTGTTTTCTTTGCAGTTATTTTGGAGAAACCCACAGGTTTTGAAAAGTGCACTTCTTGTGGGCATAGAATTCCGAATTCAGATGTTCACAAGGAGTGCGTGTATTGTCCAAGGGCTGAACATCTATTAACGGCATGCAAAATATGCTCCAATTTCAACCCTAGGGCTTTAATGGATCAATGTAATAAACTAACCCTAAGAGGTCTTCTGCCTTCCACTTCTACTTCCGGGGCTCAAATCCTCTCCAAACACGAAGTCCACTCCTTTGGAGCATAGGAAGTTCTTCCCTCCAAAGTCCCCTAGGTCTTCCCCAGAGCCTCCAACAAAGACAAGAAATTATCATATCTAGCACTGTCGGATCCTAAGACTCATTTGAATCTGAAGACTTCAGATCCTAAGACTTCAACCATTGTAATCACTATTAGTCCAGCAATGACACCCTTGTATCCTAGACCCTCAGATCCTAAGCAGGGTTCTGCATATAGGAATACTACTCCTGAGTACACTGTCAAGCCAATATCACCTACCCCGCCTTCAAGGTCGCTTCAAACTCTCCCAAGAAGTACTCTAGGCCTCCTTCCACTTCTTCATTTAGGTCATCCAGGAGTTTGTTGGAAGCGAACTTGTATAAAATTATGTGAACATTTCTCAAAGCTCAGATCCATTGTGGGGTTCTTAACCAGATGTTCATTGTGCATACAGCTGCAGTAATCACAGATGGGTTTTCAGCCGTCAGGCGGTCCCTCGGTCGGCCGAATTCCAAAGTCTTGGTCCGGCGTCGGTTGTCGTCGCTTACTCTTCTGACGTCAGTAAGGCCAGAGTATATAAGACACAGCCGACGCCATGTTCTTCAGCCTTTTTTGCTGCGCGGTGCCCGAAGCAGAAGCAGTTCGCAAGTGCCGGTCGGCCAGCTCCTGAATTACGAAAAAATTGGAACCGAAGTCTTCTTTAAAGCTAAGTACCCGTTGAAACTTTTCTTGCCTCAGACCGATGTCAGAAAAAGTTAATAATTGTATTTCTTGTGGGAAGCAAATACCGCATAAGGATTTCCATTCCCGTTGCATACCTTGTTTGGGCCCAGACCACGACGTCTCTCGGGCTGTCGCTTTTGCGCTACCTTCAATAAACGCACTATCAAGCGTTGGGCAGAGTTCGCCCAACACTACTTTGGTAAAGCTTTTGATTATAAGATGTCGTCGGACACTCCGACTACCGTTTTGTCCAAAAAACGCAAGGAAAAGGACCGACACGCGAGACCCGCGGTCCCCGCCGACACCACTCCAAAACAGGCTACACGTGGTCCGGTTCTCAGCGAGACGCCTTTGCAGTCCCTGACTACTGACGACACTCCTTTGGCGGTGTTCTCTGTACCCGAGACCGCTGGGTCCTCGGTCCTTTCCCAGACTACAACCGAAGCCCCTGCCAATGTCGAGCCTACTAATGTGGACAGGTCCACCTCCACCCATGGTGTATTTAGGCCCTCATCTTCTTTTTCTATAAAGGCTTTTACTAAATCCAAAGCAGCCAGACATCCCACGAGGCCTGTTGCACAGGGCCCATCTCCTGGACCCATGCCTAAGAAACAGATGCTTAAAATGGCTGAGGATTTAATTACTCTTATCAGAGGTTCTCAGCCCCCTCCTGACAAGAGACCCAGAGTGGAGGAAGAATCTCCCTCTTCTGATCAGGGATCCATTTTATCAGAACATTCTGATGCAGAGGAACACTCTTACTCCCCTTTTGAGGATTCGGATGCAGAACAGTCCATTCCTTCTGTATCCCCTCCTGAGGATTTTTCTTTACGAGAAAGCTTGCACACTTTGAGGGAACACTTCCATTGGGAAGGCCAAGACTTTTCAGATTCCAAGAAAAGACTTAGGGAATTTCTTTGGTTACCTCAGCACAGACCTCTGGCTATACCCCTGTTTTGGATGTACTGGATGATGTCTATTCGAGGCTTGCCTTAACCCTGATTCTCTGCCTCCTGCACCAGTAAAACCTGATAGGTATTACAGAGTACCCAGCTCTCACCAATTTCTCTACAAAGGCCATAATGCTGACCCTGAAACCATTTCACAAGGCCCCAAGGGATTAAAGGCCTCCACTGCCAAGAATCCACTCCTGCAGAAAGGGAATCCAGATCTCTAGAAAGGTGGGGTAAAAAGGTATATACCTCGGCCACCCTAGCCATGAGGGCCTTAAACTGTCAGTTTCATATGATTAAATATCAACAGTATCTGTTATCACAATTAAGGAACAAAATGTCTCAAACTGAACAACCAGATTTAAAAGAGTTACAGGATATGATGCATAGTGCAGAGCAAGTGGGTAAACACACCTTACAATGTGGTTATGATGCCCTAGAGGCTTCCAGTAGAGCGGCTGCCACAGGATCAGTCATTCGCAGGCATGCCTGGCTTAGGGAACAAAATTTACCTGATCATGTGAAAGCTAAACTTCTTGATGCTCCTTTACAAAAGGATGTATTATTTGGTACTAATGCTGAGGACATACTACGGAAAATGGAAGAAAAAGCCAAATCTATGCAAACTGTCAAGGCTTTCTTACAGGTCCAACCACCACGTTTTAGCAGAAATTGGCCTTCAAAAAACTGGTCCTTTCCAGCCACTGACAAGCCCCAAAGAGGTAGATACAGACGCACAAGGGGCAGAGGGCAATCACAAGGATCATATAGAGGCAGACAATGGCAATCTCCAGCACCAAGAGGTGATGAAGACAGTGCACAACAATACAGGAAGCAAACCCAATGACTCCCTCATTTCTATGCCAAGCAAGTCTCAGCTGACAGCACCTTTGGGAGGGAAACTAGCATTATTTGCAAGCAATTGGCATATTGTCACAACAGACAAATGGATACTGGACATTATAAACAGAGGCTACAAATTTCAATTTCACACTCTTCCAAAAATGAGAGGCATGCGAAACCTGCCACAAAATCAAAGGGCAGAGGCACAAATGCAAATTTCAAAGCTCCTAAACATTAGAGCTATACAAAAGGTACCTACGCACCAACAAGGTCAAGGTTTTTATTCAAGACTTTTTCTGGTACCAAGAAAAGGAACCGACTGGAGACCCATTTTGGACTTATCCATCCTAAACACATTCCTACTCGTGCCAAAATTCAAGATGCTCACATTACAGCAACTTCTTCCCATGCTGGGCAAGGAGTTTTGGCTGGTAACATTGGACCTCAAGGAGGCATACCTGCATGTCCCAATCAGACAAAGCTGCAGAAGATACCTCAGATTTCTTGCAGGTTCAATCCACTATCAATTCTCTGCATTGCCCTTTGGCTTATCTACTGCGCCCAGAGTATTCACAAAGTACCTGGCATCAGTGATTGCCTACTGCAGACTTCAAGGGATACAAATTTACCCTTATCTGGATGACTGCCTGATCCAAGCGGACAGCAAACGCATACTACTGGAACATCTGGCATATGTGACACGGTTACTGCTTTCTCTGGGATATACCATCAACAAGGAGAAATCAAGACTAACACCATCTCAGAAAACAACCTTCCTGGGTGCCAACTTGGACACAAACACCCAGATGGCATATCTTATGCCAGAAAAACAAGGGCAACTATCGCAGTACTTCAAAACACTAGCAAAAAGTACCAGGCTTACTGCAAGGAAAATCCTGCAGGCTCTGGGATTCATGGCATCTTGCATTCTTCTAATCCCATGTGCAAAGCTGCATATGAGAAAACTTCAATGGTACCTAAAAAATCTATGGTCTCAACACAGTCACAGTTTGGAAGCAATTATACCAATAATTCCATGTTTGCAAAAGGAATTTCTATGGTGGGCCCAAGCATGTCAAGTAAACACAGGCCTTCCATTCTGCAAGCCTCAAGCAAAACAAGTCATAACCACAGACGCCTCAGATTACGCCTGGGGGCGCACATGAAGGACAGGTGCATTCAGGGCAGATGGTCCCAAAAGGAAAAGCACCTTCACATCAATCAAAAGAAATGCTAGCAGTAATAAATGCAATTACAGCTTTCAAGGACTTCCTGCATCCAGGACAATTACTGATAAGAACAGACAACACCACAGTAATGTGGTACATAAACAAACAAGGAGGAACACATTCATACCCCTTGTGCAGACTAGCCATGACTCTTTGGAACTTGGCTCTGGAAAGACAAATCGAACTTCAAGCACAGTACTTGCCAGGACTGGAAAACACACTGGCAGACACTCTAAGCAGAAATATGACAGATCCACACGAATGGAAGTTACATCCTCAGGTGTTTACAGAGATAATCCAAGCGTGGGGGAGGCCAGACATAGATCTTTTTGCCTCCCACAGGAACCATCAACTGAAAAAGTTTTGTTCATGGACCTTTCATCCAAAGGCCTGGAAAATGGACGCCCTTTCATTCAGTTGGACAGCATGGACAGTTTATGCATTCCCACCTCTGCCCCTTCTGCCCAAGGTGCTTTTGAAAGCAAGAACAGACAAACCGAGGATGATACTGATTGCTCCAGATTGGCCAAGGCAACACTGGTATCCACTCCTGAGGAGCCTAACACATACTCCTCCCTGGTCCCTGCCTGTAATGCCTCTCCTACTGACACAGAACAGCTACAAAACTCTTCACAGTCAGCTGAAAACACTCAACCTCGCTGCATGGAAAATTCCTTGACACCACAACAGTCCCTACTCTCCAAGGAGGTGCAGGATGTCATTTTGGAGGCCAGAAGACCATCTACTAGAAAAGCTTACTCTGCAAAATGGAAGCGGTTTTGCTGTTGGAATAAGAAAAGAGGCCAGGACCCTAGAAAATTGAACTTGCCTCAGGTTTTACAGTACCTAGCTGAACTGCTGAACAGTGAACTTTCATTTTCTTCCATAAAAATACATGCCTCAGCCATTTCTGCAGAATTCAACACAGATCCTCCTTTATTCTCTCACCCACTCTTACGACAGTTCCTCAGAGGGGCTAAGAATGTAAGACCTCCAAGGAAGCAACCAATACCAGCCTGGGACCTTAATTACATACTAGAAAAATTAACATTGCCTCCCTTTGAACCTGCTGCCTCAACAGATCTGCAACATTTGTCCTGGAAAACAGCTTTCCTTCTGGCCATCACTTCAGCTCATAGGGTTTCTGAACTACAGGCCCTCATGGCGGTGCAGCCCTTCCTCATCTTCCATCAGGACAGGGTTTCCATTCGAACCAACCCATCTTTTATGCCAAAAGTGGTATCCAGGGTAGCCTTAAATCAAGCCATACACCTACCTACCTTTTATCCTAACCCTCAAAACAAAGGGGAGAGGCTGCTTCACACTTTAGACATCCATAGGCAGCTACGTTATTATTTGGACAGAACAAAGTCCTTCAGGAAATCAGAACAACTTTTTGTGTCCTATGCCGTAGGGGCTCAAGGGAAACCAGTTACCAAACAGACCATTTCCAAGTGGATTGGCCACTGCATACGGTTTTGTTATTCCTGTCATGGGAAATCTGTCCCTACTGGTATCAGATCTCACTCCACCAGGGCCACAGCCACCTCTACAGCCTTCCTCAGAGGCGTTCCTACTAAGGATATTTTGGAGGCAGCCACTTGGAGTTCTGTACATACCTTCACAAAACACTACCACCTACCCTTATATTCCAGAACAAGAGCAGGCTTTGCCACTGCTGTTTTGCAGGGCATTCTTGCTCAACCCAGTTCCTCATAGTACCTACCACCCTATGCATAGCTTTGGGACTCTACCCATCTGTGATTACTGCAGCTGTATGCACAATGAACATAGTACAGTTTTGTACCTACCATAAATGTAGATGTTCGAGTGCTAATACAGCTGCAGTACAGGTTTCCTTCCCTCCTTCCCCACTTGGTAAAGGCATGGGGCCTAACAACCTCTTCATGCCACCTGACTGGGTTATCCTGCTATGTTTTATTTGCTTGCTTACACTGATTTTGCATTACATTGCATTGCCTGCATATGTAGATAAGCCTTATTTATGTATTGACTTCCTTTTGGGGGCACCTGACATCTGGGGCAAGAAAGACTGAAGAACATGGCGTCGGCTGTGTCTTATATACTCTGACCTTACTGACGTCAGAAGAGTAAGCGACGACAACCGACGCCGGACCAAGACTTTGGAATTCGGCCGACCGAGGGACCGCCTGACGGCTGAAAACCCATCTGTGATTACTGCAGCTGTATTAGCATTCGAACATCTACATTTATGGTAGGTACAAAACTGTACTTTTCTTCCCCTGTCGGATCTGTGAGTATGCCAACAACTTCTGAAGCTATTTTCTCTCCTTTTCCAGTCCATCCTGTGGTTTAGGAGCCCCAGGGTCAGAGATCCCCGAGAGGTCTGGTGTCAGATCCAAGGAAAGCTCCTTCCTCCACTCTGACTATATCCTTAGCTAGTTCTGCTAAGATACCAACTGATCAGAATAGGACTTGGAGCTGAAGTGTCTGTGTCAGGTCCGAGGGGATAGGCTCTGCTCCAGTTTTGTCAGATCCGTCCCCTCCTCTCTAAGCTTCAGCCCTGGACAGCTTGGATCCAATTCCACCCCGAGGCACTGATCCGCTGTAGGTCTAAACCTGCCTTCGTTGGGAGTTTTGGCTCCGAGGAGGCAGGTAGGGATCTCACAGGGTCCATTAGTTTTCTAGGTGATGGAAAGGGCTTTTCTTTCCACAGAAAACCGCCCCTTCATGCCATGGATCCTACTCCCTTTCGCCCATCATATCCTAGCTCTGAGTCGCTCAAGCTTATTCCACATGGACAGCCAGAACCAACAAGTGTCCATCCAGTTCCAGCACCTCGCCTGAACATCCCACAGATGAGGTACATTGGAAGAGGACATGTAAAAGGAGACACATTGACTCCCCACTGGAGTCTCTCACAGAGGGTACTGACTTTGATGATGCAGAAGGGTCCCCCAGATCACATCCCCTTTTTGAGATATTCTAGACATCCTGAAACAGAAAGGTGGCTGGTCTTCCCAAAACCCCTCAGCAGAAGAATCTGTGTTTTTGGAGGCTTTTGGCTCTGGCCCGTCTACGTCCTGGGTTACCCCCCCCCCCGGTGGACAGACTTATTGATTTAGTTGCCCATTGGGCTTGGAGGAATTGGATACCATTGAACCCATTAATAAAAGACCTGACAAGTTTGTTTTTGCACCACCCTCCCCCGACCGACAGACCACACCGGAGCTAAGGGGTCCAGGTTGATGCTGTGGTGGTGACGGCAGCCACCAAGAGAGAGGTAGTGGAACAGAGCTCTACTGTCTATGTGTCTAATAGGGAGTCTAGAGTGTTGACAGGTTTGGAAAGTGATTTTTTTGCCCTGGCAACCTTTTCCCTGAGGTCATTAAATTACTTATCACGTTACACTCTGCTTCAGAGAGATTTGACCAAGGAGCTTTCAAATACTCTGTGTCCATATCAGCTGAGGATTTCAAATGGACATTCTCTTAACTGGCCACTTTTTTTTTCTGTATCCAATGCTTCAATGAGGTTCGTCTCTCACACAGCTGAAGGCACCGCATGAGCAGCTGGTTCAGGTATTGCCATAAGGAGACGTGCCTGGATGCAGCTTTGCAACTTTGTGGAACCCTTTAAGAATTATTTTATTAATGCCCCATTTGATGGTACTTCCTTGTTTGAGCAATCAGTAAAAGTGACTATTACCAACAGTGAACAAGATGGAAAGAAACTGTCTGCCATAGAAATCAAGTTTTGTACACCTCTACGAACCTTTTCTAGGAATCAGAAAAAAGAATTTACATGTGGTTTTAGACAAATGCAAGACTATTAAGAGATACAAAAGATTTTTTGTCTCAGCTTAGTAATTATGTTGATGTTATTGCAGGACCGTGCTTCTTTGTTACATTAGATAGCGCCTCTCTTTTTACCGTCATACCGAATGATTGGGGGAGAGAGAATGTTGGACATGTACTACTCACACATAATACATCCACTGACAAAGTTCATCTTCTCTGTACCCTCCTAGAAATTATCTTGGAGAACAATGCTTTTGTTTTCAATGATGTTTTCTATTTGCAAAAAGTTGACGTGGCTATGGGCACAGTTTGTGCAAATAGCTATGCCAACCTAACGTTGGTTAATTGGGAAAATCAGTACATTCTATCCAATGACAGGTTTGGCACATTGATTAGATGGTATACGCGCTTTGTGGGTGATTTTTTGTTGTGGCAGGGCCCTGAAGAATCCTTGCTGGAGTTCTTTCAATATATAAATGGAGTGAACACTTTTTTGAAATTTACCTATAAATATTCCTCTACTTTTATAGAGTTCTTAGATGTACAGATCAGTAGGGATGCCCTGTATTCCATGACCACGAGCGTTTATAGAAAAAGTGTTAGAAGAAATAATGTTCTACACAATAATAGCATGCATCCTAAGCATACCAATCTAAATGTGCTTCAGGGGCAAATTTTCCGTATCATGCGTCTACATAATGAGGATGCACAGTTGGAAAAGGCACTCATCCTACTCAAGGAAGAATTTATAAACAGAGGTTACAAGAGTGAAGTCATTGAAACACAAATGCCTGGAATGAGAGGGAAGGCAGATGTAAACCATATTTTAGTATTAATCATAGCCCTACCTCTGCACAGACTCCTGAACAAATTGTTGATCAGAGTCAAACCCCTATGAATGTTGGCAATAAGCTTAGGATGCCTTTGACCTATGCTAGCACCATCAGCATGGTATGTGATACTAACGGTGCCAACTGAGATATTCTTCTAAATATACCTGAACTACAAGGAGTGATTGGAAATAAGCCTGATTTTACATTTAGGAACAACAAATCTCTCAAAAATCAACTTTGTTATAGACCATTGAATCCTCCTAGCTATGCCCAATCTGACAGAAAGGGTACCTACACCTGTAGAAGGTGTATGGCTTGTATATGCATACACACTGGGGGTCATTTCCTTCACCCCCAACTTGGTTTCATTATTGACACTAGTTTCTATGCAGATTGTCAGACCAAGAATCTGGTATACTTCTGTTTCTGCATCACTTGTTTTTCCTACTACGTAGGTAAGACAAACAGGGTTTTCAAGGATAGGATCCTTGAACATTTGAGAGACATTAGAAGTGTGAAAGTATCCAGTGCTTTAGCTATGCATGTTAATGAGACAGGCCCCAGTCATAAGTTCAAGTTCTTTGCTTTAGAGTTAGTGCATGCTAATATTCGAGGTGGTGATCTGTCAAACAAGACTGAATCCATAGAACAGAAATGGATTATTCAGCTACAAGCTGACAAACCCCCCGGGTTTGAACAGCAAGGTATCAATAAAACCTTTCCTTAAAGCAAGAGCTCTGACACATCGTTAGCCCTTGCTGTTAATATGATAAAATCAATTTTTATCATGATGTTCTGTGACTACTTATATCTCTCAATCATGCATTTGGTAGCATATGCATGTCACACAGTTTACACACCATCCTATCCTCATTTTTGTTAACTATACATTTAGTAGCAGGCAGTTTTTATTAATACCATATAATAGCCATACTAGTTCAACTACTTCTGTCTTTCGACTTTCAAACAGATTGATCTGTTTTTTCATTATTGTCCATGCTGATATAGCAAGGAGTCAGCAGGATTCTTTAGACATTTTATTAGTTGCTGCTTTTAATAAATGCTGCTGTTTGTATGTATACTAATCTGTTTTTATGCATGTATATGTGTTGTGTTTTTAAGGTTGCAATAGTTTGATAGTGTTTAACATTGTGGATGTGAGCTGCTTTCAATTACCAGCACAAAGCAAGTCTATTTTGCACTACAGTATGTAATTTAAATGTACTATCCTTTCCCTTCCTTCTAGACTTGTACTTGATTGGCTGCTGTAACATTTAAATAGTCATCTGTTACATTGTGCTTAAGATGGTCTGATGAAGCGGAGTTTGTTATCCGTGAAAGCGCTTACCTGTTTGTACTTTTTAGAATAAAAAAATCAACAAAACAAAGCAAAGATCGCATTTGCCGTGTTTGGAATCTCTGTGGTTGTTTTTCCTGCTACTATTCTTTTCCTTTCTGGTTCCTTTATCAGAAACAAGGTCTCTGTTGTATCCCATAGTCTAAAGTATATGCCCTACTTCATGTTATTAATGTTCGGAAAAAAGGCTTTGAGGAGGGGAAGATAGGGGAGAAAGTTAACTAAGTACAGAAAACATTTTTTCTTAATAGTACTGTGTTTGTGGTGTATGGTTTTCTTTGCATGCTATAAAGTAAATGATTTCTCAGTTATTTTTAAGTGCAGTAGGGATTATAAATTGGTGCTGCTTTTCTTTTTTCTCTTATTTCTCCCTTCTCTCTCTCTTCTTTTTCAGTTTTAAAAATTGTAGGCACTGCAGTATAAAAAAAAAGTCTGGTTAAAAGAGCTTGACATAAGGAAAATTAATATGCTTTTTCTCATTCTTGGCATGGGGGAATGACTGTGTTAAGGACCTTAGATTGATTTAGTAACAAGTTTTAAGAGAAGGCAAGTAAATGAAATAGAATATTATGAGGCTTTTTTCTAGGAAATGAATGTATGCTCAGTAGCAGTTCTGTATCTGGCACTCATGTCTCCATGGAAACAATCTAATAAAGAGGAACTGAATTTCTGGTTCTCAGTCTGATAAAGAGAAACTGGCTGTCTGGATGTCCTTCTATTCCCATGTTGCAGTATTCTGCATATGGATTTACTCCTCTAGTCTCGCATACTTACGGCCAGTATTCAGAAGCTTTCAATCCTTGTAAGGTGAGTGGGACATCTGACGTGGCTCAAAAAACATGGGCCATAAAAGTGTCATCTGCATATACCAGCCCTCAGAACTTTTCAGCCACCAGTCGTATGCCATGTGTTTCTGCTACCACTGGTGCCAGATTAATTTCAGTAAGACAAGTACCCCACTGGGGACCTTTTCATTCCTTCTTATAATCTGTATTGCTTGTTCATGTCATCCAGAAAGGGTAAGTGTCAGTGCGGCTGCCAGATCCCTCATAACGACACGCACACTATTGCTTTTTTTTGTTTGGGACAGTCGCACAACCGCAAGGCCTGCCCTATTTGCCAGGCTTTCGTGCACAAGACCTTACATAATCTCTTGTACATGTTAATTCTTTACCTATAAAACCAAAGTGTGAAGCAGATTACTTTAGGGATGGACGGCTTCTCAGACGTCTCCTCGGAACCACCAAAAAAAGTGTACTGCTGAGCCTCTTCAGACCGATCCGCCACTCCGGATAACGCAGGTACCTCTAACGGTGCCGCACAATCCCTAGGTGCGAGCATGTCCACAGTGGGTATTCCAGTGCCATTTTCGGAGGATCTGTCTGATCCCTCCGATCCTTTGCAGTCTTTGGTTTCTAGGCCAAGCAGACATCCGCCGGACCTCGAGAAAGGAGAAAACATATTTCTCCCACAACAGAAAGCATGCACTATTGGCAGGCTTTTAGTCAAAGCCTTTTCAGTGCCTTTATGGCATTGAGGCCTACCTCCGCTGTTACTACTTCCACATCACCTCCTCTCCTGAGCCCTAGACCTCAGACTACAGACAGTCACTAGGGAAGAGGAAGTCCTTTCAGATTCTTCAGAGGAATCGCTTTCATACAACTCTCAGGTATCTTCCCCTTTGGGATACGAATCCCCAGAGGAAGAATCAGCTGACCCTGACTCCCCAGTTGAAGACTTGAATTTTGAAGAAACTATTTGCAGGACGAAGGAACACTTTAAATGGGAATCCTCAGAAATGACCCAGGTACAAAAAAGATATTACAATCTCATTTATATGGAATCCCCAGCCCATCTGCTGTTCCTCCTATCCTGCCTGCCTTTTTGGATGCCTTTTCATGAGCATCTCTTAACCCAGACTCCCAACCTCCTGCTCCACGCAGACCAAACAGATTTTACAAGGTGCCTGACACTGCTAAGCATCTGCTTAAGTACCCATCTGCTGATCCAGCCACTGTCTCAATCTCATTGTAAAAGGCCTCCAAGTTCCTACCTACTACCACCATTCTCCCTGCTGACAAAGACAGAAAAACAATGGAAAGGTTGGGCAAAAATATATATACGTCAGCTACCTTGACCTTCAGTGTTACAAATTACCAAACTCACATGGCCCAAGTATGCCTTGCCCCTCTTAGAATCTGCCACTAAACATCTGGTAGATATTCCAGACTCCCCTGCCAAAGCATCACTGTCCTCTCTCCTGGCTGTCTCTTCCTAGGTTACCAGACACTCCATCAAGTGCAGGTATGATGCTGCTGAATCCTCAGGCAGATCAGCAGCATCAGCATCTGCCTTACGCAGATACTCTTGGCTTCACTTACAACCCCTGCCTGATGATTTCAGGGCAAAGCTCATTGATGCTCCCTTGGACAACACTGCACTTTTTGGTTATAAAGTAACAGACCTTTTCAAGTCTCTGCAGCAAAAATGCAAAGAAATGCAGGACCCTAAACAGTTGCTGGTTTCTCCAATACCTAAGTTTCAAAGAAACTGTCCAGCAAAAACACAGTTTATTAGGAAGCACTCCCATCCTGCCCCTCCGTCAAGGCCTTGTAAGCCCACAAAGAAACAGCCTCCTCCAGCTAGAGCATCCCCTCCCTCTAGCCAGAGACCTCCCTTTCAAGACAGGGCAGGTAGCATCTGACTACCTGCCACCATTGCCTCCTCCACCCTCTCCTTCTGTCCCACTGTCGTCTCGCCTCTCTCACTGCCTCCCTGGGTGGACCAATCTCACCTCAGCTAAGTGGGTCCTGTTCATACTACAAAATGGTTACTACATGTCCTGGGTCTCCCCACCCATAGGCAAGGCACCCCATGACCACCTTCACAGCAACTGCACCTTTTGCAACCGGTAGTGCAGACCCTGTTAGCTCAGGGCATCATAGAGACAGTCCCCTCAGCTGCAAAAGGAAGAGGATTCTACTCGAGGCTCTTCCTGGTCCCCAGGAAGGATGGACCCTGGAGACGTACTCTAGACCTCTCAGATCTCAACCTTGTTCTAAAGGTTCCTACCTTCAAAATTCTGATCCTGTTAGCCCTTTTCCCACTCCTAATTCCACAAGGGTTCTTGGCAACATTAAATATAAAAGATGCTTACCTCCACATCCGAATAAAACCCACCTACAGGAAATACCTGAGATTCTTGGTGGGTTCCTCTCACTTGCAATTCTCTGCCATGCCCTTTGGACTCTCCACTGCACACAGAGTCTTCACAAAATGCTTGGCACCAGTGATTGCTTACTGCAGGACAAAGGGAATACAGATATTCCCTTACCTGGATGACATGTTGATCCAGGCTGCCAGCCAAAAAAGCCCTCCAAAGAAGCATCCACTTTGTGGTGGCCCTCCTTCAGTCACTGGGATTCCAGATACACTTTCCAAAATCTCATCTACAACCAACACAAGACATTGTCTTCCTCGGGCGCAGGATCTGCTCAGACCTCATCGAGGTGTACCTACCCCCACCCAAAGTGAACTCATTGACAGAACATCTCCTTGTGGTCCTTCACTCCACAGAGTTGACTGCAAGGCAGTACCTCACAACAGGGCTACATAGCAGCTACCATTATCCGCGCTTCCTTTGGCAAGACTGCACATGAGAAAGTTACAGTGGTACCTTCGGTTAGTCTGGAAGCAACACAGCTACCTTCTGGAGCACATTGTGCCCCTTCTCCCCTACCTAGAAAAGAAAATACTATGGTAGTTGGCACAGGTGAAGCACAATCCAGTCCTTCCTCTCCAACCACCTCATCCGTCCCAGGTCATGCAAAAAGATGCTTCAGACCTGGGTTGGGGAGCCATTCTCAGCCACTGAAGGGTGCAGGGCCTGTGGCCATATCCACATAAATTAGAACACATCAATGCCAGAGAGATGAGGGCAATCCTTCTAGCCCTCCAGGCATTTCTTCCTTTCCTCTAGCAGGGACCACTTCAGATATACACAGACAGCAGCACTGTACTGTGGTATATCACCAACCAGGGAGGGACCAAGTTCTACCTGCTTTGCATACTAGCCGTCTTGGTTTGGAAATTTGCCGCCTCCCAGGGAATCACCCTGCAGGCAACCTACAATCCGTCTCTCCACAACTCCCAGGCAGATTATTTGAGCAGAACCAGCACAAACAACCACGACTGGATGCTTCACAGAAATGTCTTCCTGGATCTGGTCCACAGGTGGGATATACCTCAAATAGACCTGTTTGCCTCCACCATCAACAGGCAACTTCCTGGCTTTTGCACCAGGACACCAGAACCCCAGATGCTGGCAACAGATGCCTTCTCAATTTCCTGGAAGGGCAGATATCTATATGTATTCCCCCCTTCCCATTCATTCAGAAGGTCCTGCTGAAAATACAGCAGGACAATTCAGAAGTCTTGTTGGTGACACCCTACTGGCCCAGACAGCACTGGTTCCCATTACTCCTACATTTGTCCAATGGCAATCACCACAAGTTACCCCCCAGAGTAGACCTTCTCACACAGCACAAGGGGTCACTAATTCACCCACAGTGGCAGCTTCTACACCTAACCCCATGGCTGATAGGATTCTGATCCCCTTCAGACACCTTTACAGTGAGGATGTGCTCAGTGTCCTGCAGGTGACCAGGAAATCAAGTACATGAAAGTCATACCTTTCAAAGTGGAAAAGATTCACTATTTGGTGTCATAAAAGGCAGCTGGACATGCTTCTTAGAGTACCCCCTCTAGTGCTGTCTTATCTGTGTAAACTACTACAGACTGGATTGACTTATTCATCCATCAAAGCTCATCTGTCTGCTATTTCTGCATACCTGCCTCTGGACCTCCCATTAGCATCCAGACTTCCTTCCAAGCTCTTCCTTAAAGGGGTACTTCACCTCAGACCCCCCAGGAAACCCACTCCTCCCCCTTGGAACCTTAACTACATGCTCGAGAAGCTTACGTTCCCACCCTTTGAGCCAGCAGATAAAGTTCCCTAAAGCATTGTACTTGGAAAACTGTTCTGTTACTGGCCCTGACCTCAGCCAGAAGAGTATCAGAACTACAAGCTCTTATGGCTATTCCTCCTTTCCTCGTTTTCCACAAGGACAGGGCTACCCTCACGACAAACCCGTCCTTCATGCCCAAGATAGTGAATGACCTGTCCCTCAACCAGGCCATACACTTGCCTGTCTTTTTCCCAACCCCACAAGGGGACAGTGAGAGAGTGCTACATTCCCTGGATGTACACAGACAAATCAGGTTCTACCTGCACCACACCAAGTCTATCAGACAGGCTGACTAGCTTTTCATATCCTTCCACCGTAGAGCCCTGGGGAAGGCAGTGGCCAAAGAGAATATTTCTACTTGGACCACCAAGGCCATCACTTTCTGCTACCAATTCCATGGTAAGTGTCTGCAGGGTACAGTTAAAGCACATTCCACAAGAGCCATGGCCTCTGCAGGTGCCTTCTTTAAGGGCCTGGATACCCCTACTATCCTGGAGGCTGCTACTTGGCTTCTGTTCATACCTTCACCAAACACTGTAAACTTGACCACACCTCCAGATCCAGGGCAGGGTTCATTAGGACTGTCTTTCATGGATTCCTGAAGTCTGCCTCTAGACCACCACCCCAATCTCAGTGAGCTTTGGCACTCGCCCATATGCAGAATGCTGCAACATGGGAATAGAAGGATATGGAACAGTTGTGTAAAATCTTAACATAACCATAGATGCCCTTCTGTTCCATGTTGTAGTATTCCTTCCTACCCACCTTCCCCTCCTGTCAGCTAATAATTTCCCTGTCTATGTGGCAGTGAATTGGCATTGCCCTTACTAGGACTGACTCCGACTGGGGTCTTCAGTTCTGAGGGCTGTTGCATGCAGACATCACTTTATGGCCAACATTCTCTGAGCCATGTCAGACGTCCCACGCACCTTAGAGGGGCTGAAAGATTCTGAATACTGGCCGTACATATGCGAGACTAGAGGAGTAAACCCATATGCAGAATACTGCAACATGGAAGAGAAGGACATCTATGATTATGGTAAGATTTTACACAACTTTTCTTTCTCAAGCCCTCATGGGAGACAAACTGATAGAGAAATTGGTTGCAGTCTGGTGGAGAGTGATTGACATGGGGGGAAAGAGAAACTGGCTAGGAGGTAATGTTCTCTGAAAGCATTCAGGGGTTTTCCCAGCTGGGAGAGCTATAAAGATAAGACAAAGCCAGTTGTCACTTAGTAAAAGCACAGGCTGCACCATTCGTCTTAGCGTGGATAACCTTTCTTTTAGGTTAACTTGCGTTTGTGGGTGTGGTGTCAGTTTGGGACATCTGCTCCTGTTAGGAGGGTAAAGCTTCAATATTTGAAGATGTACATAGTTTTGTGTGTTAGTATTAAATTAATAGGTTTTAGGGGGTATTGGGGGGTTGTTTGTTTTTGTTTGAGGGCCTTCAATAAAACAAAAAGATGTTATGTAGTCCTGTCTCGCCGTAATTCTTGCTGGATGGGTTTGGAGCCGACTCTGTCGATACTAAAGCTCGAGAGCTTTTACTGGCTCGAGGCTAGCCCCTATCCCATGGTGCCTCACGGCAATTCCCCATATCTCATTTGCCGTGAAAGCTTCAATGTTGTGTGTTACTGGCTCGTTGGCTAAGTAAAACGATTTTTACTATATTTAGTCCTTTTCTACTTGTTATATATATAGATAGTTTCTTCTCTCTTGTGCGGCTGTTTTGAAAATTTTTCAACCTCTATTCCCCCCTTAGAACTGTATGGCCCGTTTAAGTTAGAGAGCCGTAGTGCCTGTTTAAGTTAGAGGGCCTTTCCTCCCTGTGTGTGTGTGTGTGTGTGTGTGTGTGTGTGTGTGTGTGTGACTGTTGTAAAAAAAAAAAAAAAAGAAATCTTTCTCTTCTCACTTTTTTGGTGTCAATACTTTTAGAAGTCTAAGAATGTCTAAAGATAAATATCACAAGGATCATCGCCCTTTGGGGTTAAAAAAATGTGATAGGTGTGCGCAGAAAATGTCTCTTACAGACAGCAACACCAGTTGTGTATATTGTCTTGGCGAAGCCCATTTACAGGAACCTGCACCTTCTGTCATGCTTTTAGCACAAGAGTTTTGAATGAAAGGAAGAGAAAACTCATTGACAGGGGTCTCATGACCAGTTCCGTTTAGGAACAGCTGGAACTTGGTCAGGCAGCTCCAAAATCCTCAAAGAGAAAATCATCGGCCCCGGCTTCGGACCTGACCAAAAAGTCTAAAGTGTCAGAACCAAGAAGCTCCGGTTCCAACTCTGCTTTATCTTTGGTGCCGTCGATTTCATCTGTTCTGAGACAGTCTTCGGTACCAAAAAAATTGCCTGACATAGAGGCTGTATCTCCTACATTGAGATCTCCCATTTTGGGGAGAAGGAGATCTCCTTCTGTTTCCACCAGATCCTCCAGGACCCTATCAGATGAGGATATCGAGAGGGCGGTGAAGTGGTTGCTTTCGATCCAGCTCTGGCTAGAAAATTGGCCCTCCGGACCCAAAGGTCTCAGAGCCGACCCCCTTACCGACCACTGTTCCTCCTCCGACTGCTTCCCTTTTGGAGCCTATTACGTCAGGTTCCTCTGTCTTCGACCCTTCGGCTCCAGGGATTCAACCTGTTTCCTCAGAGCCAATTACTCTATCCTCGATGGCTCAGTCTGGAACCGAGGGTTCTGCGAGCCGACATTCTTGTGTCGACTCCGAGGGTGACAGTCACTCTAGGTTCTCGTTGGAAACCACCCTCCCTCTTGGAGCCTCGGCCCAACTCAGCTCGGCTCCCACTTATGCTTCGGAGCCATTCCCTCTTGCTAGGAGCTGACCATCCACCCCCTCGAAGTGGAGGTCTTCTTCAGAGCGGGGGTGGGAAGACTTTTGAAGCTGTAGAGAAGGCTTTATCCTCTGCCAAAGCCATTCCTCTGGAACCTGCGTCCCACCAGCAGCAGGCAGCAACCTCTTCCCCCCTGACACCCTCACAGTGTAGGGGACCAGAGGCCCAAGTAGCCCCCATTGGAGGTGCTCCCTTTTCTGAGACCTCCCCAGATTATCCCACTGGAGAGCTCCCTTGGAAGAGGCTGTGTAAGAAGAAACATGTCACGTCAGGCACTGATTTAGAGGAATCAGAAGGGTCCCCTAGATCCCCCTCTGAGGATGTCTCTTATTCTGACATCCTAGAAATCCTTAGACAGAGGGGTGATTGGAAGACCTCTAGCCCTACTGAGGATGAATCAGTGTATCTTGAGGCCTTTGGCTCCCAACCTTCCACCTCCTGGGTGACACCACCTTATGACCAACTTTTGGGGGTCATATCGCAGAATGCATGGACCGCTCCAGATTCAGTGGAAGCCGTCCCAAGGAGGCCAAACAAATTTATGACAGCACCTGAGGACAAGTCTTTCCTTAGTAAGGGAGTTCTAGTTGATGCTATGCTGGTAACAGCGGCCACCAAGAAGGAATTATCTGAGACGTCTTTGAATATCCATCCTCCTAACAAGGAGTCCAGGATGATGGATAGGTACGGGAAGCATCCTTTTTCTTCAGCAGCATTTACATTAAGATTGCTGAATTACCTGACATATTTTACTCTTCTTCAGAGGGATTTCCTGAAAGAGTTAGGAGATACCCTTCAGGGTTCAGTAGCTCCGGATTCCATGGATAAGGTTTTTACACAGCTCTCCACTCTTGCTTCCATAGTTAACTCCTCTATGAGGTTGATTTCATATGCAGCAGATGGAGCGAGTAGGGCAGCTACAGCAGGAATATCCCTTAGGAGACATTCGTGGATGTGTCTGTGTAATTTTACAGAATCCTTCAAGTCTTCCTTCACTAATGTTCCCTTTGATGGTTCATCTCTTTTTGGACCCCAAGTGAAAGAGACTTTGACTAGGTGTGAGCAGGAAGGCAAAACCTTATCTGCCATTGGAGTCCGTTTCTCTCTCCCATCCAGACCCTATCCCAGGGGTAATACAGGAGGGAAAATGTGGTTCCGCAAATCCCAAAAAGATTTTCCTCGGGCACAAGGTCAAACCTCCCCCAGAGGCAGAGGGGGAGGATATTATGGAAGATACCGCCCTCACAGCAGAGGAGGTCCGCAACATCAGGGAGACAGAGAAGCTTTCTCTGATTGTCCCTTTCATTGACCCTGAGGGGTTTGCCTGACTGTCCGTCTCTGGAGGCAGTCGGGGGGCATATATCGCTGTACCCAAGCGCCTGACTAACTATCACTCAAGATCGTTGGGTACACACAATAATATCCAGAGGTTACCTGATTCTCTTTATTTCTGAACCCCCAACAAAACGGACTCTTCCAGATATACCACCCATCCAACTAGACCGTGCAGCATCAGAGGTCATCTCGTTGCTGCAAAAAAGAGTCATCCAGGAAGCCCCCGCAGAGCAAGTAGGATCCCGAACTTGCTCTCGATTCTTTTTAGTTCCAAAAAAGACAGGGGACTAGAGATCAATTCTAGATCTCAGCAGGCTCAACAAGCATGTAAGAAAATCAAAGTTCCGAATGGTCACTCTGCAGTCGATATTTCCCTTTGTAGAGAAAGACAACTGGATGTGCTTAATCGATCTCCAGGATGTGTACGACCACATCAAAATGGACAGGCGCTACAGGAGACATTTATGCTTCCGACTGGGAGCCAGTCATTTTCAGTTCAGAACACTGCCCTTTGGCCTCACTACAGCGCCCAGAGTGTTTACCAAATGCATGGCAGTGGTAACGGCTCACCTGAGACATCAAGGATTCCAGGTGATGTTCATCATGGTACACTGCTGCAGTCATTACACTTGGGTTATCCTGCCATCAGGCGGTTCCCCAGTCGGCCTGAGTTCCAAAGTCTTGGTCCGGCATCGGTTGCTGTCGCCTCTTCCCTGACGTCAGTGCAGCAGGGGTATATAAGATGCAGCCGACGCCATTTTCTTCAGTCTTTCTTGCCGCGCGGTGCCTGAAGCAAAAGCAGTTCGCAAGTGCCGGTCGGCCGACTCCTGAGATTTTCATTCCGAATCCAGAACTGAAGTCTTCTGCAAAGCTAAGTACCCCATTGGGGAAACTTTTTCTTGCCTCAGACTGATGTCAGTAAAAGTTAATAACTGTATTTCTTGTGGGAAGCAAATACCTCATAAGGATTTCCATTCCTATTGTATCCCATGCCTAGGCCCAGACCACGACGTCACTGGTTGTCAGTTTTGTGCTAGGTTTAACAAGCGCACTATTAAACGTCGGTTTGATTTTGCCCGACATTATTTTGGCAGAAAATTTAATTACACCATGCCGTCAGAACTTCCGACGACCAGAATACATAAAAAGCGCAAAGACAAGGACAGGCATCTGAGGCCCAAACCTGACGACGAAGCCTTTTCTAGGCCAGTCACCGGTTCTCCGGTTTTCAGTGAGGCGCCTTCGCAGCCCCTGACTATCGCTTCTACAGAACCACAGGCCGCATCCGACTCCCACGTGGAGATGGCTGGGCCTTCGGATGCACAAGTTTTTCAGCCTACCGAGGCTAACCCTTCAGAGGGATCTAGGGTAGCTGAGCAACCCGAAACTTCAGAAGGGGTTTTCAGACCTACTCAGTTAACCATTAAACCCCCTGCCAAGTCTAAGCCTACCTTAAGAACAAAGAAACAAATACAGCATTCTCCAGGACAGGCCTCCATGCCTAAGAAACAAATGCTCAAAATGGCCGAAGACCTAATCACTCTGATCAGGGGGTCCCATCCCCCTCCTGATAAAAGGCCCAGACAGGATGCAGACTATGACTCATCCGACCAGGTGTCCATTTCTTCAGATTCATCCTCAGACCTAGGATATTCTTTACCCCCTTATGAGGACTCTAATGCTGAGGAATCAATTCCATCAGCCTCCCTGCCTGAGGGCTACTCCTTTGGGGAAACCTTACATACCATGAGGGAGCATTTCCATTGGGAAGGCCAGGATTACTCTGAATCCAAGAAAAGGCTCAGAGACTTCCTTTTATTACCTCAGCACAGACCCCTTGCTATTCCGCCAGTGTTGGACATTGTGGATGATGTGTATACTGAATCCAGCCTAAATCCTGACTCCTTACCTCCAGCCCCAGTTAAACCTGACAGATACTACAGAGTCCCTGACTCACACAAATTTCTGTATAAAAGTCCTGTTGCTGACCCTGAAACTATTTCTCAGTGACCCAAAGGGATTAAGGCCTCATCAGCAAAAAATCCATTCCCCTCTGACAGAGATTCCAGAGCATTAGACAGATGGGGAAAGAAAGTATATACGTCTGCAACCTTAGCAATGAGAGCCTTAAATTGCCAGTTTCACATGCTAAAATATCAGCAATTTTTGATGTCTCAGTTAAAACAAAAAATGCTTCCAGATTCAGATCCTCCTAATTTTAAAGAAAAGCAGGATTTATTGCATGCAGCTGAATAAGTGGGAAAGCATACTTTGCAATGTGGTTTTGATTCTTTAGAGGCCTCCTGTAGAGCAGCAGTTACAGGCTCTGTCATTATTGGTTAAAAGAAGTGCTAGTTTTCCTCCCAAGGGAGCTGCCGAGAGAGTGTTGTTTGGCAGCTGTAATGGAAAGTCATTGAGGCTGCTTTTTATATGGTTGGGGCCTGTCTTCCCCTTCTTTCTGGCCTGGTGCACCCCATTGTCTAGGCCTGTAAGGACCTTGTGGTTGACCTCTACCTCTCGGACGTCTGTATCTGCCCCTTTGAGGTCTTTCTGTAGCCGGAAAGGACCAATTCTTTGTTGGCCAATTTCTGCTAAATTTTGGTGGCTGAACCTGTAAGAAATCTTTTACCGTTTGCATAGATTTTTGCCTTATCCTCCATTTTCTTTAATACCTCTTCTGCCTTAACTCCAAATAACACATCCTGCCGTAAAGGTGCATCCAATAATTTTGCTTTGACATGATCTGGTAACGTATGTTTTCTATCACAATTGGCATTGGATCACCATAGACAAATGGGTTCTCAACATTGTGTCTGAAGTTTACAGGTTCCACTTTCACACTCTGCCAAGGTTAAAAGGAATGCCAAATCTGCCACCAAATCAATGGGCAGAGGCTCAAAAACAAATTACAGCACTCATGGAAATGAGAGCTATTCAAGAGGTACCACCAGAAGAGCAAGGACAAGGATTTTATTCAAGACTCTTTCTGGTTCCCAGAAAGGACAAAGCCTGGAGGCCCATTCTGGATCTTTCTTCTCTAAACACTTACCTGGATGTTCCGAAATTCAAAATGTTGACACTTCAGCAGCTTCTTCCCATGCTAGGAAAGAAAGCTTGGCTCGTGACTTTGGACCTCAAGGAGGCATACCTGCATGTCCCTGTCAGATAAAACTGCAGAAGATACCTCAGATTCATAGCAGGTTCAATGCACTATCAATTCTCTGCACTGCCCTTTGGCTTACCTACTGCGTCCAAGGTCTTCACAAAGTGCCTTGCACCAGTAATTGCATTTTGCAGACAGAAAGGAATTCAAATTTATCCGTACCTAGACGACTGCCTGATTCAAGCAGAGAGCAAGGACATTCTTCTAGAGCATCTGGCGTTTGTAAAACAGTTGTTAAGTTGCCTGGGGTACACATTAAACGAAAAGAAATCAAAACTAGTGCCCTCACAAGAGATAATATTCCTGGGTGCCAGCTTGAACACAACGGCCCAGATGGCTTATCTCACGCCAGACAAGCAAGGACAACTGACTCAATACTTGCAACAAAACCCCAAATCCCTGCAAGAAAAATTCTGCAGGCCTTGGGTTACATGGCATCTTGCATACTACTAATTCCATATGCCAGACTGCATATGAGGAAACTACAATGGTACCTAAAGAGTGTATGGTCTTAACACTGTCAAAGTTTGGAAGCAGTTATACCACTAATTCCTTGCTTCAACAGGAGCTTCGATGGTGGGCTCAAGCTTGTCACCTCAACAAGGGACAGCCTTTTACTCAACCCACAGCCAGGCAAACACTGACAACAGATGCATCAGATTACGCCTGGGGAGCACACATTGCAGGAAAATGTATTCAGGGCAAGTGGCCCGCAGAACAATGGCATCTTCACATCATTCAAAAAGAGATGTTAGCTGTACATAATGCCCTTATAGCTTTCAAGGATCTGCTGCATCCAGGACAGCTATTACTAAAAACAGACAACACCACAGTTATGTGGTACATTAACAAGCAAGGGGGCACTCACTCCTACCCCCTCTGCAGACAAGCCATGACCTTGTGGAACACAGCTCTAAACTATCAAGTTCATCTGCAAGCACAATTCCTGCCAGGAGAGAAAAACACACTGGCAGACAACTTAAGCAGAAACATCATGGATCCCCACAAATGGGAATTGAATCAACAAATATTTAGAACGATAACACAGAAATGGTGGAGCCTGGACATAGATCTGTTTGCATCCCCAATGAACTGCCAGCTACAGAAATTCTGCACAAGGAGTTACCATCCTCAAGCATGGAAAGTGGATGCCCTGTCATTCAGCTGGAAAAACCTACAAGTATACGCTTTCCCTCCACTACCTCTCCTTCCAAAGGTTCTCATAAAAGCCAGGCAAGAAGAGCCAAAGATGATCCTGGTTGCCCCAGACTGGCCATGCCAGCACTGGTACCCAATCTTTAAGAATTTAGCACAAGAACCACCATGGATATTGCCTCTAATCCCACATCTGCTGACTTAGCACAACAACCAAATACTTCACAGTCAGCTAAAGACCTTAAACCTAGCTACATGGAAAATTCCTTAGTCAAGCAAGCAATGCCTCTCTCCAAAGCTGTTATGTCATTCTGGAGGCCAGAAGGCCTAGTACCAGGAAAGCTTATTCGGATAAATGGAAGAGATTCTGTGCCTGGAACCAGGCTCACAACCTTGACCCTCTTGTTCCAAACATTCCTCAGATTCTACAAAATTTAACTGAGATGCTGGACAAAGGCCTCTCTTTTTCATCCATCAAGATCCACGCCTCTGCCATCTCTGCTCATTACAACACGGATCCTCCAATTTTCTCTAATCCATTGCTAAAACAGTACCTCAGAGGGGCTAAAAACATAAGACCTCCCCGTAGAGCACCTACTCCAACTTGGGACCTCAACTTTGTTTTGGAAAAATTAACTTTACCTCCCTTTGAGCCAGCTAACACAGCAGAATTAAAATATATTTCTTGGAAAACTGCTATGCTCCTGGCAATAACATCAGCTTGAAGAGTTTCAGAATTACAGGCACTAATGGCAGTGGAACCTTTCTTCATTTTCCACCAGGACAGGGTGTCCTTAAGAGCTAACCCTACGTTTATGTCAAAGGTGGTTTCAAGTGTGGCTCTAAACCAAACTGTTCACTTGCCAACTTTTTATCCAAAACCACAGACTAAAGGGGGAAGATTACTGCATTCTTTGGACATTCACAGATAGTTACGCTTTTACTTGGACAAAACCAAAGCTTTCAGAAAATCTGAGCAATTACTAGTAGCATATGCTGCAGTAGCACAGGGAAAAGCCATTTCAAAACAGACTATTTCAAAATGGATAGGACATTGCATACGTTTCTGCTACACACACCATGGGAAACCTATACCTAGCAGCATTAGATCTCACTCCACCAGGGCAACAGCCACTTCAACTGCCTACCTAGGACATTTTGGAAGCAGCAACATGGAGTTCTGTGCATACCTTCACCAAGCATTACCATCTGCCTTTATACTCTAAATCCAGAGGTGGCTTCGCCACTGCTGTGCTGCAGGGCCTTATAGCCACACCTAATGCCTTATAGAACCAGCCACCCTACCTCAGCTTTGGGATTCTACCCAAGTGTAATGACTGCAGCAGTGTACCACGATGAACATAGTACAGTTTTGTACCTACCATAAATGTAGATGTTGAAGTGTATACACTGCTGCAGTCCAGGTTACCCTCCCTCCTTCCCCTCTTACATGCTGGTACATACCTATATCTTCTACCCTTTACTGCCTATGGGGAGTATTTGCTGGTAACTAAAAGTTGTTGTTTGCTTTTCCTATCTATGTTTTATTAGCAATTTCATTTGCCTATCCATTTGGGGGCACCTGACATCTGGGGCAAGAAAAACTGAAGAAAATGGCGTTGGCTGCATCTTATATACCCCTGCCACACTGACATCAGGGAAGAGGCGACAGCAACTGACGCTGGACCAAGACTTTGGAACTCAGGCCAACTGGGGAACCGCCTGACGGCAGGATAACCCAAGTGTAATGACTGCAGCAGTGTATACACTCGAACATCTACATTTATGGTAGGTACAAAACTGTACTTTTCCATACCTAGGCTCCTCACTGCTACCACCAAGCACCAACTCATAAGGACCAGGGACAAGACTCTTATCCTTGTGCGCCAGTCTAGGTATCACTGTCAACTTGCAAAAGTCAGTTTTATCCCCCTCACAGCATATTGTATATCTAGGCTCAGAAATAGACACAACCACCATGTCAGTAAAGCTAACACAGGAAAGTGTGGAATCTCTACGCAGTCAGGTCAGCTCTTTAATAAACAAACAGAGTCCAGGCCAGAGTAGCCCTTCCAAGTCCTAGGAACTATGGCTTCCACTATCCTGTTAGTCTCTCTTGCTCGCCTACATATGAGGATTCTCCAGTGGATGCTGTTTGCACAACGGTCGATGAAAGACCTTCCATTGTCTCACCAGATATTAATAACAAACGCATGCAAAAAGGATCTGACATGGTGGTTACACACGAAACAACTTGTTCTAGGTCGTCCACTTGTTCCTTCTCAAGACAAAGCAGTTTTGACCACGGACACTTCCCAGATAGAGTGGTGGGGGGCATTATCTGGGAATGACAGTCCAAGGTACTTGGCAGAACCACGAGAACCACTTGCACATCAGTGTTCTGGAGATGAGAGTGGTGCTATATGCATTGCAAGCACTTCACAGCTCCCTTCCCTCTGGGACAATTGCGATTCAGACAACATGTCTGTCGTGTGGTACATAAACAAGCAGGGGGGAGCCAAGTCTTACCCACTTTGCCGAGAGGCCTTAAGAGTTTGGAAATGGGTGATGGATACTCGGTGCTTCCTGATAGCAACGCATATCCTAGGGAAATCCAACATAATAGCGGACAAACTCAGCCGAGTAATTCTGATGCCTCACGAGTGGTCCCTGAATCCAATGATTGTGAAAGAGATCTTTCACAGATGAGGCCAGCCTTGCTTATGGCTTAGGTTGTATTTTTACTAGTTTTAAGTTTAACATTTTTTAGATTATTTTATATACAGTTTCTCAATACTTGTAATATTGTCTTACAGCTATATTCATATTGACACTCACATTCATATTTATACTTTGTGTTTCATATACAATGATCTGAAGCATTGCCAAATATTAAATGCATTCTGAACTGTCATGAGTTAATTTATTTTATTGAATTAATTGTTTGGCCAATGAAAAGAGAAATGGTGGGGTATAGTAAGTACATGGTTGCTTTATTGGATGATTCTGATGAAGTCTCCCGAGTGGAGATGAAAGCGCTTAATCTGCATTTTATTGTTTTGTTTGTTTAAATAAATAACAATTTTCTGTCATTGGAGCTTTCCTGTTGAATTATTTGGAATCTACGTTCTTCTGAACAGCGGAACACATCGGAGGGGACAGCCTTTATTGGTTTCCACAGGGTCTGTGGCGTTATTATTATAGACCCATTGCCCTTATCAACATAGATATTAAAATTCTGGCATCCATCCTAGCAAATAGAATGCAGAAAGTCCTGGCTTCAGTTATTTCCCCAGAACAAATTGGCTTCTAGAAACAAAGACAACTTTGTGACAACACCCCTCACTTTGGACATAACAATGCTATTTCTAAACAATGATAACCAACCGGGATACTCACACTAGACGTCACTAAAGCCTTTGACAATGTTGACTTAAACTTTCTATATTTAACCATGCATTATTTCAACTTTCATGGATATATTATTATTATTATTATTATTATAAAAATGCTATATAATAATGCAACTGCCTCCCTATATATTAATAAAATAATGTCCCACCCTATCAAAATCACAAATGGTACTAGACAGTACTGCCCCTTTCACCATATCTTTTTAATATTTTATCTTGAACCTCTCCTACTTTTGATCAGCCAGAAAACATATCGTAAACCCAGAGTTTTTAACGTAGAGTTAAAATACTCAGCCTTTGCAGATGATTTAAATATTTATTTTGAGCTCCCGAATAGTGATTTACACAAAATTCGTAAATCAGTAAGTCTCTTTTCCTCAGCAACTAATTACAAACTAAAATCCTCAAAATCTTCCCTCTTTTCTTTGAATCCTCGTAATCACATAGAATCTTATTTTCCCCTGTCTTACATTCCAGTCAAATACACAATCAAATATTTAGGAATAACCTTTATGCACACGCATCAAGATTTAATGAAGGCAAATGTATTTAAAGTTTGGGATCAAATAAACAATGACCTATCCAGATGGAAAATCATCAACCTATCCCTGTTGTCAAAAACTGCTATTATCAAAAATGAACATTTTGCCTAGGTTATTATTCCATCTGAATTCTATTAGCCTTAATATACCCAAAAACTTTTTCAATAAAATTAAAGCCACCATCTCAAAATTCTTTTGGCTTCCAAAATCAACCTGAATCTCTTACAAAAAAATTAATACTCCCAAAGGAGAAAGGTGCATTGAGTCTTCCTGACTTTAATCTTTACTCTAATGTAATACATAGAAACCGCTTAATCCAAATAGTGAGCTATGAACTGTCTGAAGCCACATGGACCCCAATCTGGGTTAAAATCTGGCACAAATTTATATAGTTAATCAAACTAAACCCTCATTCTATCCTATACTTAACGCCTGAAAATGTTAACAAGTTCAAAATTGTAGCCGCATTAAAAAAAAAATAAACATTTTTCAAGCACATGCTGTGTTCTGTTAATCTCCAGGACACACTCTCTTTCCTTCAACCTAATATTAAAATCAATAACAAAATGATGGACCTATCCAATTTTTCCATTATTAAAAATGCCACAGTCTGGCAATTTTATCAGCTAACGAATTTCACTACAGTCAAAGAACAATTTGGGGCTCCAAATAGATATGACCCTATGTTAAGACAGCTATACACCGTAATAAAACAAAAATTCGTTAACATTAAAACAAAGGAACAAGATGCATCCCTGACACGTTCAGTTTTTAAAACCCTTTCCCTTACAAACAAAATGCTCTCTCATGCATATAAGCTTTTAAACAATATCAGGTACCAACAGTCGCTTCTGTACTCAAAATAATGGGATGACATACATGGTGAAAGCCCTATAAAGTCCAAGTATGATGCAATACGTAACACTCTGTATTTAACCCCCTTTAAAATTTTGATCTATACCCAGCTTATGATTAATAACAACTCGTACTACACTCCAGCAGTCTTATCAAAGTTTGGTTATAACAAAAACCTAACCTCTCCTTTTTGTTCCTTACAATATGCAGACATACTTCACATCTTTTGGAGTTGCAAAAATATATACAAATTATGGTGCTCCCTCAGAATCCAGTTGGAGAAAATGGGGTATGAAAAGACTACGTTTTCCTGGCAAACAACAATCCTAAATATAACTCCTAAGGGTCTAACTGATGTCCGTAAACGCATCCTAATCATCCTGTGTGCCCTTGCTAAAAACTGGGTAAATCCTTCAGCAATCTCTTGGGAGAATTTCAAAATAATGGCAATTAAGTGTGCATCAGCTCACAAACTTTTTAACAGTAAAAAGGAAAAAGGCTATTTTTAGAACTATTGGTATAGTCTCTCTGACTTAATTCAAGCAAACTAATTATCATAAAATATGCACTACTATATGTATTTTTGTGAAGACCTGTATGCTCCAACTTTTCAATTCTTGACCTGATGAATATGGAGTATACTGATCCTTAATATACAAGTCTGAGACATCTCTCTCTATTAACGATGGCATTCATGTTGTATATAGTGTTAGTCTAGTAATATTTCCCCCTTTTTTCTCTCTCAATTTCCATATTGGTAAGACGTACACATTTTCCCTTTCCTGCCTTTATTCTTCTGTTAACTAAAGAGGACTGTATTCTATCCTGTATCTGCACCCGATTATATAGGGGAGTTTTTCTGTATTATGTTGTATCTCTCAGATAGATGTTTTACCATAATTAGTATTTTTTTTTTTAGTTTTGTTTTTGTTGTTGCTGAATTTACAGTCACTCACAATGTTGTTACTTATTCAGTATAACAATGATTTATTTTCTCTTTTTTATGAGTTATTGTTTATAAACATTGGAAAAAAACATTAAAAATTATATTTGAAAAAAAAGGAAAGAATAGTGAACTGTATTAAAAAATGAAGAGTGCAAATAGCTGTGTTACTGGAGATGCACTTGGAAAGAACTGAACATGTGAATTTGGTAAAGAAAGGTTTTCAGGATGGTTATTCCGCAGATTATCTCGGACAATGGAAAAGTGCACTTTCATTAATTGCAAGAAGAGCTCCAAAAGTGATAAAAGGCAAAACAGGTGGTAATGGCAGATTTATAGTGCTAAGGGGTTGCTGGCAAGGGAGGAGGATTACACTTGCATGTATTTATCTTCCATCTAAAACTGTTATAGTGGAACTTAAGAAAATTCTGGGAGAAGTAATCTGTTTTCAGCAAGGAATATTACTTATAGGTGGGGACTGGCATTTGATTTGCAGCAGTGAAGATGTGTCTGGGCAGCTCAGAAGGGAAAGTATAACAAAGGAGGGTAGATTTTTGAAGAGATTTAATGTTTGGCATGGAAGATATGAATTCAGTAATAGGAGTTCGGAGTTAATTTACATGTTATTCCGCAACGTATAAAAACTTGGCTAGGCTAGACAGAATTTACATTTCACAGGAACATGCGCATTTAATTGAAGGTCTTGATATGCACCCAGTAACTATTTCTGATCATGCGCCAATAGTAACTAAAATAAAAACACAGGATAGTAACATGTAAAAGTGAGACACTGGTGCTTTCCCAACTATCTGTTGAAAGCAGAGGAATTTAAGGAATGTAGTGGTGGTTATTCAGGAGTTATTCGAGAAGGTAGAAATTACTTCTGAAAATATAACTAGTGAGTGGGATAAAATTTGGGTGGAAATAAATGAAAAGGGAGCTATGGTTAAGACGTAACAAGAATTATTTAGAGGGACTGACAAATGTTAAAGTATTGCAGAATAGGGGAATCTCACAGAACATGAATAGGGTCAACTGCAAAATCATTTTTAACTTATTTTAATTTTTGTTTTGCTGCTTCAGACCCTAGAGTGTCTATGAAGCTGGAAATTGATGGTGTAATGATGAATGTTGTTAGTGCATACACGCAAGTTGGGTGTGTGATGGATGAGAAAGAAAAATTTTGGAGAGAGTTGGATGAAGTGGTGGTGAGTGTACCCAAGGGTGAGAGACTGGTGATTGGAGCAGACTACAATGGGCATGTTGGTGAAGGGAACAGAGGGGATGATGAAGTGATGGGCATATATGGTGTTAAGGAGAGGACTGCAGAAGGTCAGATGGTAGTGGATTTTGCGAAAAGGATGGACATGGCTGTGGGGAATGCGTATTTTGAGAAGAGGGAGGAGCGTAGGGTGACATACAAGAGTGGAGGAAGATGATACACAGGTGGATTATATCCTCTGCAGGAGGGCCAGTCTGAAGGAAATTGGAGACTGTAAAGTGGTGACAGGGGAAAGTGTAGTTAGGCAGCAGAAAATGGTGGTCTGTAGGATGACGTTGGTGATCAAGAAGAGAAAATTAAGTGTGAGAGCAGTGCCAAGGTTCAAATGGTAGAAGTTGAAAAAGGGTGATTGTGAGGTGGAGTTCAAGGAAGAGTTAAAAGAGGCACTGGGGGGCAGTGAAGAGTTACTGAATGGCTGGGTAACTACAGCAGAGATAGTAAGGGAGACAGCTAGAAAGGTGCTTGGTGTGACATCTGGACAGAGGAAGGAGGACAAGGAGACCTAGTGGTGGAATGAGGAAGTACAGGAGAGTATACAGAGGAAGAGGCTGGCGAAGAAGTGGGATTGTCAGAGATGAAGAAAGTTGAGAGGAGTATAAGGAGATGAGGAGCATGGCAAAGAGAGAGGTGGCGAAGGGTAAGGCTAAGGCATATGGAGAGTTGTATGAAAGGTTGGACATTAAAGAGGGAGAAAATGACCTGTACCGATTGGCTAGACAGAAGGACTGAGCTGGTAAAGATGTGCAGCAGGTAAGGGTGATAAAGGATAGAGAGGGAAACGTACTCACAAGCGAGGAGAGTGTGTTGAGCACATGGAAGGAGTACTTTGAGGGGCTGATGAATGAAGAGAATGAGAGAGAGAGAAGGTTGGAGGATGTGGGGATAGCGAATCAGGAAATGAAACAGATTACCAAGGAGGAAGTAAGGACAGCTATGAAGAGGATGAAGAGTGGAAAGGCTGTTGGTCCAGGTGTCATACCAGTGGAAGCATGGAGGTGCTTAGGAGAAATGGCAGTGGAGTTTTTAACCAGATTGTTTATTGAAATCTTGGAAAGTCAGAGGATGCCTGAGGAGTGGAGAAAGTGTTTTGGTACCTATTTTTAAGAATAAAGGTGATGTGCAAAGCTGTAGTAACTACAGAGGAATAAAATTGATCAGTCACAGCTTGAAGTTATGGGAAAGAGTAGTGGAAGCTAGGTTAAGAAGGGAGGTGGTGATTAGTGATCAGCAGTATGGTTTCATGCCAGGAAAGAGCACTACAGGTGCTATGTTTGCTTTCCGAGTGTTGATGGGGAAATATAGAGAAGGTCAGAAGGAGTTGCATTGTGTCTTTGTGGACTTGGAGAAAGTGTATGATAGGGTGGCTAGAGAGGAGTTGTGGTATTGTATGAGTAAGTCAGGAGTGGCAGAGAAGTATGCAAGTGTGGTACAGGATATGTACGAGGGTAGTGTGACAGTGGTGAAGTCTCCAGTGGGCGTGACAGATGTGTTTAAGGTGGAGGTGAGATTACATCAAGGATCAGCTCTGACCCCTTTCTTATTTGCAGTGGTGATGGGACAGGTTGACAGATGAGATCAGACAGGAGGCCCCATGGACTATGATGTTTGCAGATGACATTGTGATCTGTAGTGAGAGTAGGGACGAGGTTGGGGAGACCCTGGAGAGAGGTGGAGGTATGCTCTAGAGAGGAGAGGAATGAAGGTCAGCAGGACTAAGACAGAATATACGTGTGTGAATGAGAGGGAGGATAGAGGAATGGTGAGGATACAGGGAGTAGAGTTGATGAAGGTGAATGAGTTTAAGTACCTGGGATCAACAGTTCAGAGTAATGGTGAGTGTGGAAGAGAGGTGAAGAAGAGAGTACAGGCAGGATGGAGTGGGTGGAGAAAAGTGTCAGGAGTGATTTGTGACAGGCGGGTGCCAGTAAGAGTGAAAGGGAAGGGTCTACAAGAGGGCAGTGAGACCAGTTATGTTGTATGGGTTGGAGACGGTGATATTGACAAAAAGGCAGGAGTCCGAGCTGGAAGTGGCAGAGTTAAAGATGTTAAGATTTGCACTGGGTGTGACAAGGAATGACAGGATTAGGAATCAGTATATTAGAGGGTCAGCTCAGGCTGATCGGTTTGGAGACAGTCAGAGAGGCGAGATTGCATTGGTTTGGACATGTGCTAAGGGGGGATGCTGGGTATATTGGGAAAAGGATGCTAAGGTTGGAGCTGCCAGGTAAGAAGAAAAGAGGAAGGTCTATGATAAGGTTTATGGATGGGGTGAGAGAGGACATGTAGGTGGTTGGTGTGACAGAGCAAGATGCAGAGGACAGGAAGAAGAAGTGGAAACTGATGATCCGCTGTGGCTAAAAAGCTAAGTACCCCGTTGGGGAAACTTTTTCTTGCTCCAGACCGATGCCAGTAAAAGTTAATAATTGTATTACTTGTGGGAAGCAAATACCTCATAAGGACTTTCACTCTTACTGCATTCCTTGCCTAGGCCCTGACCACGACGTTACTAGTTGTCGGTTTTGTGCTAGATTCAATAAACGCACTATTAAACGTCGGTTTGATTTTGCTTTACATTATTTTGGACGAAGATTTAATTACATAATGCCGTCGGAACAACCGACGACCGGAATGTATAAAAAGCGCAAAGACAAAGAAAGACAGGTATCCGAGGTCCAAAACCGACGAAGCCTCTTCTAGGCCAGTCACCGGTTCTCAGTGAGGCGCTTTCGCAGCCCCTGACACCCACTACCTCAGAGCCACAGGCCGTAACCGACAGCCACGTGGAGACACCGAAGCCTGTGGAAACTCAAGGTATTGGGCCTACGGAAACTATACCCTCAGATGGGTCCAGAGCCTCTGAGCAGGCACCGGCTTCTGAGGGTGTTTTCAGACCTTCCCAGCTTACAATTAAAGCTACTACAGCAGCAAAGGCAAAGTCAAAAACACCATTAAAGACAAGGAAACAAGTGCAGCATTCTCCAGAACAGTCATCCATGCCAAAGAAACAGATGCTTAAAATGGCAGAAGACCTTATTACTTTAATCAGGGGCTCCCATCCCCCTCCTGACAAAAGGCCTAGGCAAGACACTGATTATGATTCCTCTGATAAGGTTTCCATTTCCTCTGATTCTTCTTCTGACCAGGGCTATTCTCTCGCTCCCTAAGAGTCCACTCCTTCAGCCTCACTGCCTGAGGATTACTCTTTTGGGGAAACCCTGCACACCATGAGGGAGCATTTCCATTGGGAGAGCCAGGATTACTCAGAATCCAAGAAAAGGCTCAGAGATTTCCTTTTATTGCCTCAGCACAGGCCCCTGGCTATCCCCCCTGTGCTTGATATTGTAGATGATGTTTTTTCTGAATCCAGTCTGTCTCCAGATTCTTTACCCCCTGCACCAGTAAAGCCAGACAGGTACTACAGGGTCTATGACTGTCACAAATTTCTTTACAAAAACCCCGCTGCAGACTCAGAAACAATTTCTCAGGGTCCTAAAGGGGTTAAAGCTTCCACTGGCAAAAATCCTGTCCCCTCAGATAGGGATTCCAGAGCTCTGGACAGATGGGGGAAAAAAGTTTACACTTCTGCTACTTTAGCTGTAAGAGCTTTAAACTGTCAGTTTCACATGCTTAAATATCAACAGTATCTCATGTCATTGTTAAAGCAGAAAATGGTTGCAAATATAGAAAGTCCTGACAGTAAAGAAATGCAGGATTTATTGCATGCAGTTGAACAAGTGGGAAGGCAATACTCTGCAGTGCGGTTTTGATTCATTAGAGGCTTCTTGTAGAGCCGCAGTTACAGGCTCAGTAATTTGAAGACATGCTTGGTTGAAAGAGCAAAGTTTACCTGACCATGTTAAAGTAAAATTATTGGATGCTCCACTACAGCATGATACTTTGTTTGGTGTTAAGGCAGAAGAGGTGTTAAAGAAAATGGAGGATAAAGCAAAGTCAATGCAAACTGTGAAACATTTCTTACAGGTTCAACCACCTAAATTTTGCAGAAACTGGCTTTCAAAAAATTGGTCCTTTCCAGTGTGAGACAGGCCACAAAGAGGTAGATACAGATGCCCAAGAGGCAGATGTCAGCCTCAAGGCTCCTACAGACCCAAACAATGGGGTGCTTCAGCCCCCAAAGGAGGAGAAGACAAATCACAACCTTATAGGAAGCAGTCACAATGACTTCCCTCTGCAAATGCCAAGCTCTTACCAGTTGACAGCACCCCTAGGGGGAAAGCTAGCACTTTTCTCAAAAAATTGGCACATGATCACCCAAGACCAACGGGTACTGAATATAGTTTCTCAGGGGTACAGGTTCTACTTCCACACGCTTTCAAAACCAAAAGGTATGCCAAGCCTGCCACAAAACCAATGGGCAGAGGCACAAAACTAGATTGCTGCTCTTATGGATATGGGAGCTATTCAAAAAGTTCCACAAGAAGAACAGGGCCAAGGATTTTACTCACAGCTTTTCTTAGTACCCAGACAAGACAAAGCCTGGCGACCAATACTGGACCTGTCAATCCTAAATACTTTCCTGGATGTTCCAAAATTAAAAATGTTAACACTACAACAACTTCTGCCCATGCTGGGCAAGGAGGCTTGGCTAGTTAATTTGGATCTCAAGGAGGCATACCTGCACATCCCAGTCAGACAATCGTGCAAAGGATACCTCAGATTTATAGCAGGCTCAATGCATTACCAATTCTCTGCACTGCCCTTTGGCTTATCTACTGCACCCAGGGTCTTCACAAAATGCCTGGCACCAGTAATTGCATTTTGCAGACAAAAAGGATATATATCCCTACTTGGACGACTGCCTTATTCAAGCAGAGAGCAAGGACATTCTTCTAAAGCACCTGGCGTTTGTAAAAAGATTGCTAATTTGCCTAGGGTACACAGTAAACAAAAAGAAATCAAAACTAGTGCCCTCTCAAGAGATAATATTCCTGGGTGCAAGCTTAAATACAACTGTCCAGATGGCTTATCTCACGCCAGACAAACAAAGGCCACTGACTCATTACTTTCAAATGATGGCAACAAAGTCCCAGCTCCCTGCAAGACAAATTCTGCAGGCCCTGGGTTTCATGGCATCTTGCATTCGACTAATTCCATATGCAAAACTGCATATGAGGAAATTACAGTGGTATCTAAAAAGTGTTTGGACTCAGCATTGTCACAGCCTAGAGACAATCATAACCTTGATTCCCTACCTACAACAGGAGTTTCGATGGTGGTCCCAGGCCTGTCACCACAACAAGGGACAGCCTTTCACCTTACCTACAGCCAGGCAGACAATAACATCGGATGCATCGGATTATGCCTGGGGAGCATATATGGCAGGAAAATGTATTCAGGGCACGTGGCCCAAGGAACAAATGCATCTTCACATCAATCAAAAAGAGATGCTAGCTGTACAGAATGCCCTGACAGCCTTCAAGGACCTAATACATCCAGGACAACTATTAATAAAGACAGACAATACCACAGTTATGTGGTACATAAACAAGCAAGGCGGCACACATTCCTACCCCCTATGCAGACAAGCCATGACTTTGTGGAACACAGCACTGACCTACCAGGTACATCTGCAAGGACAATTCCTGCCAGGAACAAAAAATACACTGCAGACGAACTAAGCAGAAATCTCATGGATCCTCACGAATGGAAGCTAAATCCACAAGTGTTCAATGTGATAACAATGGAATGGGGACGCCCAGACATAGATCTTTTTGCCTCCCCTCACAATTGCCAAATACAGAAATTTTGCACAAGGACTTATCACTCTCAAGCATGGAAAGTGGATGCTCTATCATTCAGCTGGAAAAACCTGACAGTCTATGCCTTCCCTCCGATGCCTCTTCTCACCAAGGTGCTTCTAAAAGTCAGACAAGAGAGGCCAAAAATTATCCTGATTGCACCAGACTGGCCACGCCAGCACTGGTACCCAATCCTAAAGACTTTGTCCCAAGGCCCACCTTGGCCTCTACCTCAAATCCCTCATCTTCTGACACAACAAAACAATTAGATTCTGCATAGTCAACGCAGAACCTTAAACCTGGCAGCATGGCAGATAATGTAGCCAGTCAGACTGCACCTCTCTCTAAAGCTGTTATGGATGTAATTTTGGAAGCCAGGAGACCCAGCACTAGGAAATCTTATGCAGGAAAATGGAAGAGATTCTGTGCTTGGAACCAGGCAGAAGGGCTCGACCCACTGGTCCCCAATATGCCTCAGATTTTACAATACCTGACTGAGATGTTGGACAAAGGCCTATCTTTTTCATCTATTAAAATCCATGCCTCTGCCATTTCAGCTCATTACAATACGGATCCTCCTATTTTTTCCTCTACTACGACAGTACCTCAGAGGGGCAACGAATATAAGACCCCCTAGGAGAGCACCAGTACCTACTTGGGACCTCAATTTTGTTTTAGAAAAACTAACACTGCCTCCATTTGAACCAGCCAGTACAGCTGATCTAAAATTCTTGTCATGGAAAACTGTTCTGCTCCTAGCAATAACCTCAGCAAGAAGAGTCTCAGAGTTACAGGCATTGATGGCTGTGGAACCTTTCCTCATTTTTCATCAGGACAGGGTTTCTCTTAGGATGAACCCAACATTCATGCCAAAAGTGGTCTCCAATGTGGCCTTAAACCAAACCATTCATTTGCCGACTTTCTACCCAAATCCCCAGAATAAAGGGGAAAGACTTCTGCACGCTGTGGATATACACAGGCAGCTACGATTTTACTTGGACAAAACAAAAGCTTTCAGAAAAACTGAGCAACTGTTTGTAGCATATGCTGCAGGATCACAAGGAAAACCTATTACAAAGCAGACAATCTCCAAATGGATAGGACACTGCATCCGCTTCTGTTATGCACAGCATGGCAAATCAGTGCCTAAGGGCATTAGGCCTCATTCTACCAGAGCAGCAGCCACTTCAGCAGCTTTCCTCAGAGGGGTACCAACCAAAGACATATTAGAAGCTGCAACCTGGAGCTCAGTGCACGCTTTTACCAAGCACTACCACCTACCTCTCTACTCCAAATCCAGAGCAGGCTTTGCCACTGCAGTTCTGCAGGGCTTGTTAGCCTCGCCAAATCCAATCTAGACCCAGCCACCCAACCTCAGCTTTGGGATTCTACCCAAGTGTAATGACTGCAACAGTGAAACATGATGAACATAGTACATTTGTGTACCTACCATAAACGTAGATGTTCGAGTGTATTCACTGTTGCAGTCCAGGTTACCCACCCACCATCCCCTTCTTTGCTGGGACTATTCTGTACTTCTCAACTCTATACAACCTTTGTGGTGTATTTGCTTGTAGATGAAGGAAATGTTTATAGTAATATATGCATGGTTGTTTGGCATATTTTTATCTTTTCAGCCTTCATGTCTGGGGGCACCTGACATCTGGGCCAAGAAAGACTGAAGAAAATGGCGTCGGTTGCAACTTTTATACCCCTGGCGCACTACCGTCAGGGAAGAGGCGACAGCAACCGACGCCGGACCAAGACTTTGGAACTCGGGCAGACTGCGGGTCACCTGCCAGCAGGATAACCCTAGTGTAATGACTGCAACAGTGAATACACTCTAATATCTACATTTATGGTAGGTACACAACTGTACTTTAGGTGGCCAGGTAAGGAGTTCCAAGCTTTAGAAACAGAATAGCCGAAGAGTGGTTTCCCTGACTCGTTGATATGTTTGATGATATCTAGGCGGTTTTGGGTGATAGATCTTAAGGTTCTAGTAGTGGTATAAGGTATAATTAGGTTCTGTAGTGCTGGAGTTTTAGTGGGTTGGTAGTATATTTTGTGTGCCAATGACAATTGGTTGAATTTCAGTAGCTGTGGTAGTTTAAGCCAGCCTAGTTGCTTGAGAGCTACATTGTGATGGGTCCTATAAGGGGTCTCAGTAGCAAATCTAGCAATCTTGTTGTAACAGGATTCAAATTTGATTTTGCCTGGAAATGTTTACATAGATATTTTAATACCCCAAGTAGACTCCAGTGAATTTTTTTCTCAAGTAGACAGCAAATGTTGGAGGTGAGACGAGGGAGAAAAAGGTGATTGGAAACCTATTTTCTTTGAGTGCAGTGAGTTGGCGGACTTCAAGGATTCCCTGCAGGATGCACTGTTTAGATGCTGGGTGGACGGATTGGTGTGACAAGGGAGATGATTTTTCTGAGATACGATACAGAATTGGAATTGCCTAGTCATGGTAAGACCTTGCTGTGTCGAATTATGGTGGCTGCCAAAAAAGTAATTACTAGAAAATGGAAATCAAAATCTAAACCAACTATACTAGTAGTAGTGAATATAGTAACAGAAATAAAACAACTGGAATTGAGATCTTTAAAAAAGGGTAAGGACACACTACATAGGGAAAATATGGTGGGAACGATACATACAGATACAAGGGAGGGATGAGGTTTGGAAGAAGGCAGGACTTAAATGAGCTGTGTAATGTTTGACAGAAAATGATTGGGTAGATTATAAGTGATGTATGTTTACAACTGTGAGTGTGTCAATATTGTGTCTGTGTGGTTTGTTTTCATTTATAAAAGTGTATGTGTATGTTGTAAGTGATTTAATAAAAATGTTTCTTGTTTAAAAAAAAAAAGAGAGAGGAATTGAATAATTTATGTAATGTTGCTTAGGTTATATTGTATATAGCAATGTATGTGAAGTATAATGCTTAAACGTGAACTTGTTAATGCAGTTTGATTACTTTTATGTAAATGTTAATTTGCCTATGTCACAAGTGATAATTCAGTAAAGGTGTTTAAAAAAAGTTCTTCTTTGTGCCAAAGAAGACGGGACATGAGACCCATCCTGGATCTCAGCAGATTGTCAGTACATGAAATATTCAAGGTTTTGGATGGTCATGGTCCAGTCCATTTTGCTTCTACTGAGAAAGGTCAGTTGGATGTGCACAGTAGATCTGCAGGATGCATACTATCAGATCAAAATGAACAGGCACTCCAGGAGATATTTGCACTTCCGGCTTGGGAGACTGTCATTACCAGTTCAGGACACTGCCCTTTGGCCTCACCACAGCCCTGCCCCGTTACCAAATGGATGGTGGTGGTAGCAGCTCACCTGAGACCACTGGGGTTCAGTGCATTTCCATACTTTGATAACTGGCTCCATACATAGCTGGCTCCTAAGTGCCTCATCCAGCCACCTGCTTCTACAGGCAAGGGACTACTTGCTCCAGTTATGTCTTCACATAGGCTTTACAGTCTGTTACAAGTCCCAACACACGCCCACACAGAGTATGGATTTCATAGGTTCCCGTCTAAATACGGTAACAAAGATAGCCTCTCTTCTACCTGCATGGATTTATGATTGCAGTTCAGGTGAACAGTATGCATGTTTGTCTGGTAGGTCAACAAATGGGGGAAACCAGATCTTACCCATTGTGTAGAGAAGCACTGAGAGTCTAGCAGTGGGGTGATCTCTTCAGGCTGCTTTCTCGTAGCAAGTTACATACCGGGAAAAGCCATCATGATTACAGACAAACTAAGCAGATCCATTCTGATGCCTCACGAGTGGTCTCTTAATGTGAAAGTGATGGAGACAATTTTCATTGATGGGGCCAGCCATGCTGTGACCTTTTCACCTCTCTCTTCAACAACAAGTGCAGCTGGTTATTTGCCCTGATCCCTCCAACAAGGGAGTCACCGAGAGATGCTGTAGTTCACAATTGTCCCTCAAGTCTTCTTTATGCTTGCCGCCATGTTACCTCTCATCCCCAAATTTCTACAGAAAGCATACCGATTAAAGAGTTCAGTTATCCTTATTGCTCTTTTTTTGGGCTCATCAAATTTGGTTCCTTTTCCTCTAGCCTCATCTTCTACATCTGCCCTGGATACTGGATCCCAATCCAGGCCTCCTGTCTCACCCGACAGGGATGACTCATCTGGACATACCATGCCTCAAACTGACTTCATGGTTTCTCCAGTTCCGTTGATGGCTAGACAGCCTAGGCTTTCCTCCCCAGTCCGTCACATTTTATTTTTTCTATAAAAGCTTCTACTAGAAAGATTTACAAAAGTAAATGGAAGAGATTTGTGTTCTGGGTGCCTAAGAGGGATATGGGCCGCGTTTCTGCCCATGTACCAACTGTACTTGACTTTTTAGCTTCAGTTTTTAATGAAGGGGCTAGCTGTTCTACTGTTAAGGTCCAGTTGGCTACCATTTTAAGCTTCCTTCTAGGTGAAAATAATTCTTCCTTAGCTGCTTCTAAGCTGTGCAAATCATTTCTTAAAGGAACTTTTTAACTTGGCCCTCCACTAAAAGATCCTACTCCTCTTTAGGAATTAACTGTCTTGCTTCAAGCACTAACCCAAGGCCCCATTGAACTTTCAGCAAGGTCAGACCTTAAGTTTTTGTCTTGGAAAACTATTTTTCTAATCTCATAACATCAACTAGGCAAGTAATGGGACTGCAGGCCCTGTCCTTTAAGCGCCCCCCCCCCAATCTAGTTTCCCATAAAGACAGGGATCTGAAGTAGTTTACTAAATTTGATATTCAACCTGTGGGTGTCGGATCCACATCGAATCCAACACAACCATATTTTCCAGCTATGGATCCAAGCTGCAGACCCCTCGCCTTACCCTGTCTCCCTTCTCCCTTCAGATCTCCTTTTCTGTGATAGTGGTTACAAGCGTGGTTTCTAAGCTCCAGCTAATGGGTCACGTAAGTGAACTAAGCTTTGTTTTTTTTCTCTCGGACTTCTATTTCTTTCCTTACATCCTTTACTTTCACTCGTGTCTGCTTGGGATATCAAAAAAAAAAAGCTTTCTTTTCCTCTCCTTTTCTATCTGAAGAGCGTGTGTGTGTATGTGTGTGTCTGTGTCTGTGTGTGTGTGTGTGTGTGTGTGTGTGTGTCTGTGTGTGTGTGTCTGTGTGTGTGTGTCTGTGTGTGTGTCTGTGTGTGTGTCTGTGTGTGTGTGTCTGTGTGTGTGTGTGTCTGTGTGTGTGTGTGTCTGTGTGTGTGTGTGTGTCTGTGTGTGTGTGTGTCTGTGTGTGTGTGTGTGTGTGTGTCTGTGTGTGTCTGTGTGTGTCTGTGTGTGTGTGTGTGTGTGTCTGTGTGTATCTGTGTCTGTGTGTATCTGTGTCTGTGTGTATCTGTGTCTGTGTGTATCTGTGTCTGTGTGTATCTCTGTGTGTGTGTATCTCTGTGTGTGTGTATCTGTGTGTGTGTGTGTGTGTCTGTGTGTGTCTGTGTGTGTGTGTGTCTGTGTGTGTCTGTGTCTGTGTCTGTGTCTGTGTCTGTGTCTGTGTGTGTGCCTGTGTGTGTGTGTGTGTCTGTGTCTGTGTGTGTGCCTGTGTGTCTGTGTGTGTGTGTCTATGTGTGTCTTTGTCTGCCTGCCTTTTGGTCCTGTGTCGGGTATGGCAGAAGCCCCTAAGGCAGGGTTTAGGAAATCCACAGAGTGTGGCCATAAGTGTCCCCGGCAGATGGCGACACTCTGTCCGTGGTTTGACTTGGTGCAGATCACCTCAAGCCCCCTTGTCCTTTTTGCACTGGTTTCAACCCCAGGGCACTTAAGGACAGGCGGGACAAACTGATACTAAAGGGATTGCTCCCCTGTTCAGGGACTACTGTCCCTTCTCCAGCACGGATAGCAGCGGTTGCTGCTTCTACTTCCTCTTCCCTGGCCTCTGGGACTCAAAACTCCCACCAAGAGTTCCGGGGAAGTGGACAAGGCCAAGAAAGACCATTCCCGCAAGCAGTCCCTCTACCGCTCATTGGAGGCGGGTCTGCCACCAAAAGTTCGGCCTGGATCTCCTCGTTTACACTCCCCCAGGTTCTCCCCTGAGCCCGAGGAGAGCTGGTCCCCAGTAAGGACTTCTCCCCACCGGCTCTCCTGACCAGTTTCGGTGGCATCCTCCTGATCCACCCAAAGTCGCAGTGAAGCAGAGATGGACAAGATGATGCAGAGATTTATCCACACCCAGATCCAGATGGGGGTCTTGCCGGCACCCTCTCTCTCTCTGGAAAGGGCTCCTTGCAACCTTTCTTCTGACCAGTAACTCCTTCTCCGATCCGACTGGTGGCTTCAGAGTTATTGGATCCGAGGTGTCTCAGGGTTGCCGCCGATGGTACCATATACCTAGGCACTGACCATTGCTTTGAGCTTGTCGGATCCGACAGGATCAGATCCAGACTCTGAGCCGTAGCGTCGGGGTTGGATCTGAGGGGGTGCTGTGTGCTCCGAGTGCTTCAGAGCAGAACATCTCACTCGGCAGTTCGGCTCCTGGAGGCTTGGCTCCAACTCCCCTGTCAGGTCAGAGGGGGACGGGCCCTGCCAGTACGTCCCAAGAGGTTTGCTCCCCCTCTACATTCGACGTGGTGAAGAGGATTCTCTCTGTGTCGAGGCCTCTGACTATTTCGTCCCCTGAGTCCGCCCAGACTCCCTTGGCTGTGAGTGCGGTTCAGGCCATCTTGCCATCTCAGGGTCAGCCCGTGGTCATTATGCCCCAGGAAGTTCCGGTGGAACATCAAGAGGTTTGTGAGTCCTCCTTGTTGAGTACCCCTGAAGAGGTACCCCGCAAACGTAAGTGTAAGAGGAGTCACTTGGACTCTCTACCAGAGTCCCTCACAGAAGACACAGACTTGGATGAAGATGAAGGTTCCCCAAGGTCTCCCCCCAAGGATGTCTCCTTTGGAGACATCATGGAGCTCCTTTGCCATGGGGGGGGGGGGTGGTCAGCTCCCAAACCGACCTCAGACGAGTCCGTGTTCCTGGAGGCATTCAGCTCGGGCCCATCTGCCTCTTGGCTGTCCCTTCCTGCTGATCCACTCATGGATTTGATAACATCTAGAGTATGGAATGAGCCGGTCACTGTAGAGCCCATCCCTGAGTTTCCCGACAAAGCATTGAGGACAGGATACATTGGAACAAAGGGTCCCCGGTAGATGCGATGATGGTGGCAGCTGCCACCAAGTAAGAGCTCGCTCAGGAGAGCTCCACATTTCATCCCCCTGATCGAGAATCAAGAATGATGGACCATTTTGGGAAGTGATTATATGTGCTTCAGCGACCTTCTCGGTGCGGGCGCTGAACTATATGGTACATATCATTAGACTCCAGAGAGATCTAGTGAAGTGATTATATGTGCTTCAGCGACCTTCTTGGTGCGGGCCCTGAACTATATGGTACATATCATTAGACTCCAGAGAGATCTAGTGAAGGAAATCACGGAGTGTACCCCAGAGTCCATGTCAGAGGACAAAAAGACCTTCTCCACCCGAATGGCCACTCTAAAAGCGGTTGCGAACACGTCCATGCAACTGCTCTCTCATACTACAGGGAGGGCCACAAGGGCAGCTGTAACAGGCGTTGCTGTTAGGCGTCACACCTGGCTCCGGTTGCGTCATTTTTCGGAGCCCTTCAAGGAGTCTTTTCACCAACGTGCCCCCTATGATGGTTCTTCCCTCTTCGGGAAGTTTGTGAAAGAAGCTCTGGTCTAGAGCGAGAAGGATGGGAAGACGCCGTCTACCGTCCGGATCCGCTTCTCCTTTCCTCAGAGATCGTTTTCCAGGAATCAGCGAGGAATGAAGAAGATGTGGATGTTCATCGTGCATACAGCTACAGTCATAACAGATGGGTTATCCTGCCGTCAGGCGGGTCCTCGGTCGGCCGAATTCCAAAGTCTAGGTCTGGCGTCGGATGTCGTCGCTTCTTCCCTGACGTCAGTGGGCAGGGGTATAAAAGAACCAGCCAAAGCCATTTTCTTCAGTCTTTCTTGCCGCGCTGTGCCCGAAGCAGAAGCAGTTCGCAAGTGCCGGTCGGCCAGCTCCTGAGATTACGAATATTTTTCAACCGAAGTCTTCTTGAAAGCTAAGTACCCGTTGAAACTTTTCTTGCCTCAGACCGATGTCAGACAAAGTTAATAATTGCATTTCATGTGGGAAGCAAATACCGCATAAGGATTTCCATTCCCTCTGCATTCCTTGCTTAGGCTCAGACCACGACGTCTCGGCCTGTCGTTTTTGTGCTACATTCAACAAACGCACTATTAAGCGTCGGGCGGAGTTCGTCCAACACTATTTTGGCAAAAAGTTTAATTACATTATGTCGTTGGATACTCCAACTGCAGTTTTGAGTAAAAGACGGAAAGACAAGGACCGACATACGAGGTCCGCGACTTCTACCCGACACCACGCTAAAGCCGACTACTGGTGCTCCGGTTCTCAGCGAGGCGCCTACGCAGCCCCTGACTACCGATGACACTTCCTTAGCGGTGTCTTCTGTGCCCGAGGTCGCAGGCTCCTCGGCCCACACCCCGATTACAGATACCGGCGCCACTCTTGGCGGGGAAACTCAGAGTTTAGACAGGCCTGCCACCTCTCAAGGTATCTTCAAGCCTTCTTCTTCTTTTTCCATTAAGGCTTTCACTAAATCTAAAGCAGCCATGCATACTAAAAGACAAGCTCCACAGGGCCCCTCTCAAGGCCCCATGCCTAAAAAACAGATGCTCAAAATGGCTGAGGATTTGATTACTCTTATCAGGGGTTCTCAACCCCCCTCGGACAAAAGGCCCAGAGTGGAGGAAGAATACCCTTCCTCGGACCAGGCCTCCATTACTTCAGAACATTCTGAAGACCAGGAACATTCATACTCCCCTTTTGAAGATTCTGATGCAGAGGAGTCCATTCCCTCTGTCTCCCCCCGGAGGACTATTCTTTTGGGGAAACCTTATATACCTTGAGGGAACACTTCCACTGGGAAGGCCAAGATTACTCAGACTCCAAGAAAAAGCTCAGGGTTTTCCTCTTGCTCCCTCAGCACAGGCCTCTGGCTATCCCTCCTGTCTTAGACATACTAGATGATGTACATTCAGAGGCCAGCCTTAACCCAGATTCTTTACCTCCAGCTCCAGTCAAGCCTGACAGGTATTACCGGGTTCCTGATTCACACCAATTCCTATACAAAAGCCATGCGGCTGACCCAGAAACTATTTCACAGGGTCCCAAGGGAATTAAGGCCTCCACTGCCAAAAATCCATTACCTTCAGAGAGAGATTCCAGAGCTTTAGAAAGGTGGGGGAAAAGGTATACACCTCGGCCACTTTAACCATGAGGGCATTCAACTGTCAGTTCCATATGTTAAAGTATCAACAGTTTTTGTTATCTCAGTTGAAAAGCAAAATGTCACAACCTGAACAACCAGACTTGAAGGAGTTGCAGGATTTGTTGCATAGTGCAGAACAAGTGGGTAAACATACCTTGCAGTGTGGTTTTGATGCTTTAGAGGCCTCATGTAGAGCTGCTGTTACAGGATCAGTCATACATAGACATGCTTGGCTGAAAGAGCAAACCTTACCAGATCATGTCAAAGCTAAATTACTAGTTACACCTCTTCAAAAAGATGTATTGTTTGGTGTTAAAGCTGAGGAAGTATTAAAGAAAATGGAGGAAAAGGCAAAATCAATGCAAACAGTGAAAGATTTCCTAGAGGTACAACCTCCACATTTCAGTAGAAATTGGCCTTCAAAAAATTGGTCCTTTCCAGCCACGGACAGACCTCAAAGAGGTAGATACAGGCGCCCGAGGGGTAGAGGGCAATCTCAAGGATCATTTAGAGGCAGACAATGGCAAGCACCTACCCCAAGAGGCGGTGAGGATAGATCACAGCCATTCAGAAAGCAGAACCAATGACTTTCCCCTTTGCATGCCAAGCAAAGCTCTAATGGCAGCACCTTTAGGCGGGAAACTGGCATTATTTTCGAAAAATTGGCATATTGTCACAAAAGACAAATGGATCCTGGGCATTAAAGACAGAGGCTACAGATTCCACTTTAACACCCTTCCAAAAATGAGAGGCATGCCAAACCTGCCACAAAATCAAAGGGCAGAGGCACAAAAACAAATTTCAGCTCTCATGGACATGAAAGCTATTCAAGAGGTACCTGCACAAGAACAGGGTCAAGGTTTTTATTCCAGACTATTCCTGGTACCAAGGAAGGACAAAGATTGGAGACCTATTTTGGACCTATCCATCCTAAACACACATTTACTCGTACCAAAATTCAAGATGCTCACATTACAGCAGCTTCTTCCCATGCTGGGCAAGGAGTCTTGGCTGGTAACATTGGACCTCAAGGAGGCATACCTGCATGTCCCTATCAGACAAGATTGCAGAAGATACCTCAGATTTCTTGCAGGTTCAACCCATTATCAATTCTCTGCATTGCCCTTTGGCTTATCTACTGCACCCAGAGTGTTCACGAAATGCCTGGCATCAGTAATTGCCTTCTGCAGACTTCAAGGGATACAAATATACCCATATTTGGATGACTGCCTGATCCAAGCGGACAGCAAACACATACTTCTGAAACACCTGGCGTTTGTGATAAAGTTGTTGAATTCTCTGGGATACACAGTCAACAAAAAGAAATCAAGACTAATACCCTCTCAAACAATAATTTTCCTGGGTGCAGCTTGAATACAAACACCCAGATGGCCTACCTCACGCTAGAGAAACAAGGGCAACTAACTCAATACTTCAGAAAACTGGCAACCTTCACCAGGCTGACTGCAAGGAAAATCCTGCAGGCTCTGGGATTCATGGCATCTTGCATCCTGCTAATCCCATGTGCAAAGCTGCATATGAGGAAACTTCAATGGTACCTAAAAAACTTATGGTCTCAACACAGCCGCAGTTTGGAAACAATTATCCCACTGATTCCATGCCTCCAAAAGGAATTTCTGTGGTGGGCTCAAGCATGCCAAAGAAACATAGGTCTCCCATTCTGCTTGCCTCAAGCAAATCAAATCATCACAGTAGACGCCTCGGACTACGCCTGGGGGGCGCACATGACAGATCAGTGCATTCAGGGCAAATGGTCCCAAAAAGAAAAGCACCTACACATCAATCAAAAGGAAATGCTAGCAGTAATAAATGCTATTATGGCTTTCAAAGACCTACTGCATCCAGGCCAGCTATTGATAAGGACAGACAACACCACAGTGATGTGGTACATAAACAAACAGGGAGGAACCCATTCATATCCCCTGTGCAGGCTAGCCATGTCTCTTTGGAACATGGCTCTGGAATTACAAATCCAACTTCAAGCACAATTTCTGCCAGGCAAGGAAAACACGCTGGCAGACAACCTAAGCAGAAATATGACAGATCCACACGAATGGAAGTTGCATCCTCAAGTTTTTACAAAGATAATTCAAGCATGGGGAAGGCCAGACATAGATCTCTTTGCTACCCACAGAAATTACCAATTGACAAAATTCTGCTCAAGGACCTATCATCCACAAACCTGGAAAGTGGACGTACTCTCTTTCAGTTGGACAACAATGACAGTTTATGCCTTTCCACCTCTTCCTCTGCTGCCCAAAGTTCTATTAAAAGCCAGAGCAGACAGACCAAAGATGATTCTCATTGCTCCAGACTGGCCAAGACAACACTGGTACCCACTCCTGAGGAGCCTGACGCATTCCCCACCATGGATCCTGCCTCTAATGCCTCTTCTGTTGACTCAGCACAACTTCAAAACTCTTCACAGTCAGCTGAAAACACTCAATCTAGCCGCATGGAGGATTCCTTAAATTCACAACAGACCCTACTCTCCAAGGAGGTGCAGGATGTCATTTTGGAGGCCAGAAAGCCTTCTACTAGAAAAGCCTACTCCGCAAAATGGAAACGGTTTTGTGCCTGGAATCAGAAAAAGGGTCAGAATCCTGGAATACTGAATTTACCTCAAATATTACAGTACCTAGCTTAGATACTAAGCAGTGGACTTTCATTCTCCTCCATCAAAATCCATGCCTCAGCCATTTCTGCTCAATACAACACTGATCCTCCTTTATTCTCTCACCCTCTCTTAAGACAGTTCCTCAGAGGTGCTAAGAATATAAAACCCCCAAGGAAGCAACCAGTACCTGCTTGGGACCTCAATTTCATTCTAGAAAAACTGACCCTGCCTCCATTTGAGCCAGCTGCTTCAACAGAACTGCAATATTTGTCATGGAAAACAGCCTTCCTTCTGGCTATCACCTCAGCACGCAGGGTTTCGGAAGTGCAAGCCCTCATGGCTGTGCAGCCTTTCATCATTTTCCATCAGGACAGAGTTTCCTTACGAACCAACCCTTCCTTTATGCCAAAGGTAGTATCCAGGGTAGCCTTGAATCAGGCTATCCACTTACCTACCTTTTACGCTAATCCACAAAACAAAGGGGAGAGGCTACTACATTCCTTGGACATTCACAGACAGCTTCGTTATTATTTGGACAGAACAAAGCCATTCAGAAAATCGGAGCAACTCTGTGTCCTATGCTACAGGTGCTCAAGGGAAGGCTATTTCCAAACAGACAATCTCAAAATGGATAGCCCACTGCATACGCTTTTGTTATTCTTTTCATGGTAAAACTGTACCTACAGGCATCAGATCTCACTCCACAAGGGCCACAGCTACCTCTGTAGCTTTCCTCAGGGGGGTTCCTACCAAAATTATTTTGGAAGCAGCCACTTGGAGTTCTGTACATACTTTCTCCAAGCACTATCACCTACCATTATACTCCAAATCTAGAGCGGGCTTTGCCACTGCAGTCTTGCAGGGCATTCTTGCTCCTCCTAGTTCCTCTTAGTGCCTACCACCCCTTTTTTAGCTTTGGGATTCTACCCATCTGTTATGACTGCAGCTGTATGCACGATGAACATAGTACAGTTTTGTACCTACCATAAATGTAGATGTTCGAGTGCTAATACAGCTGCAGTCCAGGTTTCCCTCCCTCCTTCCCCTCTTGGGACAGGCCTAATGGCTAACACCTCCTCATGCAACCTGATTGGGGTATTCTTTTATGGTGTATTTGCTTGCAACTACTGTTTCTTGATTATATTGCATTGCATTATTACATAAATTTATGTTTTGCCTTCCTTCTGGGGGCACCTGACATCTGGGGCAAGAAAAACTGAAGAAAATGGCGTCTGCTGGTTCTTTTATACCCCAGCCGCACTGACGTCAGGGAAGAAGCGACGACATCCGACGCTGGACCTAGACTTTGGAATTCGGCCGACCGAGGACCCGCCTGACGGCAGGATAACCCATCTGTTATGACTGCAGCTGTATTAGCACTCGAACATCTACATTTATGGTAGGTACAAAACTGTACTTTCCGGAAGTCTCAGGCGTTTTCCCGGGATGCTCATGATTCTCCATCCCCCAGAGGCAGAAGGCATCAGAACAGACGCTGCCCAAGAGGCAGATGGGGTCCTAGGAATTTCGGGTCCCAAGATCCCTTTTTGGGACCTGGGCAGCAGCACTGGGGGTTGCCCGACTGCTCATCTGTGGAGGCAATCTGGGATTGCCTGTCGCTACACCCGAAGGCATGGGAGTCCATTATGAAAGATCGCTGGGTGTTGTGAGTCATATCCAGAGGATATTTCATTCCATTCAAGGAACATCCCCATCCGAACAAACTTCTCCCAGATGTCCCACCCGGGCAACAGGAGGAGGCAGCGCCAGAAATAGGAAAGCTGCTGAAGAAATGAGTCTTCCAATCTTTCCCCCCAGACCAGTCCGGATCCAGCATTTTTCTCCAGGTTCTTTTTAGTGCCAGAGAAAATGGGAGATCTCAGACCCATCTTGGATCTGTCCACGTTGAACCTGTCAGTAATAAAGACAAAATTCCAGATGGTCACGCTTCAGTCTATCCTGCCCTTTCTGCAGGCCACAGACTGGATGTGCTCAATCGATCTTGTGGATGTGTACTACCACGTCAAAATGGACAAATGCTCCTAGAGGATGTTCTTCATTCCACATTGCTGCAGTCCTAACTATTGGGGTAGTCCGCTGTCCAGTCGGCCCGAATACCAAAGTATATGGCTGACGTCGGTCAGGGCGCATTAGACTGACGTCAGTACGTCAGGGTACTAATGCGCATGACCGACGTCATATCCTCAGTCTTTTTTGCCGCATGGTCCGATGCAGAAGCAATTTTGCGAGTGCAGGTTGGCGTTCTGAAAATTTCTGAAGTCAGAGTTTCAGACCGAATCAAAGTTGGCTAAGTACCCGTTGGGGAATATTTTGGTTTTTCTTGCCTCAGTATTTAACCGGATGTCAGAAAAAGTGAATAACTGTATTTCTTGTGGGAAACAGATACCTCATAGGGATTACCATACTTTGTGTATACCTTGTTTAGGGCCTGAGCACGGCGTTGTTGGATGCCGTTCTTGTGCTAGATTTAACAAACGCACTATTAAGAGAAGGTTAGACTGTGCCAGGTTAGTGTTTGGGAAGCGTTGTAACTATAAAATGCCGTTGGATGCTCCAACGCCAGCTTGACTAAAAACGCAAGGACAAAACAGCAAAGCCTAGAGGGGAAGAACCGACAGTCCCAGGCGCCGGTTCTTTAGAGGGCTCAGTGGAGCCGGAGGTTTTGCCAGGTGTTTCTTTGGAGTCTCAGGGAGAGACTTTACTGTTACAGGATGTTTCCTCTCAGGAAGTAGGCCAGGCTGAGGGGCTTCTCAGGTGGCTGTTCTTCCCTCACTTCCTAAGGTGGTTAGGGCCTCCTGCTGTTTCCAAGGCTTCTTTAAGGCAGGCCAAGTTTTGCTTCAGTGGGGGTTTCTCCTAGTGCTTCAGGATCTTTGCCTAAGAAACATATGCTTAAAATGGCAGAAGATTTGATTACTATGATAAGGGGTTCTATGCCCCCTCCTGATAAGAGGCCTAGGGTGGAACCTGAGCTTGAGAGTTTTGAGCAATGCTCGGAGGCTTCTGAGTCTTCGGCTGAAGACTTGCAGGAGTTCCCTACTTATTCTGATTCTGATGTGGATGATTCTACTCCTTCAGCTTCTCCTCCTGAGGATTTTTCATTTTCAGAGACTTTGCATTCCATGAGGGAGCATTTTAAATGGGAAGGCCAAGATTTCTCTGATTCCAGGAAAAGGCTTAGGGAGTTCTTGTTTTTACCCTAGCATAGGCCTTTAGCTATACCTCCTGTTTTGAATGTGGTGGAAGATGTTTTTGCAGAGGCTTCCCTGAATCCTGATTCTTTGCCTCCTGCCCCAGTTAAACCGGATAGGTATTATAGGGTGCCTGAAGCTCATAAGTATCTTTTTAAGAGTCCTAGGGCAGACCCGGAAACTGTCTCTCAGGGGCCTAAAGGTGTAAAGGCCTCAGTTGTTAAAAATCCTGTCCCTCCTGATAAAGAGGCAAGGGCTTTGGATAGATGGGGAAAGAAAGTGTATACTTCTTCCACTTTAGCCATGAGGGCGTTGAATTGTCAGTTTCACATGTTAAAATATCAGAATTATCTTCTTTCACAGTTGAAATCTAAGGTGGATGCTCTGGCGGAAGGTATTGACTGTAAAGAGTTGCAGGATTTAGTTCATGTGTCTGAACAGGTGGGTAAACATTCCTTGCAATGTGGTTTTGATGCTGTGCAGGCCTCCTCCAGGGTGGCTGCCACTGGTTCTGTTCTTCGTAGGCACGCCTGGTTGAGAGATCAGAACTTAGCTGAGCATGTTAAGACAAGGATTTTGGATGCTCCTTTGCAGTCTGATGTGTTGTTTGGTTCCTGTGGAAGCAGTTTTGAAGAAAATGGAGGACAAGGCTAAATCTATGCAAACTGTTAAAGATTTTTTACAGGTGCAGCCTCCGAAGTTTAGTAGAAATTGGCCTGCTAAGGGTTGGACTTTTCCTGCTTATGATTCCCAGTCTAGGGGTAGGTCTAGACATGGTAGGGGCAGAGCTCAGGGTTCCTTTAGGCCTAGGACAGGGAGTTCCCCTGCTCAGACTTCTGGGGAGGGCAGGGGTCAGTCCTTTCGTAAGCAGACCCAATGACCTGCCTTTTCAGCTGCCAGTTCATTCTCGCCTGGCAGCACCGTTGGGAGGAAGGCTGTCTCTTTTCAAAGAAAATTGGGATTTAATTACCCAAGACAGATGGGTTCTGGATATTATTCACCACGGTTACAGGTTTTATTTCCATACCTTGCCTCCTTTCAAAGGCATGCCAGACATTCCTCCTCTACAAAGACAAGAGGCTCACAAGCAAATTTCTCTGTTACTCCAAATAGGGGCCATTCAGCGGTTCCTGTGCCAGAAAGGGGCCTAGGATTTTATTCTCGCCTGTTCTTAGTACCAAAAAAGGGGAACACGTGGAGACCAATTTTGGATTTATCTATCCTCAACACTTATCTGGACATTCCCAAGTTCAAGATGTTGACGTTACAACAGCTTTTACCTCTGCTGGGCAAAGATCACTGGATGGTAACTTTAGATCTCAAGGAGGCTTACCTTCATGTGCCTATAAGACTAAGTTGCAGAAAGTATCTGCGTTTCGAGCTGGAAATTCTCATTATCAGTTCTCTGCATTGCCCTTTGGCTTATCTACTGCCCAGAGTATTCACAAAGGTTCTGGCTCCAGTGATAGCTTAGTTCAGGCTAAAAGGAATTCAAATCTATCCTTACTTGGACGATTGCCTGATTCTGGCTCAAGAAAAGGAAGACCTTCTACAGCATTTGGAATATGTCATAGCAGTGCTAAGACGCCTAGGGTATTCTGTGAACGAAATAAAGTCCAGTCTAGTACCCTCTCAAGACATGTGCTTTCTGGGTGTGAGACTGAATACAGCAGCCCAGATGGCCTTTTTAACCCGGACAAACAAAAGAATCTTTCCAGTTACTTCCATCAACTATCTCTTCAGTCCGGGCTGACTGCAAGGACAGTCCTTCAAGCCTTAGGGTTCATGGCATCTTGTATTCTGGTGCTTCCCAATGCCAAACTGCATATGAGGAAGCTACAATGGTATCTCAAAATGTATGGACACAGCACTGCCAGGATTTGGACACTGTCATTCAAATAATACCTTGCATTCAAAAGGAATTTTTGTGGTGGGCTCAGGAATGTCACCTAAACAAGGGACTCTCTGTGACCCGGCCAGAGGCGAGTCAGATTCTAACGACAGATGCCTCAGACATTGCTTGGGGAGCTCATCTAAATGGAAAGTGGATACAAGACAAGTGGCCTGCCAGACTACAGCATCTACATATCAACATGAAGGAGATGTTAGCAGTCCAATTTGCATTAATGGCTTTCAAGGAGTTACTTCTTCCAGGGCAGGTGTTGATTCTAACAGACAACACAACTGTCATGTGGTACATCAACAAACAACGGGGAACACATTCTTACCCATTCTGCAGGCAAGCAATGATTTTATGGGAGACTGCGCTCAGCTTGCAACTAACTCTTCAGGCAAGGTTTCTGCCGGGAGCACAGAACTCCTTAGCAGATGTGTTAAGCAGACAAATCATGGATCCCCACGAGTGGAAACTGGATCTTCATGTATTTCAAAAGTTGACAGTGTCCTGGGGAACTCCAGACATAGATCTGTTCGCTTCTCCACTAAACCACCAGCTGCCAAAGTTTTGCACAAAGAGGTTTCATCACGCAGCTTGGAAAGTGGATGCTCTTTCTTTCAGTTGGAAAAATCTTCATGTGTATGCTTTCCACCTCTGCCTCTTCTTCCAAAGGTGCTTCTAAAGGTCAGACAAGACAAGCCAAGGATGATTTTAATAGCTCCAGATTGGCCTCGGCAGCACTGGTACCCATTACTGAGGAGTCTGGTAAAGAAGCCTCCATGGCCTTTACCCTTGATTCCACACCTGTTGTCTCAGAGACGGTCACCTGCTCAATGTCAAGCTTCACTCTTCATCTAACAGCCTGGCATATTCTGTTTTGAAAGACAGCAGGTCTCAACTTCCTCAACAAGTTTTAAATGTGATTATGGAAGCCAGGAGACCTAGTACAAGGAAAGTGTACGAGAAAAATGGAAGAGATTTTTATTTTGGAGTGCAGCAAACAATTTGGAGATTTCGAGCCAAATCTGAGTGTGGCTCTTCAATATCTTACTGAGTTATTGGACAAAGGTTTGTCTTTCTCTTCCATTAAGATTCATGCTGCAGCAATTTCAGCTCACTATGATTGTGACCCACCATTGTTTCGCATCCTTTGTTCAAGCAATTTCTTAGAGGGCAAAGAATATAAGACCCCACGTAGAGCTCCTACTCCTGCTTGGGACCTCAGTTTTGTGTTGGAGAAACTTACTCTACAACCTTTTGAGCCTGCGGCTACTGCTGACTTGAAATACTTGTCATGGAAGACTGCTTTTTTGTTGGCCATTACTTCTGCAAGAAGGGTTTCTGAGTTGCAGGCCCTTATGGCAGTGGAGCCTTTTGATTTTTCATAAGGATAGGGTATCTTTACGTACTAATCCTTCCTTTATGCCTAAGGTGGTTTCTAGTGTGGCTTTAAACCAAACGATTCATTTGCCTACTTTTTATGCAGATCCCCAAAATAAAGGGGAAAAGATTTTGCACACTTTAGATGTACACAGGCAATTGCGTTATTATTTGAGCAGGACTAAAGATTTTAGGCAGTCTCAGCAGTTGTTTATTTCTTTTGCTTTGAGTTCTCAGGGCAAGCCTGTGTCAAAACAAACTATTTCTAGATGGATTGGGTGTTGCATTACATTTTGTTATTCCCATCATGGCAAAATTCCAGCTGGGATTAGGCCTCATTCCACTAGGGCTACTGCCACTTCAACAGCATTTCTAAGGGGTGGCAACTAAGGATATTTTGGAGGCAGCTACTTGGAGTTCAGTGCATACTTTCTCTAAGCATTATCACCTTCCTCTCTACTCTAAGTCTAGGGCTGGTTTTGCCACAGCTATTTTGCAAGGCATGTTGTCAGTTCCTGCTTCCTTATGATTTGCCAGCCTCCCTTACCTCTGCTTTGGGATTCTACCCAATAGTTAGGACTGCAGCAATGTGGAATGAAGAACATAGTACAGTTTTGTACCTACCATAAATGTAGATGTTCGAGGATCCACATTGCTGCAGTCCACCTCCCTCCTTCCCTCTGTGTTTAGGGGTGGTTGTGTAGGTTGAGGTTATGATCTGCTAATTTTGTATATTTTGTATATATATATTTTGGTGCAGGTATGTTGGCAGTGTTTGGTTTTGGGCCCTATCTTTTCAGGGTCTTCTGACATCTGGGGCAAGAAAAGACTGAGGATATGACGTCGGTCATGCGCATTAGTACCCTGACGTACTGGCGTCAGTCTAATGCGCCCTGACCGGCGTCAGCCATATACTTTGGTATTCGGGCCGACTGGACAGCGGACTACCCCAATAGTTAGGACTGCAGCAATGTGGATCCTCGAACATCTACATTTATGGTAGGTACAAAACTGTACTTTTCTTTGCTTCCGGCTGGGAGCCAGTCACTACCAGTTCAGAGCTCTTCCCTTTGGTCTCACCACAACCGGTAGGGTGTTTACCAAAGTGATGGCGGTCGTAGTGGCTCACCTGAGGCTCCAGGGTATTCAGGTCTTTCCGTACATGGACAATTGGCTCTTTGCTGCCCCCTCAGGGCATCTGCTGTGTCAGGACAGGGAATACTTCATTTAATGAACAATCTGGATATTACCATCAATCTGAACAAGTCTTCTCTGGAGCCGGTCCAGATTCTGGACTTTATTGGAGCACGTTTGGGCACTCTTCAAATGAGGGTTTTTCTCACCCCAGACGGAATACTCAGTTTAAGATTGCATGTCTTACAAATTCTTCATGCTTAAGTCCCCACAGCTACAGCAGTCCTCAGGGCATTAGGTTTCATGGAGCCACAATCAATCTCCTGCCATTGACTCGCCTTCATATGAGAGTTCTTCAATGGACACTTGCAGTCCAGTGGTCCCTATTAGACCTTCCTCTCACCTTTCCACTGAGACTCTCGAGGGCATGCAGGGACTCCCTTAAGTGGCGGATTCAATCTCCTGATATCCTCAAGGGACGTTCCTTTCACCCTGTTTTTTCCAAAACCATGGTGACCATGGATGCCTCCCAGCTGGGGGGAGGGCAATGCTCGGGAAGGACGGTCCAAGGCATGTGGTCGCCCTCCGAGACAGAGTTGCATATCAACGTTCTAGACATGAGGGCAGTTCTTCTGGTGTTGCAGGCACTTCATGCCCATCTTCCTATAGGGATGGTTGCCATTCTGACAGACAATATGTCAGTAGTCTGGTACATCAACAAGCAAGGGAGATCCAAATCTTATCCCCTTTATCGAGAAGCCATGAGAGTGTGGGAATGGGCGATGTCCACCAGACACTTTCTAGTAGCAACGCACATTCCGGGACAGTCCAACATTCTAGCGGGGACAGGCTCAGCAGATTGATCCTGATGCCTTACGAGTGGTCTCTGAATCCTTCAGTAGCGGAACAGATCTTTCTAAAGTGAGGTTAGCCTTGCTGCCATCTCTTTGCATCTCCTTCCAACGTGAAATGCAGCGAGTTTTTCACTCTGAACTCCCTGGAAGGGGAAGCCCCCCCGAGACGAACTGGTTCATGCTTGGCCTCCCATTCTCCTCTATGCTTATCCTCCGCTTCTGCTTATGTCTAACTTTCTTCAGAAAGCTTGAAGGCTGAAGAGCATGATTATCCTCATAGCCCAATTCTGGCCTCGCCAGGTTTGGTTCCCCTCACTTTGGTCTCGCCTAGTTGTTCCTGCATAGACGTTGGATCCAGTTCCGATCTTCTTTCTCATCCCTTGGGGATCTCTCACCCAGATTTGCACAGTCTGAAGCTCATGGCTTGGCTGTTCCATTTTCCATGATTTTCAGGAGTCTTCAATTGTCATCCTCTGTAAAGTCCATTTTGGTGGCGGCTCACAAATGCTTCACCAGAAAGGTGTATTGTAGAAAATGGAGACGTTTTTCCATATGGGCCACTCAGCGAGCCTTGGATCCCTTCACGGCTCCTCTTTCAGTGGTCTTAGATTTTTTGGCCAGCATCTTCCGTCAAGGTGCTAGTTCTTCCACAGTTAAAGTGCAACTGGCAGCTATCTCTAATTTTCATGTGGGGGTGAATAAGTCTTCCTGGCTACTTCCAAACTTTGTAAGACCTTCCTTAAGGGGATCTTTCTACTGAGACCTCCGGTTAAGGACCCTACACCTCTATGGATCTTATCTTAGTGTTACAGGCACTGGGTTCTGCCCTCTTCGAATGTGCAGTATCAGTTGATCTACAGTTTTTGACATGGAAAACTGCTTTTTTTTGTGGCCATTACCTCAGCCAGAAGAGTGTTAGGGCTTTAAGCTCTTTTTGTTAAGGTGCCTTACATGATCTTTCACAAGGATAGTGTGTCATTGCATACTAATCCATCCTTTCTTCCTAAGGTGGCCTCAGAAGCCAATATTAACCAGATGATAAATTTATCTGTCTTCTTTCCCTGCTTCCAGAACAAAGGGGAATACAAGTTGCATCTGCTTGATGTTCATAGACTACTGAGATTTTATTTATATAAGACAAAACCCTTTCGCATGTCTGACCAACTATTCGTGTCTTATGCTAAACCTTTTTTAGGCAAGCCAGTTTCCAAGGTGTAACAGTTGCTCACTGGATTTCCTTGTGCATTGCTCGAGCCTACGAGATGAAAGGTAGGTCCCTGCCAGGACAAGTGACGACAAATTCCACACGATCTATGGCTACATCAGCTGCCTTCTGGTGTAGAGTGTCTCTGGATGATATTTGCAAGGCAGCTACTTGGTCCTCATCTCATACCTTCACTTCTCATTACAAATTGGATATTGTGTCCCAGAATAGAGCATCCTTTGGCTCTGCGGTGCTGCAAATATCCTTCCATGAGGACCACACAGGAATTTATGGCAGCTGGGGACTCTGTCCCACAGGTTGAAGATCAAATGAAGTAAACTACTTCAGATAAAGAAGTTATGTACTCACCATAACGTTCTATCTGAGTAATTGTACTTCATTTGTCTTCAACCTTCCCCCCTCCTTCCCCCTGACCTTATCATGGATGCAAGCTGTGTTTCGCTTTATATAAAGTTTATGGCCCTTGGCTTTGTCCAGGACTGGGAGTGTCATGGAGATTCCTGTTGTGATAAGATGATGTTGGGTCAGGTATATGATACTTTTTAGGCAGCAAACTCGATCTGAAGGGAGAAGGGAGACAGGGGGCATTCTGGGTAAGGTGAGGAGTCTGGAGCTCAGATCCATAACTGGAAAATGCAGCCGTGTCATACCCGATGTGCATCTGAAACCCACAGGTTGAAGACAAATGAAGTACAACTACTCAGATGGAACATTATGGTGAGTGGATAACTTTTTTCTCTTACGGACCAACTTGTGTTTTTTGCCTAAGGTAGCTTCTGAGTCTGATATTAACCTCCCAGTTTTCTTTCCAAAATTTTCAAATATGGGAGAGTACATGCTCCTTCTTTTGGATATACATAGACAACTTCGATTTTATCTCCATCACCCCAAAGAGTTCCAGAAGACTGACCTGTTGTTTGTATCCTTTTCACCCCGGGGATCACCTCTGTGGCTCTGCTCTACAGTGGCACAGGAAAATAATTTTCTTGGGTGGCAAAAGCCAGGGTACCTTTTTGGCTGAGCTTGCATAGGCCCCAGGGCCGATAGCCTAGATGTCCTTCATGGATGCATCTGCAGTCATAACAACTGGGTTGTCCTGTCGTCAGGCAGCCTTGAGCCGGATTCCAAAGTCGGGTCCGGCTTGGCTGATGCCGCACTCCCCCCGACGCCATCTTTGCTGGTCTTGGGTTATAAAGGCATCACCCGACGCCATTTTCTTCAGTCTTTCTTGCCGTGGCGCGAAGCAGAAGCTGTTCGCAAGTGCCGGTCGGTCAGATCCAGAGATTACTACTACGAATACTCCGAAGACTTCTAAAGCTAAGTACCCGTTGGGGACTCTTTCTTGCCTCAGCCGATGTCAGAAAAAGTCAATAACTGTTTAACTTGTGGGAAACAAATAGCTCATAAAGATTTCCACTCTTAGTGTTTGCCTTGTTTAGGCCCAGACCACGGCGTAGCAGCCTGTTCGCCTGTGCTTTCAACCGGTCGGAGTTGCTGAACAGTTTTCGGCTCTGAATTTGCGTACATTATGCCGTCGGATCCTCCGACTACCCAAATTGTTAAAAACGAAGAAAAGACCGACACTCGCGGTCAGCGGTTTTCCGAAACCATGGTTAAGCAATGCGCGGTGTCGGTTTCGCGGAAACCGAGAAAACTGATCAGAGTACAGCGAATCAATGACTACTACTGAGGTTCGGTTACCTTACTTGAATCGGCCTCAGAAATTTTACCTACTACAGTGGTTACTAGTGACTTATCAGACACCATCCCTTTGGATGTCTCTACCCCAGCGTGGTGCTGCTAGGCCTCCTGCAGCCATGTCTATTAAGGCCTTCGCCAGGCTAAAGCAGCCAAATCTACTAAGTCAGTGCCTGTTAAACCCCCTCAACCAGGCCCACTTCTAGTTCACAAATGCTTACTCTGGCAGAAGAATTAATATCCTTAATTAGGGGATCTCAATCTCACCCAGACAGGGCCTCTCAGCCCCAGAAAATAGACCTAGAGCAGAGCCCCTCGAGCCTGTGTCCTCTGATGATTCTCTGGAAGACTCAGATATTACAGACCAGCCAGAGGCTCCTTTCTCCAATTTTGAGGACTCAGATGCTGAAGAATCCATTCCAGCTGCTTCCCCACCAGAAGAATTCTCCTTGGAAACCTTACATGCCATGAGAGAACAATTCCAATGGCAGGAACAGGATTTTTCAGACTCCAGAAAAGGACTTAGGACTTTTCTGCACCTACCACAACACAGGCCCTTAGCTATACCTCCTGTCCTCTCTGTTGTGGACGATGCATTTAATGATGTTTGCACTGCACCAGATTCTTTACCTCCAGCACCTGCCAAACCAGATAGATTTTACAGGGTACCAGACACTCATCATCACCTATACAAGGCCCCACTTGCAGACCCCGAAACTATATCCCAGGGCCCTAAGGCAGTAGCCTCAACCACAGCAAAAAACCCTATTCCTTCTGAAAGGGAAGCCAGGTCTTTAGACAGATGGGGCAAAAAGGTTTACACCTCTGCTACACTCTCAGCTAGAGCTTTAAACTGTCAGTTTCACATGATACAATACCAAGAGTTTATGCTTGATCAGTTAACTAAAAAGCTATCCTCTGATGACTCTATAGATAAGAAAAATCTATTAGAAATGGTAAATAACATACAACAGGTTAGTAACCATTCCTTAAAATGTGGCTATGATGCACTGGAGGCTTCATTTAGATCAGCCATGACTGGCACAGTGATAAGAAGACATGCATGGCTGAAGGAACAAGTTTTACCGGATCATGTTAAAGATAAGTTATTAGATGCTCCTATGGATAAGACCAGTTTGTTTGGTACACCTGCCCAGCAGGTAATAAAGAAAATGGAAGAAAAGGCAAAATCTGTACAAGCGGTTAAAGATTTCTTGCAGGTCCAGCCCCAAGGTTTAGCAGGAACTGGCCTGCCAAAAATTGGTCCTTTCCTGACTCCACAAGATCCCAAAGGGGCAGGAATAGGCGTTCCAGAGGCAGAAATCAATCCAGAGGGGTGCCTACAGAGGACGACAGTGGCAAGGTAATAACAGAGCCACAGGCACAGCCGCTACCACTACAACAGGGCAATCACAGTGACTTGATTCTAACTCCGCCTACCAGGGAACAAATAGCAGCACCCTTAGGCGGAAATTAACCTTATTTTCAAAGAACTGGCACTATATCACAAAAGACAAGTGGATTTTGCAAACCATAGACCAAGGTTACCGGTTCCACTTCCACACTATACCAGTCAAAGAGGAATGCCAAACCTACCTCCAAATCAAAAACACAAGCTCTACAGCAGATAATCCAATTAACAAAGATGAGAGCTGTGGAAAGAGTACCAATTACAGAACAAGGCAAAGGATTCTACTCCAGACTATTCCTAGTTCCAAGAAAGGAAAAAAGTTGGAGACCTATTCTCGATCTGTCCACCTTAAACACATACATCATTGTCCCAAAATTCAAGATGCTGACCCTACAGCAACTTCTTCCCATGCTGGGCAAGGAGTGTTGGCTGGTAACTCTAGATCTCAAGGAGGCATACCTGCACGTCCCCATTCGACCAAATTGCAGAAGATACCTCAGATTTCTTGCAGGATCAGAGCACTATCAATTCTCAGCATTGCCCTTTGGCTTATCTACTGCGCCAGAGTATTCACAAAATGCCTGGCATCAGTAATCCACTGCAGACTACAGGAATCCAAATTTATACATACCTGGACGACTGCCTGCTACAAAGGTACAACAAAAGCAAGCTGACAACAGATTTACAAAGGGTCATTTACTTGCTACAAGCACTGGGATACACAGTCAATTTGCAAAAATCAAGGCTGATTCCATCCCAAACAAGGACATTCTTGGGGAATTGGACACAGTAAAACAAATGGCATTCCTAACTGCAGAAAAACAAAAGATCTCCCTCTTTACTTCTTGGCACTAACAAACCACAGCAAGCTAACAGCAAGAAAAGTTCTGCAGGCCTTGGGCTTCATGGCATCATGCATAATCTTGGTTCCACATGCCAGACTGCATATGAGAAAACTACAGTGGTACCTAAAGAATTTATGGTCCCAACACAGGCACAGCCTAGAAGCAGAAATTCCACTAATTCCATGCCTAAAACAGGAGTTCCTATGGTGGGCTCAAGCATGCCAGTCAAACCCAGGCTTACCCTTTCACAAATATCAAGCAAGCCAAACCATCACAACAGACGCCTCAGACCTAGGATGGGGGGCTCACATGCTGGACAAATGCGTGCAAGGATTGTGGACGGGACCAGCTTCACCTGCACATCAACCTAAAAGAAATGCTGGCAGTAAAACTGGCAATCCAAAAATTCAGACCATTTCTCAAAGAAGGCCATTTGATGATAAGGACAGACAACACCACAGTCATGTGGTACATCAACAAACAGGAGGCACTCATTCATACCCCTATGCAGAATGACTTTGGACCTTTGGAACCTGGCACTCAGCTACAACATCCAGTTACAGGCAATGTTTGTACCGGAAAGGAGAACACTCTAGCAGACATGCTAAGCAGAACCACCTCGGATGCTCACGAATGGATGCTACACCGGACATCTTCAAGACCATCAAAGAAATGGGGAATGCCACAGATAGATCTATTCGCTTCCCTCTCAACCACCAGCTCAAAAATTCTGCACAAGGACATTCCATCCACTAGCATCGAAAGTGGATTCGCTCTCCTTCAGTTGGAAAGGCCTGACAGCATATGCATTCCCACCTCTTCCCTTGATACACAAGGTATTACTAAAAATCAAGGAGGAACGTCCAAGGATAATCCTGATAGCTCCAAACTGGCCAAGACAACACTGGTACCCATTGCTGAGGAGCATGTCTCGGGACAAAATGTGGTCAATACCCTGATGCCTTTGATGTTAACTCAGAACAACTACAGCATCATGCATCCAAACCTAAAACGTTGCAGCTGACTGCATGGCACATCACATAGCAGCAACTATTCCAGATCTCTCCCAAAGGGTTAAAGACATTATCCTTGAAGCCCGCAGACCTTCAACAAGAAGGAACTATGCAGGGAAATGGAAAAGGTTTGTCATTTGGAGTGCTGAAAGAGGGAAGGATGTGTCGACTATAGATATGGCTAACATTCTGGAGTACTTGGCAGAGCTTCTACATACAGGCCTGTCCTATTCCTCCATCAAGATACATGCATCAGCTATTTCAGCAGAATACAGCTTTGATCCACCTGTCTTGTCACATCCTCTACTCAGGCAGTTCCTCAGAGGGATCAAGAATGTAAAACCTCCTAGGAAACCACCACTGCCAGCTTGTGATTTGAACTTTGTGCTAGAAAAGTTGACACTCGCACCTTTTGAACCAGCAGCAACAGCAGACCTACAGCATCTTTCATGGAAAACTGCTTTCCTACTGGCAATAACCTCAGCAAGGAGGGTTTCTGAACTTCAGGCCCTAATGGCAGTACAACCCTTCCTAATCTTCCACCAAGACAGAGTGTCCATGAGGACTAATCCTACATTTATGCCTAAGGTGGTATCCAGAGTGTCCTTAAACCAGGCAATCCACCTACCTACCTTCTTCCCCAACCCACAAAACAGAGGGGAAAGACTGCTGCATACCTTGGATGTACTCAGACAGCTACGCTACTACCTGGACAGAGCAAAAAGTAACAGAAAAACTGACCAGCTTTTTGTAGCCTATGCAACAGGAAGGGAAGGAAAAGCAATTTCCAAACAGACAATCTCCAAATGGATAGGAAATTGCATACGATTCTGTTACTCCTTCCATGGAAAACCAATTCCACAGAACATACGACCTCATTCTACAAGAGCAACAGCCACTAGCACAGCCTTCTTACGAGTGGCAACCAAGGACATTATTGAGGCTACTTGGACCTCCGTGCATACATTTGCCAAGCATTATAATTTACCTCTGTATTCCAGATCCCGAGCAGGGTTTGCCACTGCTGTACTGCAAGGGATCCTAACCACACCATAATCTATTCTTCCTCCTCCCTAGTTGGCTATGGTATTCTACCCAGTTGTTATGACTGCAGATGCATCCATGAAGGACATAGTACAGTTTTGTACGTACCATAAATGTAGATGTCCGAACTGGATAGCATCTGCAGTCAGGATTACCCTCCCTCCTTCCCTCTGTGGTACTCCTAGGTATTTACCTCCTAATAGCTAGCTGGTGGGGGAGTCTCTTATGGTGTATTTGTTTGTATATATGTACATACATGCTTATTTTTGTGTTTGCCTTCTATCCTTTGGGAAACATTGGCATTTTTACCCAAAATTTAGCCTTCCAAGAGGGCAACTGGCATCTGGGGCAAGAAACACTGAAGAAAATGGCGTCGGCTGATGCCTTTATACCCCAAGACCAGCAGAGATGGCGTCGGGTGAAGTCGACATCAGCGAGCGGACCCGGACTTTGGAATCCGGCCGACCGAAGGGCTGCCTGACGACAGGACAACCCAGTTGTTATGACTGCAGATGCTATCCAGTTCGGACATCTACATTTATGGTAGGTACAAAACTGTACTTTACCTACCTATGAACCTCACAGATTGGGAAAGTCACTTTCTAAAGTTACACTGGCCGAACGGTTAGCTGATTGCTTCTCTTTTGTCTGTAGTAAAAGAAGTTTGTTTTTGCCTCAGCCTCCTAGAGCTCATTTCACAAGGTCTGTGGCTGTATTCTCAGCTTTTTGATCAAGAGCTTCCATAGATATTTGTGCAGCTGTCTTTTGGTCCAGTGCTCATACTTTCATTGCTCACTACAAATTGGATTTGGTTTCTAGGAACAGAACTGCCTTTGGCTTCGCAGTACTCCTAAATATCCTTCCACGAGGGCCACCCAGGGTTCATCTAGCTGGGGACTCTGTCCCATCATTTGAGGAATGAATGATTTATTTATTTTATTTATTATTTATGATTTGTTGACCGGGAAAGTCCGACTAGGCTCCACAGAGCCTGTTTTCAGCGGAGGCCCGGGGAAAAATGCTCCAGATGCATGTCTTTGGAATGTGGGAGGAAACCGGAGTACCCGGAGGAAACCCACGCGAACACAAGGAGAACATGCAAACTCCACACATAAGGCACCCCAGCTGAGAATCGAACCGGAGAACCTCTTGCTGTGAGGTGACAACGTTAACCACTGCGCCGCCCAAAGTATATATAAAGTAGTTATGTATTCACCATAATGCTACATCTCTGTTGTCCTTTTTCATTCTTCCTCAACTTCTTGCCTTCCTAATCCCCTTCCCTTTGCTCTTGGAGAGGCCTAAGGGTATCACTTTGGAAATTATTATTCCTTGTTTGAGTTCCAGTTTTTTTTTCCATATTCTGTACCTTTTTGAGTTCTCTTACGGTATTAACCATTGTCTTCTATAGGCAGCAAACTTGATCTAAGGCATGTTAGGCTGGTGGTGAGGAAGAATGAGTGCGCTGCCACGTAAGTAGTAGCTGAATAGTATGTAAATTGTGCAAATTGATTTCTCCCCCTTACCCAGTATTATGAAAATGTTTAATAACCACAAATATTAAAACTATTGGATTTTTTTATTATCATTAATATTTTTGAACTGAAAACATTCCTTGATGGCGTTGGTTAGAGGTGAACCAATTAGTATGTGACATTCTATATTTAAACCTGATTTGAATGTTTTTTTCTTTTGTTCTGAAGAAGTCAGTCATATTGACGAAAGCGCTTAACTTTTATTCAAATAAATAAACCGATACTGAGGACTCGCAACTTTAGTGCTCTTATTTGTGGTTATTGGGTTTCTTTGAGCACTAACTGCACCACTTGTTTGGTTATTATGAAAATGTTTCCATTTATTTCACAGCTGCTGGGTACCACCAAAGATTCTCAAGAACCTCTTTGTCAGCAGATATGACTATGACATGATAGTAGTCTCATGTAGGAATAAATGACCTGGCATGAAAACCCATGAAGGAAATGTAGAAGAACATCCTGGCACTTGCTGCTTGAGCGTCTGTCATGGGTAAGACTTTGGTTCTGTGTGGTATCCTCCATTCAGTGAGAAAGATGACTTGATTTAAGGAAAAGATAATTGTGTTCAAAAATTGGCTAAGCATCTAGTTTCATTCCAGGGGGATCCATTTTGTGTTGCCATGGGATGAGGTTATTGAAGGTCCAGTTTGCTTGTTCAAGGGGTTCCATGTACTAGCCAAAACCTTATCCTTCACCTTCCATGGCCCACATGATCATAGAAACTTCTTGGCATTCCTTAAAAATAAACAGTGACTTATTAGTCCTTGGTGACTTCAGCTGTTTCTCCATAGATTGTAGTACCTATGCTGTCAATGTAGGGTATGCTTAACTCTTGGATTGATAAACAAAAAACTCCCTGGATCAAGTTCCTCTCAATCCACCAGGGATGCGAAGATTCTTGACCTGGTTCTTCAAAATGTGGCTCCAGACTCTTCCTTTCTCCTGGTTGGCCCTTCATTATTTAAGTAAGATCACCTACTGGTTACCTTTACCCTCAGATCATCCACTCCCCTAGTCAGCAACACAACCCTCTTTAGTGAATTCCAAGAGCAAACCTTTACAGTTATTGGATAAAATCTCTTAGATGTTCATCGTGCATACAGCTGCAGTCATAACAGATGGGTTTTCCTGCTGTCAGGTGGGTCCTCGGTCGGCCGAATTCCAAAGTCTAGGTCCGGCGTTGGATGTCATCGCTTCTTCCCTGACGTCAGTGCGACAGGGGTATAAAAGAACCAGCCGATGCCATTTTCTTCAGTCTTTCTTGCCGCGCGGTGCCCGAAGCAGAAGCAGAGTTCGCAAGTGCCGGTCGGCCAGCTCCTGAGATTACGAATATTTTTCAACCGAAGACTTCTTAAAAGCTAAGTACCCCGTTGGGGAAACTTTTCTTGCCTCAGACCGATGTGAGACAAAGTTAATAATTGCATTTCATGTGGGAAGCAAATACCGCATAAGGATTTCCATTCCCTCTGTATTCCTTGCTTAGGCCCAGACCACAAAGTCTCGGCCTGTCGTTTTTGTGCTACATTCAACAGACGCACTATTAAGCGTCGGGCGGAGTTCGCCCAACACTATTTTGGCAAAAAGTTTAATTACATTATGTCGTCGGATACTCCGACTCCAGTTTTGAGTAAAAGACACAAAGATAAGGACCGACATATGAGGTCCACGACTTCTACCGTCACCACGCTAAAGCAGACTACAGGTGCTCCGGTTCTCAGCGAGGCGCCTACGCAGCCCCTGACTACCGATGACACTTCATTAGCGGTGTCTTCTGTGCCCGAGGTCACAGGCTCTTCGGCCCACACCCTGACTACAGACACCGAAGCCACTCTTGGCGGGGAAACTCAGAGTTTAGATAGGCCTGCCTCCTCTCAAGGTGTCTTCAGGCCCTCTTCTTCTTTGTCCATTAAGGCTTTCACTAAATCTAAAGCAGCCATGCATACTGAAAGACAAGCTCCACAGGGCCCCACTCAAGGCCCCATGCCTAAAAAGCAGATGCTCAAAATGGCTGAGGATTTGATTACTCTTATCAGGGGTTCTCAACCCCCCTCTGACAAAAGGCCCAGAGTGGAGGAAGTATACCCTTCCTCGGACCAGGCCTCCATTACTTCAGAACATTCTGAGGACCAGGAACATTCATACTCCCCTTTTGAAGATTCTGATGCAGAGGAGTCCATTCCCTCTGTCTCCCCCCCTAAGGATTTCTCTTTTGGGGAAACCTTGCATACCTTGAGGGAACACTTCCACTGGGAAGGCCAAGAGTACTCAGACTCCAAGAAAAGGCTCAGGGATTTTCTCTTGCTCCCTCAGCACAGGCCTCTGGTTATACCTCCTGTCTTGGACATACTAGATGATGTGTATTCAGAGGCCAGTCTTAACCCAGATTCTTTACCTCCAGCTCCAGTCAAGCCTGACAGGTATTACCGGGTTCCTGATTCACACCAATTCCTATACAAAAGTCATGCTGACCCAGAAACTATTTCACAGGGTCCCAAGGGAATTAAGGCCTCCACTGCCAAAAATCCATTACCTTCAGAGAGAGATTCCAGAGCTTTAGAAAGGTGGGGGAAAAAGGTATACACCTCGGCCACCTTAACCATGAGGGCATTAAACTGACAGTACCATATGTTAAAGTAGCATCAGCTTTTGTTATCTCAGTTGAAAAGCAAAATGTCGCAACCTGAACAACCAGACTTGAAGGAGTTGCAGGATTTGTTGCATAGTGCAGAGCAAGTGAGTAAACATACCTTGCAATGTGGTTTTGATGCTTTAGAGGCCTCATGTAGAGCTGCTGTTACAGGATCAGTTATACGTAGACATGCTTGGCTCAAAGAGCAAACCTTACCAGATCATGTCAAAGCAAAATTACTAGATGCACCTCTTCAAAAAGATGTATTGTTTGGTGTTAAAGCTGAGGAGGTATTAAAGAAAATGGAGGAAAAGGCAAAATCAATGCAAACAGTGAAAGATTTTCTACAGGTACAACCACCACGTTTCAGTAGAAATTGGCCTTCAAAAAATTGATCCTTTCCAGCCACGGACAGACCTCAAAGAGGTAGATACAGGCCGAGGGTAGAGGGCAATCTCAAGGATCATTTAGAGGCAGACAGTGGCAAGCACCTACACCAAGAGGTGGTGAGGATAGTTCACAGCCATTCAGAAAGCAGAATCAGTGACTTTCCCCTTTGCATGCCAAGCAAGGCTCAAATGGCAGCACCTTTAGATGGAAAACTGGCATTATTTTCGAAAAATTGGCATATTGTCACAAAAGACAAATGGATCCTGGACATCACAGACAGAGGCTACAGATTCCACTTTCACACCCTTCCAAAAATGAGAGGCATGCCAAACCTGCCACACAATCAAAGGGCAGAGGCACAAAAACAAATTTCAGATCTCATGGACATGAAAGCTATTCAAGAGGTACCTGCACAAGAACAGGGTCTAGGTTTTTATTCCAGACTACTCCTGGTACCAAGGAAGGGCAAAGATTGGAGATCTATGTTGGACCTATCCATCCTAAACACATATTTACTCGTACCAAAATTCAAGATGCTCACATTACAGCAGCTTCTTCCCATGCTGGGCAAGGAGTCCTGGCTGGTAACATTGGACCTCAAGGAGGCATACCTGCATGTCCCAATCAGACAAGATTGCAGAAGATACCTCAGATTTCTTGCAGGTTCAACCCATTATCAATTCTCTGCATTGCCCTTTGGCTTATCTACTGCGCCCAGAGTGTTCACGAAATGCCTGACATCAGTAATTGCCTTCTGCAGACTTCAAGGGATACAAATATACCCATATTTGGATGACTGCCTGATCCAAGCTGACAGCAAGCACATACTTCTGAAACACCTGGTGTTTGTAATAATGAAGCAGAGAAGCAGGGGCAACTAACTCAATACTTCAGAAAACTGGCAACTCTCACCAGGCTGACTGCAAGGAAAATCCTGCAGGCTCTGGGATTCATGGCGTCTTGCATCCTGCTAATCCCATGTGCAAAGCTGCATATGAGGAAACTTCAATGGTACCTAAAATACTTATGGTCTCAACACAGCCAGAGTTTGGAAACAATTATACCACTGATTCCATGTCTTCAAAAGGAATTTCTATGGTGGGCTCAAGCATGCCAAAGAAACATAGGTCTCCCATTCTGCAAGCCTCAAGCAAATCAAGTCATCACAACAGATGCCTCGGACTACGCCTGGGGGGCGCACATGACAGATTCAGGGCAAATGGTCACAAAAAGAAAAGCACCTACACATCAATCAAAAGGAAATGCTAGCAGTAATAAATGCTATTATGGCTTTCAAAGACCTACTGCATCCAGGCCAGCTATTGATAAGGACAGACAACACCACAGTGATGTGGTACATAAACAAACAGGGAGGAACCCATTCATATCCCCTATGCAGGCTAGCCATGTCTCTATGGAACATGGCTCTGGAATTACAAATCCAACTTCAAGCACAGTTCCTGCCAGGCAAGGAAAACACGCTGGCAGACAACCTGAGCAGAAATATGACAGATCCACACGAATGGAAGTTGCATCCTCAAGTCTTTGCAAAGATAATTCAAGCATGGGGAAGGCCAGACATAGATCTCTTTGCCACCCACAGAAATTACCAATTGACAAAATTCTGCTCAAGGACCTTTCATCCACAGGCCTGGAAAGTGGACGCACTCTTTCAGTTGGACAACAATGACAGTTTATGCCTTTCCACCTCTTCCTCTGCTGCCCAAAGTTCTATTAAAAGCCAGAGCAGACAGACCAAAGATGATTCTCATTGCTCCAGACTGGCCAAGACAACACTGGTACTCACTCCTGAGGAGCCTGACGCATTCCCCACCATGGATCCTGCCTGTAATGCCTCTTCTACTGACGCAGCACAACTTCAAAACTTCACAGTCAGCTGAAAACACTCAATCTAGCCGCATGGAGGATTCCTTAAATTCACAACAGACCCTACTCTCCAAGGAGGTGCAGGATGTCATTTTGGAGGCCAGAAGGCCTTCTACTAGAAAAGCCTACTCCGCAAAATGGAAACGGTTTTGTGCCTGGAATCAGAAAAAAGGTCAGAATCCTGGAATACTGAATTTACCTCAAATATTACAGTACCTAGCTGAGATGCTAAACTGTGGGCTTTCATTCTCCTCCATCAAAATCCATGCCTCAGCCATTTCTGCGGAATACAACACTGATCCTCCTTTATTCTCTCACCCTCTCTTAAGACAGTTCCTCAGAGGGGCTAAGAATATAAAACCCCCAAGGAAGCAACCAGTACCTGCTTGGGACCTCAATTTCATTCTAGAAAAACTGACCCTGCCTCCTTTTGAGCCAGCTGCTTCAACAGAACTGCAATATTTGTCAGGGAAAACAGCCTTCCTTCTGGCTATCACCTCAGCTCGCAGGGTTTCGGAACTACAAGCCCTCATGGCTGTGCAGCCTTTCATCATTTTCCATCAGGACAGAGTTTCCTTATGAACCAATCCTTCCTTTATGCCAAAGGTAGTATCCAGGGTGGCCTTGAATCAGGCTATCCACTTACCTACCTTTTACCCTAATCCACAAAACAAAGGGGAGAGATTACTACATTCCTTGGACATTCACAGACAGCTCCGTTATTACTTGGACAGAACAAAGCCTTTCAGAAAATCAGAGCAACTCTTTGTGTCCTATGCTACAGGTGCTCAAGGGAAGCCTTTTTCCAAACAGATAATCTCAAAATAGATAGCCCACTGTATACGCTTTTGTTACTCTTTTCATGGTAAACCTGTACCTACAGGCATCAGATCTCACTCCACAAGGGCCACAGCTACCTTCGCAGCTTTCCTCAGGGGGGTTCCTACCAAAGATATTTTGGAAGCAGCCACTTGGAATTCTGTACATACTTTCTCCAAGCACTATCACCTACCATTATACTCCAAATCTAGAGCGGGCTTTGCCACTGCAATCTTGCAGGGCATTCTGGCTCCTCCTAGTTCCTCATAGTGCCTGCCACCCCTTTTTTAGCTTTGGGATTCTACCCATCTGTTATGACTGCAGCTGTATGCACGATGAACATAGTACAGTTTTGTACCTACCATAAATGTAGATGTTCGAGTGCTAATACAGCTGCAGTCCAGGTCCCCCCCCCCTCCTTCCCCTCTTGGGACAGGCCTAATGGCCAACACCCCCTTCATTGGGGTATTCTTTTATGGTGTATTTGCTTCCAACTACTGTTTTTTGATTATATTGCATTGCATTGTTACATAAATTTATGTTTTGCCTTCCTTCTGGGGGCACCTGACATCTGGGGCAAGAAAAACTGAAGAAAATGGCGTCGGCTGGTTCTTTTATACCCCTGTCGCACTGACGTCAGGGAAGAAGCGACGACATCCGACGCCGGACCTAAACTTTGGAATTCGGCCGACAGAGGACCCACCTGACGGCAGGAAAACCCATCTGTTATGACTGCAGCTGTATTAGCACTCGAACATCTACATTTATGGTAGGTACAAAACTGTACTTTCCCCCACAAAAGCTCCACAGTTGACCTGGGGTAATTGCAGCCACTTACACTAAGAATCTTTATGCCCATCTAGGTGAATGCATTACATGGCAGTCCCTACCAGAAGCGGATGTAGGGGTAAGTTCAGAAACAAACCATCCTGTGGTTAGTCAGTATAAGCAAACTATATAGCAGAGGGAAGAAACATCTTAAATTTAACATGTAGGGTCAAAACTCCTCTGCTTGAAGGTGATACAGAAACCTCACTAAGAAACTGAATGCATCTGTAAAGACCCCCCAAAGAGTATCTCATGAGTTCAGACTAGCAACTGAAAAAATGATAATATCAAATCCTTCTTTACTTATGTTAGAAACTAGGAAGTAATTCAAGACACTGATCCAAAATTCTCCATGATAGTATGCCCCTCTAAAACCTGAATGGCATTGCTAATATACTAGTAAACATGTTTGCTGCCAAGTTCTCCCCGGAAATTATCAACCAATTCCAGTCATCCGTCAATCCTTCCCCACCATCACCAAGAGGGTCTATGTTATAACAACGAACGATCAAATGATTGAACGTTGTTATATCGAACTCTAAAGTTCGAATTCACAAAACATCGAACAACCAGAACAGTGATTTTTTTTCCCAGGGAAAAAAAAAGACTCTAAAACATTGCATAAAGTGGGGGGCTATGCCCCCCCTGCTTAAATACGCCAAATCTGAGATCGCACTGCAGTGCCGAAAATGGCAAAGTGATGGAAGTGGCCAAGCAACTTCTTTCACAGGGAAAGAATTCGCTTATATGCCGCTTCGTCATTTTGCCTTTTTGACATTTCAAGTTCGGCCAAGACGCATTCGACAAAATGCGTCTTCGGTCATCTGATAGGAACCCCACCAAGAATATGTCCTTTAGCTACTTTCAAGGAACAAAACACTTCTTTATTCCATGGGTCTTGATAATACGCTAACTTTACCTACTAATCTGTGTCAGCCCATCCTTAAACTGTTTAACCTAAGGCTAGCTACAGTCCATGTCACCAAATCTTGGCGTACTGCAGTAGTAATGCCTCTCAACAAAGTTAGACCTACCATGGACCATTGACATTTCAGCCTTATGAGTCTTATCTGTAAAGCTTTGGCCACATCATTACCAGCCACATTAATCATAACATCAAAAATCGGTACTTGCGTATTATCGCAACCAGATTTTTGCGGTTGCGAAATTGGCACAGTTTTATTGAGAGGACTGCATCTTGTTCTTAAAATGGGTATTCAAAGTGACATTTCTTTCGGAGTGCAGTGGTCATGCACCAGGAGCAAGACCAAGCATCAAATTCCTCGTCCTGTTTTGCATGTAGTACAGATGCATGATTGAAAGAACATGGCTACCATCATACGAAGGAATGTTAATTTATAACAGTAAAGGAGTGACCATTAGGACAGTTATTAGATAGTAAGTGAACACAGACAAGGTTTTACTTCTAAGGTTTCTAGTTTCCCTAATGTGTAAATTACCCATTAAAGGAAGCATTGCAGTAACAAAGTATGTGTGACTGATGCTTTTGCATTGTGAAGGAGACAGGGTCCGAGGTTGAGACATTCGAGTTGAGCAGTCATGGCCATTTCTTCTTTACTGCTCTGTTAATGTCGACAGCTTATTCCCTGGTTGTGTTCAATGACACATCTTTCCATGAGGAAAGAACTATGCTTTTTACATAAAATACAAGTAGGACACACTAGCAGGACACAAACACATCTGTTTTTTTTTTTTGACACGAGAAACGAGCGTGCAGCACCCGGTCTTAAAATAACAGTAGTGGTTGCAATAACAGCAGTGATGCATCCTTGCAAGGGGCCAAAATACTTTGTTATTTTTAAATAAAGCTAAAGGCAACACATATTTCTGGAACACGCACACACTATCCAGTGCACTTTGACTACATTTGCTGACACAATAAACTATCGTGAAGCAGCCGCTGTTCAACTGACAGATCTGGTTGCGATAATAAGTAAGTACCCAAAAATATAATTAGGCTTTACCAGCAGCAGTTCAGCTTTGTAAAGGGTAGATCATACCTGTTAAATCTTGCAAGCTTCTTTGTAAAGTTAACATAAGTGGTGGTCAGTGGTCACCATGCTGCCTATCTTGAGCTGGCAAAGGCATTTGACATCATACCACATGAATGGAATTGCAAGTAAAACATGAATCATGGCTGGCGGGGGTTGGCATAATGGTTAAGGTCTTAACCTCACAGGTGCAAGGTACAGAGTTTGATTATGATCTCTAATTATTGGCTAGGCTTTTTATAGTCTGTGGACTGACAGCCTAGTATTTTCCTACAAACCTATGTAGTAGGATGAATAGTAAACTGGCTCAATATCAGCGCACATTGTCAGAGATGGTAATGACTCTTCAATTAGAGTGAAGGTGACCAACTGTGTCTGGCACTTTTCTGTTTGGCTCTTGTTTCTCTGACCTCAGAATTGATGGTCCTGATGGGATCTCTCAACTTTTACCAACAGAATTTGGAACAAAATGGTAAAAAATAACTAAAGTAAAGGCCCAAAATTAAGGAAGTGCATTTTAAATAGTAGTATTATCTTAGAAATTTTGAAAATAATTTTCAGTTTTAGGAAGAATGGAACAAAAATTTTGAGAAACATTAGAGATGTCCCTACAAAATAGGGACGGGTGAGAGGACTGTGCTGATTTCTGATTAACCAGATTTGCTGATGAATCCATTCTGGGTGCAGTTCTCAGTTCAACAGCAGATGCTTATTTCCTTCAGAATGAATTACGGTGAGTCAACACCTGATGCACCAAAAAGGTCTAATCTTACCTGTCAGAGGAAATGTTATAGGAGTTTTCCATTTCACACCTCCAACTTCTTGGTGGTACTCTTACAAACTAAACATTTTCTTTGGTATTGAAAGGATGTGGCTAAAGCCCAGTTTTGTAGAGCTTATTTAAAGGAAGCTGGACAAAATTCTTTGACCTTCCAAGAGTTGTTAAAGCTGATGTAACGCAGTTTGTTCAGATTTAGTTGCATCCCTTAAAAAAAAAGAGCACTCTGTAGAATAAGCAGTGATACAGCTTCTAGTAAGGCATCCTGGGCTGTGGATCCCTTTGGGAATTGCTTTATGCATCAGCCATCCTTTGTGTAAGGACCACAAATTACCTGATGCATATGGTAAGCTTTCAGTGTGATCTACCATCGAAAACTATACAAATGCTGAACAATTTGCCCTATTTTAAGCATTTGAGACTGAGACAAGGAAGCCAGGTGCCTGAGATTGGGTCGTTGGTTTCTTGGGCATGGTTTGTATCCTAGGCCTTAGAAACTCATTAGACGCAAAAAGTCGTCAGTTTGTGTCGAGAATCGGTAGTGCAAAGTACTTCCTCAGAAGTACTTGCTCCGGGGCTCCGGACCCATCCAAGGTAGAAATAACTGCAGGACCCTTAGTCAATGAAGAGTTTTGCGGCAGACCCTCAGAAAGGGTCTCTGTAGTGGCCTGCAAATCCACAGAAGTGGGCATCAGGGGTGGCGAAAGCACCTCACTGAAGAATGGAGAACTGACAACTAGTTTTAACGGAAGCATCATCGGTAGGTTTGGACCTGTGTGGTCTGTCTCTGTCTTTATCCTTACGTTTTTTCAGAAGATGTGCTGTCGGATGGCTTACCAAAGCCATATCGCAATTAGATGATTGTGAGCGAAAATATCTAGCTACAATAAGGGCCCGATGACGTATAGTTCTGGCATTGAACAAAGCACAAAAGCGACAGCAAGGGACATTACGTCTGGGCCTATGCAAGTGATGCAGTAAGAATGAAAGTCTTGGTGTGGTATTTGCTTTCCACAGGTGACACGATTGTTAACTTTTTCTGACATCAGTTAGAGCAAGAAAAAAGAATTAGCTTTAGAAGTCTTCAGTTTAAGTTCAGAAAACGAAACTCAGGTAGCGGCCGACCGGCACTCGTGTGAACTGCTTCTCTTTCGGGCTCTTCGGCAAGAAAGACTAATGTAATGGCATCGGCTGGCTTACTTTATTCTACTGACGACCTGACGTCAGTCCTGAAGCAACAGCAACTGATGCAGAAATACTAAGCCTTTGGTATTCGGGCCGACCAAGGGCTACCCTGGCAGGGATAACCCAAATATGATGACTGCAACAGAGAATACACTCGAACATCTACATTTATGATAAGTGTACACAACTGTACTTTTTCAGTTGTTGAAGTGGATGAACTGGAGCATGGAAATTGTATGTTATGTACTTAACATTACATTAAATCTTTATTTTGACCCTTCAGAAAACCTACCTGCCTTCCATTTTACTTATTTCCTATTGTTTGGAAGGCATAAAGGATATAACTTGCTGTAGTTATGTAGAACTAAGTTGCAGCAGTTCCCAAGTGCACTAGTGATCTGGAGAGTTGGGGGAGGTGTGGTGCATTGTGGTTGCAGGGGAAGTGATTTGGAGTCTCAAAGAGTTTATGGGTGCTTAGAGACTGTCACCTGTAGCTACCAGTCCTGAAGGTGATGATTGGGATCATGGAACCCTAGAGTAAATATACAGCTTTAGTGTAAACCAATCTAAGACTACTAAGCTGGGCAGTACTTCACAGCCAATTGCAGCTGAAGTGACCTTTGCTTCCTCACTTGGGTTGTAGTTTCTGTTGCTGCTTCATAAGTCACTATCCAGCTATGTTTCTGTTTTCTGTAAAGTCAGGCAGAAACGTTGGTCCTTGACATCCATTGTATGGAGTGATAGCTTAGGTGTCATCTGACATCCTTCATTCTTAGGGAACTTTGGTGAAGTGCTATGCTTAAAAATGGAAGTGTAGTTCTTTGGCTGTTAAGGGCACCAGTCTTTTTAGCTCTGGGTTTAAGAATCTACTCATGTCCTTCAAGGATGCATCTGCAGTCCTTACAAATGGGTTGTCCTGTCCAAAGTCTGGGTCTGGCATAGCTGCAGTTATTCGGGTATAAAGGCATCCGCAGCCATTCCTCAGTCTTTCTTGCGGTCAGATCCAGAGATTACTACTACCGAATACTAAGACTTCTAAAAGCTTGAGGACTCTTTCTTGCCTCAACGATGTCAGAGAAAGTGAATAACTGTTTATCTTGTGGGAAACAAATACCTCATAAAGATTTCCACTCCTACTGTATACATTGCTTAGGCCCAGACCAGCTGAACAAATTTTTTCTTTCTCCAGCGAAACCATGCCTTCTATCTAACCTGGCAGAATCTGCTTCTGAATTCCAGCCTTCTGTTGCGGTTTCCCAGGAATTATCAGACACAATTCCCCTGGATGTTTCATCCCCTGCACGTGGAGCTGCTAGGCCTCCTGCAGCCATGTCTATTAAGGCCTTTGCCAGGGCTAAAGCAGCCAAAGCTTCAAAATCTGTGCCTGCCAAGCCCCCCACACACAGGCCCAGCACTAGCTCTCATATGCTATCTTTGGCTGAGGATTTAATTTCTTTAATTCATGGATCCCAGCCTCATCCAGACAGGTCCTCTCTCCCTCATCCAGAAAAAAGGCCTAGAGCAGAGCCCCCTGAACCAGTATCCACTGATGGTTCCTCTGATGAATCAGAACATACAGACCTTCCTAGACTCTGATGCTGAAGAGTCCATTCCTTCAGCCTCTCCACCTAAGGAATTTTCCTTTGGGGAAACCTTGCATGCTATGAGGGAACAATTTCAGTGGCAGGGCCAAGATTTCTCAGACTCCAGAAAAAGGCTTAGAACCTTTCTACATTTGCCACAGCATAGGCCTTTAGCTATACTTCCAGTTCTTTCTGTTGTAGATGATGCATTTAATGATGCTTGCACTGCTCCTGATTCATTACCTCCGGCTCCTGCTAAGCCCGATAGGTTCTACAGGGTCCCGGACACTCATCACCATTTATACAAGGCTACTTTTGCAGATCCAGAGACCATAAGCTGTAGCTGCTACTTCTACTAAAACCCTCTCCCTCTGAAAGGGAATCCAGGTCCTTAGAGATGGGGTAAAAGTTTACACTTCTGCTACCTTGTCAGCTAGGGCTTCGAACTGCCAATTTCATATGATTCAATATCAAGAGTTTATGCTTGACCAGTTAACTAAAAAGCTTTCCTCTGAAGAATCTTTAGATAAAAATATGTTCAGGAAATGGTACATAACATACAGCAGGTTAGTAACCATTCTTTAAAATGTGGCTATGATGCACTGGAGGCTTCCTTTAGATCAGCCATGACTGGCACAGTTATCAGGAGACATGCATGGTTGAAAGAACAGGCATTACCAGACCATGTCAAATCAAAGCTTTTGGATGCACCCATGGACAAGGTCAATTTATTTGGTTTGCTCAGCAGGTGCTAAAAAGATGGAAGAGAAAAATCTGTACAAGCGGTGAAAGATTTCTTACAGGTTCAACCTCCAAGGTTTAGCAGGAACTGGCCATCCAAGAATTGGTCCTTTCAAGAGGCAGAAACCCATCCAGGGGTGCCTACAGGGCGCCAATGGCAGGTAACAACCAGCCACCACTACAACAACTCAATCACAGTGACTTGGGGAACAACTAGAAGCACCCTCCCTTAGGTGAAAAACCTACTTTTATCAAAAAACTGGCATTGCATCACAAGGGAAAAATGGATTTTGCAAACTATAGACCAAGGTTACAGGTTCCATTTCCATACTCTACCAGGGAAGAGAGGAATGCCAAACCTACCACCTAAAACAAATATCTCAGCTATTAAGAATGAGAGCTGTGGAAAGGTACCATCTATGGAGCAAGGAAAGGATTTTACTCCAGACTCTTCCTGGTACCAAGAAAAGAAAACAAATGGAGACCCATTCTAGACCTGTCCGCTTTAAACACATTCCTTATTGTTCCAAAATTCAAAATGCTGACCCTACAGCAGCTTCTTCCCATGCTGGGCAAGGAGTCTTGGCTGGTAACTCTAGATCTCAAGGAGGCATACCTGCACGTCCCCATAAGACCAATTTGCAGAAGATACCTCAGATTTCTTGCAGGATCAGAGCATTATCAATTTTCAGCATTGCCCTTTGGCTTATCTACTGTGTTCACGAAATGCCTGGCATCAGTAATTGCTCATTGCAGACTTCAGGGAATCCAAATTTATCCCTACCTGGACGACTGCCTGATACAAGCGGACAACAAAAGCAAGCTAGCAGAAGACTTACAAAGAGTCATTTACCTGCTGCAAGCCTTGGGATATACAGTCAATATAAAGTCAAGGCTGATTCCATCCCAAAGAATAACCTTTCTGGGTGCAGAGCTGGACACATCAAAACAAATGGCATTCCTAACCGCAGAAATGAAAGAGCAACTTCCTCTCTACTTCTTGGCATTAACAAAGCAGAACCACCTAACTGCAAGAAAAGTACTGCAAGCTCTAGGCTTCATGGCATCCTGCATAATTCTGGTCCCTCATGCCAGACTGCATATGAGAAAGCTACAGTGGTACCTAAGGAATTTGTGGTCCCAACACAAGCACAGCCTAGAAACCAAAATCCCAATAATCCCATGCCTGAAACAAGAGTTCCTATGGTGGGCTCAGGCCTGTCAATCAAACACAGGATTGCCCTTCTGCAGCAGCCAACCAAGCCAAACCATCACGACAGATGCCTCAGACCTCGGTTGGGGAGCACACATGCAGGGCAAGTGCATACAAGGCTTATGGACTCAAGACCAGCTGCCTACACATAAATCTAAAGGAAATGCTGGCAGTAAAATTGGCAATCCAGTCATTCAGACCATTTCTCCAAGAAGGTCAGTTGATGATAAGGACAGACAACACCACAGTTATGTGGTACATCAACAAACAGGGGGGCACCCATTCATATCCTCTATGCCGGCTGGCACTGGACCTCTGGGATGTGGCCCTGAGCTACAACATTCAGTTACAAGCAATTTTTGTACGGAAAGAAAACATTCTAGCAGACATATTAAGCAGAACAACCACAGATGCCCACGAATGGATGCTTCATCCGGACATCTTCAAAGCCATCAAATGGGATTACCACAAATAGACTTGTTTGCATCCCCATTCAATCACCAGCTAAAGAAATTCTGCACCACTTGCTTGGAAGGTGGACTCCCTATCTTTCAGTTGGAAAAACCTGACAGCATATGCATTTCCACCACTTCCTTTGATGCACAAGGTGCTTCTGAAGATCAAAGAGGACCGTCCAAGGATCATTCTGATAGCTCCAGACTGGCCAAGACAACATTGGTACCCATTGCTGAGGAGCATGTCTCGGGAACAAATATGGACACTACCCCTGATTCTATTACTGTTAACACAGAACTACAACATCCTGCATCCAAACCTGAAAACTCTGCAGCTAACTGCCTGGAACATTACATAACAGCAATTAACCCAAACTTATCCCAAAGGGTTAAAGACATAATCCTGGAGGCGCGCAGACCTTCAACAAGAAAGAATTATGCAGCAAAATGGAAAAGATATCTCATTTGGAGTACTGCAAAGGGAGAAGATGTGACTCTGGTAAACATGGCCAACATCCTGGAGTACTTGGCAGAGCTCTTCCACACAGGCCTGTCCTATTCTTCCATCAAGATACATGCATCAGCTATTTCAGCACAATATAGCTTGGATCCTCCTGTCTTCTCTCATCCCCTGCTCAGACAGTTTCTGAGAGGAATTAAAAATGTAAAACCTCCCAGGAAACCACCATTGCCAGCATGGGACTTGAACTTTGTGCTAGAAAAATTGACGCTTCCTCCTTTCGAACCAGCAGCAGCAGCAGCAGAATTACAATACTTATCCTGGAAGACTGCTTTCCTGCTGGCAATAACTTCAGCAAGAAGGGTCTCTGAACTACAGGCATTAATGGCAGTACAACCCTTCCTGATCTTCCATCAAGATAGAGTGTCCATGAGAACAAATCCTACATTTATGCCTAAGGTGGTATCCAGAGTGTCATTAAATCAGGCTATCCACCTACCTACATTCTTCCCAAACCCACAGAACAGGGGAGAAAGACTTTTGCATACCTTGGATGTACACAGGCAGTTACGCTACTACCTGGACAGGACTAAGTCCAATAGAAAACTGACCAGCTTCTGGTAGCATATGCCTCAGGAAAGGAAGGAAAACCAATTTCAAAACAGACAATCTCCAAATGGATAGGAAATTGCATTAGATTTTGTTACTCCTACCATGGAAACTCCAGAGAACATCAGACCTCGGCTACAGCCACTACCACAGCTTTCGTGGCTACCAAGGACATTATAGAGGCTGCTACTTGGACCTCCGTGCATACATTTGCCAAGCATTACAATTTACCTTTATACTCTAGATCCCGAGCAGGTTTTGCCACTGCTGTTTTGCAAGGGATCCTAACTACACCATAATCACTACTCTTTCCTCCTCCCTTGTTTAGCTATGGTATTCTACCCATTTGTAAGGACTGCAGATGCATCCTTGAAGGACATAGTACAGTTTGTACCTACCATAAATGTAGATGTCCGATAGGAATGCATCTGCAGTCACCACCTTCCCTCTGAGGTACTCCTAGGGTATTTGCCAGCCTTCAGCTAGCTTGGGGGGGATCTATTATGGTGTATTTGTTTGTATATATGTGCATACATGCTTATTTTTTGTGTTTACTCTCTACTATTTGGAATCATTGGCATTTATCCAAATTTAGCCTTCCAAGAGGGCACCTGGCATCTGGGGCAAGAAACACTGAGGAAAATGGCGTCAGCTGATGCCTTTATACCCGAATAACTGCAGCTAGAGGCCAGACCCAGACTTTGGAATCAGGACAACCCATTTGTAAGGACTGCAGATGCATTCCTATCGGACATCTACATTTATGGTAGGTACAAAACTGTACTATCTGCTGAGTCACTTACTGGCAAGGTATGGACTTGCCCCTTGCACGTCTGCTACACTCATGTCCTATTTGTTCTTTGGGTCCTTTTTCATTGTGTGGTGGCAGATAATAAGGGAGCATGGCAAGAGCACCATCCAACATGTAACACAGGTCTTTGGGTTCTGACATTTTTGCACTGGCTTTTATATTCATCTGGGTCTTGTGGTATGCTGTCATTCCTCACCTGTTACCATTCTGATACCAGACAGGCATTAGTTCCATTTCTGTCTGTCCCTCTCTCTTAATGGAGCCTGGAGGAGGAGTTTTTCTTCTACTCCCTCCAACATTTTCTGTTCCTGGTGAACTGGAGAATTTTTGACCGAAAACTTTCAGTGGCAGTGGGTTGATGTTCGTCGTGCATACAGCTGCAGTCATAACAGATGGGTTCTCCTGCCGTCAGGCGGGTCCTCGGTCAGCCGAATTCCAAAGTCTAGGTCCGGCGTCAGTTGTCGTCGTCTCTTCCCTGACGTCAGAGCGCCAGGGGTATAAAAGAACCATCCAACGCCATTTTCTCCAGTCTTTCTTGCCGCACGGTGCCAGAAGCAGTTCGCAAGTGCCGGTCGGCCAGCTCCTGAAATTACGAAAATTTTGCAACGAAGTCTTCTTTAAAGCTAAGTACCCCGTTGGGGAAACTTTTCTTGCCTCAGACCGATGTCAGACAAAGTTAATAATTGTATTTCTTGTGGGAAGCAAATACCGCATAAGGATTTTCATTCCCTCTGCATTCCTTGCTTAGGCCCAGACCACGACATCTCAGTCTGTCGTTTTTGTGCTACATTCAACAAACGCACCATTAAGCGTCGGGCGGAGTTCGCCCAGCATTATTTTGGCAAAAAATTTAACTATATTATGTCGTCGGATATTCCGACTCCAGTTTTGTCTAAAAAACGCAAAGATAAGGACCGACACACGCTGTCCTCGGCCTCCACCGACACCACTCCAAAGCCTACTACAGGTGGTCTGGTTCTCAGTGAGGCACCTACGCAGCCCCTGCCTACCGACGACACTTAATTGGTGGTGTCTTCAGTGCCCGAGGTCGCAGGCTCCTCGGCCCACACTCCGACTACAGATACCGAAGCCACTCTTGGTGGTGAATCCCAAAATGTAGACAGGTCTGCCTCCTCTCAAGGTGTCTTCAGACCTTCCTCTTCCTTTTCTATCAAGGCTTTCACTAAGTCTAAAGCAGCCATGCATTCTAAGAGACAAGCTCCACAGGGCCCTTCCCCAGGCCCCATGCCTAAAAAACAGATGCTTAAAATGGCTGAGGATTTGATTTCTCTTATCAGGGGATCTCATCCCCCCCCCCCCTGGACAAAAGGCCCAGAGTGGAGGAAGAATCCCCCTCCTCTGACCAGGCCTCCATTATTTCAGAACACTCTGATGAGCAGGAACATTCTTACTTCCCTTTTGAAGATTCTGATGCTGAGGAGTCCATTTCCTCTGTCTCCCCCCCAGAGGATTACTCATTTGGGGAAACCTTGCATACATTAAGGGAACACTTCCACTGGGAAGGCCAAGAGTACTCAGATTCCAAGAAAAGGCTTAGGGACTTTCTCTTGCTACCTCAACACAGGCCACTAGCTATACCTCCTGTCTTAGACATCCTAGATGATGTGTACTCGGAGGCCTGCCTTAACCCGGATTCTTTACCTCCAGCACCAATCAAGCCTGACTGGTATTACCGGGTTCCTGACTCACACCAATTTTTATACAAAAGTCATGCAGCTGACCCAGAAACTATCTCACAGGGCCCCAAGGGAATTAAGGCCTCCACCGCAAAAAACCCATTACCTTCCGAGAGGGACTCCAGATCTTTAGAAAGGTGGGGAAAAAAGGTATACACCTCGGCCACCTTAACCATGAGGGCATTAAACTGCCAGGTCCATATGCTAAAGTACCAACAGTTTCTGTTATCACAGTTGAGAAGCATAATGTCACAACCTGAATAACCAGACTTGAAGGAGTTGCAGGATTTGATACATAGTGCAGAACAAGTGGGTAAACATACCTTGCAATGTGGTTTTGATGCTCTAGAGGCCTCATGTAGAGCTGCTTACAGGATCAGTCATACGTCGACATGCCTGGCTCAAGGAGCAAACCTTACCGGATCATGTCAAAGCTAAATTACTAGATGCCCCTCTTCAAAAGGATGTATTATTTGGTGTTAAAGCTGAGGAGGTATTAAAGAAAATGGAGGAAAAGGCTAAATCAATGCAAACAGTGAAAGATTTTCTACAGGTACATCCTCCACGTTTCAGTAGAAATTGGCCTTCCAAAAATTGGTCCTTTCCAGTCACGGACAGACCTCAAAGAGGTAGATACAGGTGCCCGAGGGGCAGAGGACAATCTCAAGGATCGTATAGGGGCAGACAATGGCAAGCTCCTACACAAAGAGGTGGTGAGGATAGTTCGCAGCCAGTCAGAAAGCAAGCCAATGACTTCCCCTTTGCATGCCAAGCAAGGCTCAAATGGCAGCACCCTTAGGCGGAAAACTGGCATTATTTTCAAAAAATTGGCATATTGTCACAAAAGACAAATGGATCCTGGACATTATAAACAGAGGCTACAGATTCCATTTTCACAGCCTTCCAAAAATGAGAGGCATGCCAAACCTGCCACACAATCAAAGGGCAGAGGCACAAAAACAAATTTCAGATCTCATGGACATGAAAGCTATTCAAGAGGTACCTACTCACGAACAAGGTCAAGGTTTTTATTCCAGACTATTCCTGGTACCAAGGAAGGGCAATGATTGGAGACCTATATATTGGACCTATCCATCCTAAACACATTTTTACTCGTACCAAAATTCAAGATGCTCACATTACAGCAGCTTCTTCCCATGCTGGGCTAGGAGTCTTGGCTGGTAACATTGGACCTCAAGGAGGCATACTTGCATGTCCCAATCAGACAAAATTGCAGAAGATACCTCAGATTTCTTGCAGGTTCAACCCATTATCAATTCTCTGCATTGCCCTTCGGCTTATTTACTGCGCCCAGAGTATTCACGAAATGCCTGGCATCAGTAATTGCCTACTGCAGACTTCAAGGGATACAAATATACCCATATTTGGACGACTGCCTGATCCAAGCGGACAGCAAGCACATACTTCTGAAACACCTGGCTTTTGTAATAATGTTGTTGAATTCTCTGGGATACACAGTCAACAAAAAAAAATCCAGGCTAGTACCCTCTCAGAAAATAATTTTCCTGGGTGCCAACTTGGACACAAACACCCAGATGGCCTACCTCATGCCAGAGAAGCAGGGGCAACTAACTCAATGCTTCAGAAAACTTGCAAATTTCACCAGGCTGACTGCAAGGAAAATCCTGCAGGCTCTGGGATTCATGGCATCTTGCATCCTACTAATCCCATGTGCAGAGCTGCATATGAGGAAACCTCAATGGTACCTGAAAAACCTATGGTCTCAACACAGCCACAGTTTGGAAACAATAATACCACTAATTCCATGTCTTCAAAAGGAATTTCTGTGGTGGGCTCAAGCATGTCAAACAAACACAGGTCTCCCATTCTGCAAGCCTCAAGCAAATCAAGTAATCAGAACAGACGCCTCGGACTACGCCTGGGGGGCGCACATGACAGATCGGTGCATTCAGGGCAAATGGTCCCAAAAAGAAAAACACCTTCACATGAATCAAAAGGAAATGCTAGCAGTAACAAATGCTATTACAGCTTTCAAAGACCTTCTGCATCCAGGTCAACTATTGATAAGGACAGACAACACCACAGTAATGTGGTACATAAACAAACAGGGAGGAACCCATTTATACCCCCTGTGCAGGCTGGCCATGTCACTTTGGAGCATGGCCCTGGAATTACAAATCGAACTTCAAGCACAGTACTTGCCAGGCAAGGAAAACACGCTGGAAGACAACCTAAGCAGGAATATGACAGATCCACACGAATGGAAGTTGCATCCTCAGGTTTTTACAGAGATAATTCAAGCATGGGGAAGGCCAGACATAGATCTCTTTTCCTCCCACAAAAATCACCAATTGACAAAATTTTGCTCAAGGACTTTCCATCCACAGGCCTGGAGAGTGGACGCTCTCTCTTTCAGTTGGACAACAATGACAGTTTATGCCTTTCCACCTCTTCCTCTACTGCCCAAAGTTCTACTAAAAACCAGAGCATACAGACCAAAGATGATTCTCATTGCTCCAGACTGGCCAAGACAGCACTGGTACCCACTCCTGAGGAGCCTGACGCATTCCCCTCCATGGACCCTACCTCGAATGCCTCTTCTTCTGACTCAGCACAGCTTCAAAACTCTCAATCTGGCCGCATGGAAGATTCCTTAACATCACAACAGACCCTACTCTCCAAGGAGGTGCAGGATGTCATTTTGGAGGCCAGAAGGCCGTCTGCCAGAAAAGCTTACTCCGCAAAATGGAAACGGTTTTGTGCCTGGAATGAGAAAAAGGGCCAGAATCCTGGAAAACTTAATTTACCTCAAATATTACAGTATTTAGCTGAGTTGCTAAGCAGTGGACTTTCATTCTCCTCCATCAAAATCCATGCCTCAGCCATTTCTGCAGAATACAACACTGATCCTCCTTTATTCTCTCACCCCCTCTTAAGACAGTTCCTCAGAGGGGCAAAGAATATAAAACCCCCAAGGAAACAACCAGTACCTGCTTGGGATCTCAATTTCATTCTAGAAAAGCTGACCCTGCCTCCTTTTGAGCCAGCTGCCTCAACAGATTTGCAATATTTGTCCTGGAAAACAGCTTTCCTTCTGGCTATCACCTCAGCTCGTAGGGTATCGGAACTACAAGCCCTCATGACTGTGTAGCCTTTTATCATCTTCCATCAGGACAGAGTTTCCTTACGAACCATCCCGTCCTTTATGCCAAAGGTGGTATCCAGGGTAGCTTTGAATCAGGCTATACTCTTACCTACCTTTTACCCTAATCCTCAAAACAAAGTGGAGAGACTACTACATTCCTTGGACATCCACAGACAGCTGCGTTTTTATTTGGACAGAACAAAGCCTTTCAGAAAATCAGAACTACTCTTTGTGTCCTATGCTGTAGGAGCTCAAGGGAAACCAATTTCCAAACAGACAATCTCAAAATGGATAGCCCACTGCATACGTTTTTGTTACTCTTTTCATGTTTAGACTGTACCTGCAGGCGTCAGATCTCACTCCACAAGGGCCACAGCTACCTCTGCAGCTTTCCTCAGAGGAGTTCCTACCAAGGATATATTGGAAGCAGCCACTTGGAGTTCTGTGCATACCTTTTCCAAGCACTACCACCTACCATTACACTCCAAAACTAGAGCAGGCTTTGCCACAGCAGTCTTGCAGGGCATTCTGGCTCCTCCTAGTTCCACCTAGTGCCTACCACCCCGTTCTTAGCTTTGGGATTCTACCCATCTGTTATGACTGCAGCTGTATGCATGATGAACATAGTACAGTTTTGTACCTACCATAAATGTAGATGTTCGAGTGCTAATACAGCTGCAGTCCAGGTTTCCCTCCCTCCTTCCCCTCTTGGGACAGGCCTATTGGCTAACACCTCCTCATACTACCTGATTGGGGTATTTTTTTATGGTGTATTTGCTTGCAACTACTGTTTTTTAATTATATTGCATTGCTTTATTACACAAATTTGTGTATTGCCTTCCTTCTGGGGGCACCTGACATCTGGGGCAAGAAAAACTGAAGAAAATGGCGTCGGCTGGTTCTTTTATACCCCTGGCGCTCTGACGTCAGGGAAGACGCGACGACAGCTGACGCCGGACCTAGACTTTGGAATTCGGCCGACCGAGGACCCGCCTGATGGCAGGAGAACCCATCTGTTATGACTGCAGCTGTATTAGCACTCGAACATCTACATTTATGGTTGGTACAAAACTGTACTTTCTCCCCAGTTTCATCTTTTCCCACCAGAACCGTTATAGATGCTACCAGGATGTTATGTCCCTGTCTGAGTGACAGTAGAAACACTCATTGTCTGCCTGGGGTATACTGAGTTAAAACCATGGGTAAATGGTCTCTTGGAGGCAAACCTTTCAGGCTTGAAGACACATTGTTATTGGTGTTCTAAAAAGGCCAATAACCATGACAGCCTCTGTTAGATTAAGCTAATTCATTGAGGAACATTCAAAAGACAGCTCCATTGTAAATTGCTTTTCCTGCCAGAGGTTGCAAGAAACACAAGAATTAGGCTGCCCTGTCACTGGCCAAGATGTCTAAAGAGTTGTTCTTAGCCACACTGCTTAATCTTTGGACAGTTGTCCTTTTCCATAACAGAAAAAGCACTCCACCTTATTACTGCAGTACAGTGCCAATATTGAAAAATTAATCTAAGCACTTGGTGTGGAAGTAGAACCCACAGCCTTCTGATCTTCTCAGCATCAAAGATGAGTTTGCTTTAAGGCTGACATCTTCTTTACAGTGAGGTAAGTAAAGATCCCACATCAGGCACCCCTTCCCCTTTCTTGGGTTCCCTGATTGAGCAGTCTGTATCTGGCAGATGTCCTTCTATTCTCATGTTGCAGTATTCATTACTGTAGGGAGGTTGCAGCCTGCAACACCAGACATCCAGCCAGTATACCAAGGTCTTAGGAGCAGGGGTATGTGTGATGTTTGTCAGAGCCATAAACTGACGGTGGCTATAAAGGTGACATCTCCACGTACCCACTTCAGAACTTTTCTGCTCCAATGACCTTTGGACTTCTGATCGCCAGCTTCAGGAAGCAGTTTGCTCGTTTGACGGCCTTCTGCTTCAGATAAGTACCCTTTGCATTTTTTTTTTGTTTTCTATTCATTAGCTTTTCAAACATACATGTCATCTAGAAAGATGAAGTGCACTTGTGGAAAACAAATTCCACACAAGGACACGCACGATAAGTGCTTGTTTTGTCTAGGGGAGGCACACGGCCATATGTTTTGCGACATTTGTAAATTGTTTGTGCCTAAAACTGTTCGCAGCTGTCTGGGTGCTCTCAAACTCTGTCTAGAGAACTAGAGACTCTGGTGTCTAGTTTTAGGTATGGAGGGCGGGGTAGGTACTTCCAGTGAACCGCCTAGGAAGAAGGTCAAAAAAGTTAGGCCTGACGCCCATGCTGCGACTCAGGAGTACGGTGAGACTCTTGAGGCAGATGTTAGCCTAGGGTCCCATCGGACCTCTGTTTCTCAGTTGGAACTGGGAACCATAATGGAAGCCGGCCCAACAGAAATGCTGAGTATGTCTACTGAGGTTGATTAGCCACCAGTCCTTGATGGCGACAGGGAACCACGGCTCATGGTGTCGGAGGGGCCTACTCCTGCTCTGCAGTCCTCCCCGATGTCGGCTTCTAAATCCACCCATCCTTCAACTCCCCTGTAGAGAAAACAAAAATTAAAGCATATAGAACAGCAATCTGCCCCTGGATGGGAAGTTTTCTCCCAAAATCTTTTCAGGGCATTCCAAACCCTACAGTCACAGGTACCTCCACCTGCTCCTATTCCTGTGCAGGCCTTAGAAGAGTCTGAGGAAAAATACTCCTCCTCTGATGATTCCCTTACCCTAATGCTCTCAATTTGAATCCCAAAGGACTTCATTATCCCAGAGGAAGAGGACTCTTGTCAGTCCTGAATCTCCAGAGGAAGAATTTTTTTTGGAGATGCCATCTTTCTCATGAGAGAACATTTCAAATGGCAGGCCTCAGATGTCTCGGAAACCAAAAAGAGGTATTTTGAATTACTTCAGATAGACCAGCCCTCACCATCTGCAGTCCCTCCCTTGCTTCCAGCTTTTCACAGTGCCTTTTTGGCTGCTTCACAGGGCCCTGATTCTCAGCCCTCAGCCTCTAAGCACCCAAACAGGTTCTGTAAAGTTTCTCAGGATACCCAGTACCTGTTTAATATTCCCCCTGCAGACCCTGCAGTCATAGCAGTCTCAGCTGACAAATCCTGTAGGCAGCTGCCTTTTACCTCTTTATTCCCTACTGACAAGGACAGCAAGTTTATGGATAGGCTAGAGAAGCAGGTTTATACTTCTTTCACTCTTGCCATCAGAGCAGTAAACTATCAAACCCACATGGCCAGGTTTGTTCTAGACACTCTCTCTGTGGCTGCAGCCCTCTTGCCTGCCAGACTCACCTCCTAAGGCCCAACTAATCTCACTTCTCTCTACTGCCTCACAGGTGACAAGGCACTCCATTAAGTGCAGTTATGATGTGGTGGAGGCCTCTTCTAAATCTGCAGCTTCAGGCTCTGTATTGTGAAGATATTCTTGGGTGAGGCTACAACCTCTCCCTATGGATGTACAAACCAAGTTGCTGGATGCACCACTAGATAATAAGGCCCTTTTTGGTGATGCATCTGCAGGACTCTTCAAATCCCTGCAAAATTTAAAACATTTACTGGTTTCACCTATCCCTAGGTACCATAGAAACTACCCTCAAAGGACTACCTTTGTTAGGAGATGGTCTTCTCATTCTGCTCCACCGCAGTCTAAATGGTGGAGGCAATCTAGGAAACATTCCATGCCTAAACCCCCTTCCTCTGGAAATAATCCCTTTCAGAGACAGCCTGACCAGGACAGAACTCCTGAACTGTGGCTCAAGCCCACCAACTCTCTACACCCACCCCCCCCGTCCCTCCACCTAAACATCTCCCTACCATCCTGGCGGAAGATCACCTCAGAGGCCTGGGTCCTCTCCATAATTCAAAAAGGTTATTTTATGACTTGGTGTGATCTACCCCCTTTCCAGGGGATCCCCCAGCCCCCCTCACGTCAGCTCCATCTTTTCCCCTCTATTCTGGATTAACTTCAAGCCCAGGGCACCATAGAAAGGGTTCCTCCACACCAGCTAAACAAGGGATTTTACTCGAGGATGTTTTTGGTCCCAAGAATGAATGGTCCTTTGAGACCAAATCTAGATTTGTCCATACTCGGCCTTTATCTCAAGGTTCCCACCTTCAGAATGCTCACCTTGCAGCTGCTGTTGCCCCTTATCCCCCACCAGATCTTTATAGTATCACTGGATCTGAAGGATGCCTACCTTCACATTCCTATTCACCCTTGCTATAGAAAATTCTTACATTTCCCAGGAGGTTCCTTGCATTTTCAGTTTTCTGCATTACCTTTTGGGATCTCCACAGCCCCCAGGGTGTTCACAAAGTGTCTAGCACCAGTAATTGCCCACTGCAGAGCACAGGGCATTCAAACGTACCCATATTTAGATGACCTGTTAGTAATTCACTAGGACCTTCACACCCTGCAACATCACCTACTCCTGGTGACAAGAAGTCTGACAAACCTAGGGGTCACTGTGAACCACGAGAAGTCTCACCTGACCCTGCAAAGGGCCTAGTCTTCTAGGGTACAGGATAAGAGCCGACAGGATGGCAGCCTTCATCCCCTACCAGAAGGTAAAAACGTCGCTCTTTACCTTCAGAAGCTTCTCTCTCTCCAAACACTTTCAGCCAGAGAATTCATGAGAGTCGTGGTACACATGGCATCATACCAGTGCCCCCTCTGGCAAGGCTGCATACGAGGAAGATCCAGTGGGCACTAAAAACTCCTTGGAATCAACCTTCTCATCCTCTGGATATCGCCCTCCCCTTACTACCATGCCTGAAGAAAGAGTTGGAATGGTGGATTATAGCCATCAGTCTCAACCAGGGCATCCCCTTGCAGTTACCTCCACCCTCACAGCAAATTTTCACAGATGGTTTGGACCTGGGTTGGAGGCAGTTTTACACCACCAGCAAAACCTAAGCAAAGTGCAGGGAGAATGGTCTCCGCTAAGGGAAAGGGTTCACATCAGCATCAAAGAGATGAGGGCCATTTTCTTAGCACTACAGATCTTCCAACCAGCCCTCCTACCAGACCCTTTGAAAGTGGTCACAGACAGTATGACTGTCTTGTGGTACATAAACAAGCAGGGGGGGACAAGGTCTTACCCTCTTTGCAGCCCAGCCGTACAGATTTGGTCTCTTGCCTCATTTCTGCAAATCCACCTTCAAGCAGTTTACATTCCTTCAGCAGAGAAAGCTATGGCATACACACTCAGCAGAACTTCTCCACCCTCTCACGAATGGATGCTTCACAGGGAGGTATTCCTAGATCTTATACACAAGTAATGTATTCCTCAGGCAGACCTGTTTGCCTCCTCCCAGAACAGGCAGATGCTTCTGTTTTGTATGAGGGATCCACATCCCCAGGCATGGAAAGTGGATGCCTTTTCTTACTCTTGGACGGGGATGTATCTTTATGCCTCCCCCCCTTCACACTGATTCAGAAGGTCCTCCTGAAGATTCAGAGGGACAAACCAAAAATCCTGCTGGTGACTCCCTTCTGGCCAAGACAGCATTTGTTTCCCCTTCTTCGTCTGCTAGCCAGGGGCAATCACCACAGGCTACCCCACAGTCTAGACCTACTCACACAAGACAGGTGAGCAGTCTCAGGCTCACTTTATGGGCGATATGATTCTGATCCCCTTCAGGCACCTATACTCAGAGAAAGTACTCAATGCCCTGCAGGAGGCCAGGAAACACAGTACCAGGAGAAATTATGTGGCAGAATGAAAAGGATTTTCCAGGTGGTGTCATAAGAAAAACCAGGACCCTTTACTCACTCCTGTTCCCATGGTCCTTTCTTACTTGTGTGAGCTTCTCCATTCAGGACTAACGTAGTCTTTTGTTAAGGTCTACTTCTCTGCTATTTCTGCTTGCCTTCCTTTGGTACCTCCTCTGGCACCCAGATTAGAGGTTAAGCTCTTTTTAAAGGGGGTCCTCCATATCAGACCCCCCCACACACACAAACCAGTACCCCCTACATGTGACCTGAATTTTGTCCTGGAAAAACTCACTTTACCTCCTTTTGAGTCAGCCCGCTTTGCTTCACTGAAGCTATGTACCTGGAAAACAATACTGCTGGTGGTCCTCAAGTCCACCAGGAAGGTATCTCAAATCCAAGACCTGATGGCCATCCCTTCTTACCTCATCTTCCATAAAGACAGGGTCTCTCTCGGGACTAACCCTTCCTTCATGCCTAAGATGGTTAATGAGCTGTCCTTGAATCAGACCATTAACCTTCCTGTTTTTTTCCCTCAACCTCAGAATTCCTCTGAAAGAACACTACATTCCCTAGATGTCCACAGACAACTCTGGTATTATCTGGACAAGACCAAACCCATTAGATTGTCTGATCAGCTATTTGTATCCTTTCACCCAAGGGCTTTGGGGAGGGCAGTTTGTAAACAGACTATCTCTTCATGGATATCTAAGGCTTTCTCTGCATGTTACTCCTTTCATGGCAAAACCCTACCTGGAAACGCGAGGGCTCATTCCTCTAGGGTAGCTGCCTCCTGAGCTGCTTTCTTCAAGGGGGTAGACTACGCTTCTATCCTAGAAGCTGCTACATTGTCATCAGTCCATACTTTTACCAGACATTACAAACTAGATTTAGCTTCTAGGGCCAGAAGCGGTTTTACTCTGTCCATTCTACATGGCCTAATAGATCAGGGACCTCATCACTCCTCCCAGGCTCATACCTAAAGCTTTGGTACTCTCCCTACAGTAATGAATACTGCAACATGAGAAAAGAAGGACATAGAATAGTTGTGTAAGAACTTGCCATAACCGTAGATGTCCTTCTCTTCCATGTTGCAGTATTCAGTCCCGCCCTCCTTACCCCCTCTTTACCTGTTTAGTCACCTGAAGGGACAGATTTCCCTCCATCTGCCCATATTCAGCATTGGGCATATGCCTTCAGGAGGCACCCTTTGGTCTGGTATTATATGTGGGTCTGAAAAACTTCCTTCTTCCTCTTCATTGCTTTGAGGGGTACTACTGTATGCGGCAGTCCATTCTGAAGTGGGTACGTGCAGACATCACCTTTATAGCCAGCGTCTGTTTATGGCTCTGACATCAAACGTCACACATACCCCTGCTCCTAAGACTTTGGTATACTGGCCGGATGTCCAGTGCTGCAGGCAGCAACCTCTCTACAGTAATGAATACTGCAATGTGGAAGAGAGGGACATCTAAGGTTATGGTAAGTTCTTACACAACTATTCTTTACCTCACTTGGTTAACCTTCTCGTCCAAGACAAGAGGTCTCTTATCCACCCTCACTTGTCCACTTTTCAAAAGATGCTGTGGATGATAGGGTTTTGATCACTTTAAGGCACCTTTCTCCGAGGACATGAGGAAGCCCACCACCAGGAAATCATATTTGTCTAAGTGGAAGAGATTTTCTGTCTAGTACCTTTCTTGCCATCAGGATCCTTTATCTATGGAGGTTCCTCTGGTCCTCTCTTATTTATGTGATGTGCTCCATGCTGAGTTGGCATGTTCTTCAGTTAAAGTTCACCTGTCAGCAGTGTGTGCTGGTCTGCCCTTCCTCCTCTGGCCTCTAGATTTGAGGTCAAGCAGTTTTTCAAAGGTGTCCTCCTTATCAGGCCTCCCAGAAAGCCTATTCTGTCTTCCTGAGACCTCAGTTTTATTCTTGAAAAGCTCAGGTTCCTTTTGAGACTGCTGTTTCAGCATCCTTACAACATTGTACTTGGAAGACTGTTCTTCTTTTGGCTGTTACTTCAGCCAAGAGGGTTTCTCAACATCAGACTGTCATGACTGTCCCCTCCCTTTCTTAGTTTTCCATAGCTGTCTGTCTGTGTTAATCCTTCTTTTATGCCCAAGGTGGTCAGTGAGCTGTTTCTCAGTCAGTCTATTCATTTTCCTTTTTTTTTCCTTACTCATCAAGTCTGCCAGTGAGAAAGTTCTTCACACCTTGGACTTGCACAGACCGGTTAGATGTTATTTTGATAAAACTAAAGTTTTTCGCAAATCAAAGCAGCTTTTTGTTTCTTTTCATCCCAGGTCTTTGAGTTTAGCTATTTCAAAGCAGGCCATTTCTTCCTGGACTTATAAAGACAATTCTTTTTATTTTATTTTTTTTCGTGGGAAATGTCTTTCCTTTTCAATAAAGGCTCAGTCTGCTAGAGCTGTTGTTTCCTCTGATACTTTTTTTTCAAAGGGCTGGATACCAGTACCATCCTTGAGGCTGATACTTGGTCTTCTGTCCTTACCTTCACTAAGCATTTATAAGTTGGATTTTATTTCCAGGGTTAAAGCTGGCTTTGCCATGGCTATTCTGCATGGGTTTCTTGAGAGCTCTTCATTGCCATCCTTCTCCCTTATATAAGGAGTACAGCAACAGTGATATGGATGGACATAGTACAGTTCTGAATAATCTTACAATGACAGTAGATGTCCTTCTCTTCACTGTTGCAACATTTGCTCCCTCCCTCATGGCCCCCTCTGTTGTAACCTGTTCTCCGTACCCTCCTGGCTTGGTATTCTTCTCCATTTTGTCTTGCTAGATGCACGTAACTCCTGAGCTTTTCAATTCTGAAGTGTGTATGTCCATGCGCCACAATTGTGCCCTATACCTTGCATGGAGTGCATATGTGTGATGTGCAGTGACTGTAAATACTAAAGGCTTTAGTAAATTAGCTTGGACGTTGAGCTGTCCTTGGCAAGAAGTCCCTTACATAAGGAATACTGTAACAGTGAAGAGGAGAACATCTACTGTTATGGTAAGATTTTACACAACTGTACTTTGCTTGACTTTCATTTTTCAGATGTCACTGTAGAGAGCATTGTTATCATCGTCTTCATGCTGGTACATTTTACCTGAAATGAAGCTTTGATGTCCTTCAAGGATGCATCTGCAGTCTTCACAAATGGGTTGTCCTGTCGTCAGGCGGCCGCCCGATCGATTCAAAGTCTGGGTCTGGCTGGCTGGGCTGGCACAGCACTTCACCCGGCGTCATTGCGTTGCAGCAGTTCTTAAAGGCATCATGGGCTGTCAGCCGGCCTCCCTTCCTACTCTTGCCGCTGAGCAGAAGCTGTTAAAGTGCGGTCGGTCGGATCCCAGAGATTACTACGAATATTGCCGGGAAGACTACAAAGACTTAGTACCCGTTGGGGACTCTTTCTTGCCTCAACCGATGTCAGAAAGTGAATAACCTTTATCTTGTGGGGCTCAAATACCCTCATAAAAATTTCCACTCCTACTGCATACATTGTTCCTGCATAGACCACGGCGTTGCAGCTTGTCTGGCCTGTGCTTCTTTTAACTCTTTTAACGCTTAAATCATTCGAGGTTATGAACGGAGTTTAAAGCTCAGATTTGCATATATTATTGCGTCGGATCCTCCCGTCATAAGTACTTAGCGCAGGAAAGTACTGCGATTAAAGCAGTTTTCGGCGAAGCTCGTGAACCAAACTCGGTTTCTGGGTTTGACCGAAACCAAACCTCGAAAGTGTCTCGGTTTGAGCAAACTGTGCAACTTCTACCGGGCTCTTCAACCTGGTAGGCGGCTCTTCTAACCCTCTCTGTTGTTCACAGGTTTATCGAGACCAGCATTCCTTTCACTTTCTTTATCAGGCGTGGGACCTGGATATTCCTGCCCTTGCGTCACCTTGCACGGGGAGGGCCCTAAAGCAAAACATCAAAAAGCGGTGGTTTCCAGCAGCCCTCTCAGGCCCAGCACCAGCTCCCAAGCCTCTCTCGGCCCAGCACCAGCTCCCTACTTTTAATTCATAAGGGATCTCATCTCTCCAGACAGGGCCTCTCTCCCTCCTCCAGACTCCAGCCTCTCTCAGACTCCCTGAGCCCAGTATCCACAGTTTCTTCTGATTGTTTTTCTTAAGTCCTTTTCAGTAGAGTTGATTTTGGCTTTGTTGCACGTTTTTATCTATCAGTCTATTTATTTTTATGAGCAAATATTCCATTTTATTGTTTGCAAAAACAATTGTGCAATAATGAACAAATGCAGTCCATATTCATGATGCACAAAAGACAAATGATTCTGGCAGCAAATTGCTACACTTTTTCCAATACTAATCCTTCTCTTTAACAAATGAATCAGCTCCAACTCAAACCAATGCTCTCAAGCATGGTTGGTTTTCTGTCCTACTTCCAATCATTTGAGATGACCTTCTTTCCTAACAGCATGAGAGGTACCACCACCATTTTTCTTTGGCCTTCAGTTAATGATAAAAATGAGATGGCCCCTCTGCTGCAAAGGTTATCAAAAAGTGTGATGAAAGGGGCAGGCTGAGCCTTCCAAATTTTCCATGGGATTTTCTATCTCCTCAGCCAGCTTTGTCAAAACCAGAGTAAACAGTCACAACAAAATACAGATAAACAAACATTTAGGCAGGCGAGTTCCAAAAAGAAGCATCAAATCTTCCGAAAACCAAGGACAGTCCAACAAGTCTGAACAGCTATTCAAAAGACCTTGTGAACCCCTCCCACCTTGGCCCCTTTTTTCTTCATTCTGCAATGGGGGGGGGCATCCTCCCCCTGGGCCTGACCTGGCCCCAATTGCAGGAATGTTTCTGTATTTTGAGGATTCTGCACTGTCATTTTTTCCAGTCCTAGCACCAGTGCACCTGCCAGGATTGGGCACTCTTTTATCCTGGGTTTTGTGCACCCAGCTATCTCTTTTAATTTTTGACCTACTTGTGTCCATGTTATGTGCTATATAAATACTGTCTATATATCAGTATTGCTTTGGTGATATTTTGTGAAAACAAGGTCCACCTCACAAAGGTACTCCCCGAGACTTGAGTTGAGTTCAATTTCAGCACTACTACTCTTGTTTGCTTGCTGATTTTTCATCTCTCCGTTCTTGGGCATCATATTTACGGTTTTATTTATTTATTTGTTTGTTTGTTTATTTATTTATTTATTCCAGTTTGATTACCAGGGAGGTTCACTGGGCTAGGGGGCCCGTTTTCAGTGGAGGCCAGGGGAGAAAAGCTCCACAGAACAAAGTTTATTAACATAAATATTTTTCAAAGATAGTTTTAAACACAGACAGTGGGTTTCTTCAACAAGAAAGAAATAGACAGTCAATACAATTTCAATTTAGTTCATGAGATAAATGAGAATATAGCATAAAAGCTAGATTTTGCTGTTTAGTTATGAGTATGAATTTGCAATTGAGATTGAGGTTAGGAAGGTAAGAAGGTTAGCCAGGAGTGAAGGGGGAGGAGAGTTTGAGAGGTATGGGTGGAAGAATGCAGTTGCATTTCCTATTTAGGAAGAGGTAGGAATGAAGTTGAGATTTGAAGTTATTAAGGTTGTTACAGGTCCTTAGGTAGGAGGGCAGAGCATTCCATTTTTTAGCGAGGGTAAAGGATAAGAGAAGCTGACCAGCTGGGCGCTTGGGTTTTTGAACGGTGATCAGGTTTTGGTGAGAAGATCTAAGGGGTCTGGGAGGGGAATAAAGTTGTAGTATATTGGATAGAGCTGGGCAGTTAGAGGGTTGGAACAATAATTTGTGGGCTGTGGTTAATTGGTGACAGTCTAGTTGGTTTGGGAGTTCAAGCCAGTTTATAGAGTGTAGGGAAATGCAATGATGAGAGGAGGATTTCGCACTGGTGGCAAATTTGGAGATTTTGTTGTAGCATACTTCCAGTTTGGAGATAAGTGTGGAAGATAAATTTGTGAGCAGAGGAGTGCCGTACATTAGAGAGGGAAGGAGATAGGTAGAGGCAAGAGTTAGTCTGGAGGAAGGAGATAGGAAATGGTTGTTTCTATAAAGTAGGCCAAGTTTTATGTGAGTTTTTTTGATGTTTAGCTGGATATGACAGTTAAATTTTAGTTGATTGTCAATTGTGACACCGAGAAGTTTGGCAGAGGGTATGATCTCGATAGGGGAGTTGTTGAGGCTGGTAATATGAAGAGAGTTTTCATCAAGAGGGGAGGATTTTGAGGGGGTGAATAGAAGGATCTTAGTTTTATTGGCATTAAGAGAGACGTGATTTTGGAGCATCCAGTTTTCAGTGGTTGAGAAGGCATTTTGAGTCAGAGATTGGAGCTCTTTTAGGTTAGTGGAGCAGTAAATCAAAGTGGAATCGTCAGTGTATTGTACAGTTTTGGTGTTAGGAATAGCTTTATGGAAGTCATTAATAAAGATATTGAATAGCAAAGGGCCAAGTATGGAACCTTGGGGTACTCCAGTTGGAGTAGGAAGGAAAATGGAGGTGGCTTGGCTCCATTTCACTGCCTGGGACCTATTAGAAAGATAGCTAGAGAACCATGAAAGAGTTTTTTGGGAAAGGTTAAGATCAGAGAGATGGTTTAGAAGGTGGGTATGAGAGATGGTATCAAAAGCTTTGGATAGGTCTAGCAGGACAGAAGGTACCAAATTACCAGAGTCATGGGCTGAATTGACAGAATGTAAGAAGGAGAGAAGGGCGGAGTTAGTACTATGTCCTGGGCGGAAGCCGTGTTGGGTAGGGGAGAGTAGCTGGTATTTGGTAAGGAATGGTAAGAGCGGTAGGTGGATACATTTTTCAAGAGTTTTGGAGATAGGGGAGAGGATGGCTATGGGGGGGAAATTGGAGACATTACAGTTTTTGCCACCCTTGTGGAGTGGAAGAATATATGCAGTACGCCATAGTTTGGGTATGTATGATTCAAGTAGTGATCTATTGATCAGGATGCTGATAGGCAGAGTAATAGCATCTGAAGCTATTTTTAAGAAGGAAGATGGAATGCTGTCAGGGGCATTGGAGCAAGGCTTTAGTTTATAAAGAAGTTTCTTTATTAGATTGGTGGAGACGGTTTAAGTTCAAAATTTGGGTGGGCAGGGAGGGGAGGAGGGTTATTATTGGTGAAGGTCTTAGTAAGCTCAGCAGTAGAGGAGGTGAAGAAGGTATTGAATAGTGAGGCAATTTCTGAGTCAGATTTGCTGGTGTCAGGACAGGGGTTGTTTTTTGTTCCTGGCCTGAGGAGGGAATTAATAGAGTTCCAGAATTGTTTGGGTTTTTTTGCATGATTTTCTTGTAATGTGACATAGTAAGACTTTTTGTCTCTTATGACTTGTTTTTTGGCTAGGTTTCTCACCTGTCTATATTTTAGTAATGTTTCTGGTTGTTTATGGCAGAGGTGGACTTTCCAGGTTTTATCCATTTGTAGCATAATGTTTTTTGTGTCTTTGGTGAGCCAAGGAGTGTTTTTTGTTTTAACTCTTTTAGTTCTTATTGGAGCTAAGGAGTTAAGGACTGTTAAGAATGTTGAACTGAAGTAGTCAACGGCTTTGTCTAAAGGTAGTATTTTTAAGGGGTTCCAGTTAGTTAGCTTAAGGGAATCAGAGAAAGTAGTAGGGTTAAAGTTAGATAGGTTACGAGTATGAATGTATTGGTGAGAGTGTGAGGAAGTGGGAGCAGCTCGAATGGTGAAGGCAGGTAGGTGGTCTCCTAAAGAGTCTGGAATGACTCCAGATTTTATGATTTTGTTCGGATGAGATACTAGGATCCAGTCAAGTATGGAGCCTAATGGGTTGGTTTTGTTAGGCCTAGTAATGGAGTTGGTAAGTTGAGTGAAGGTGAATAGGTTAATTGTTGTGGTGGGATTAGGGTTGTTGATTTTTCCCCAGTCGATATTTACATCTCCTAGGATGTATGTTTCTAGCTTAATATTGGAGAAGGTCCAGGAGAGTACGTCTTCTAGGGTATTGATGGTATTACCAGGAGGAATGTAGAGGGAGATGATGCAGATGCTTTTATGGATATTTATTTTTAGTAGGCCAATTACATGTTTGGCATTAGAGAAAGAAGGGATGTGTTTAGGGTATGGAGTGATGGACAAGTGGTTGGAGTAGATTAAAGCTACTCCACCACCTCTTCTACTTGGGCGGTCAAATCGGAGAGAGAGAGAAATCCAGGGGGAAGGAATTCAGAGTCACTTATATGAGGTTTTAGCCAGGTTTCAGAGATGGCTATTAGGTTATGGTTGAGCCAGGCATGAAAGAGGATTAATTTATTAAGTAAGCTTTGGGCGTTGATGGTGAGCAGTTTGAGGTTTTTATTTGGGGATTTGTTGTTTGGGTTAGGGTGGTTTGTTGGGGAGAAGTTGGGTCCAGGATTAGGGTGGATGTCGTCGGCTAAGTTAAGGAAAGAGGGGTGAGGAATATGTTTATTAGGTTTGGATTTGGATAGAGGAGTCTGGTAGAGCTTAGGTTTATGTTTGTAGACATTAGTAGAGTTTGAGAAAATTTTTACTTTTAGGAGAAGGAGGTTGGAAGGGAATTAAAGAGGCTGAGATATTGTAGAAGTGGGATGTAAGGATGTTGTGAGGAGGAAAAGGGGAAGAGGGTGCAAGTGAAAATCAGTTTAAGAGGTTGCATGGTAAAGAGGTAGTAGAAGGAAGGGTAATAAGGAGATGAGGACTGTAGGAGAAAGGGGGAGGGCATGTTAGTTGGAGTCAGTTATAAGAGATGGAAAAGAGTGAAGAGTGATAGCTGAGTAGGGGGAGTGGTAATGAGAGTCAGGTGGGTTGGAGGAAGGGGTGGGGGTGAGATTTGACCGAATTGGTTGGGGGGTGTGAGGGATTAGCAGGAGGGGGAATAAATGTAGGACCACTGGGGGTGGGTGGAAATTGGGGGCAGGGTAGGGGATCAAATTGGGGGCAGGGTAGGGGAGCAGAGTGAGCCCGCAGGGCGAACGGTGTGGGAAGAGCCAAGAAGGCGAGAAGGACCAAGAAAAACAATCTGTGACCTGGGTCTGGAAAAGGAGAGCTACAGCTGGGGAGTAGGTATTCTGGTTACTAACCATGCTTTTCTGTTATTAACTTTAGATTTTATGTTTGGTAGGTTATACTCTTTAAAAAAGTGCAAGAGTGTGTGGAGGTAATTTCACAGATTCAGTAGGAGAAGGGCAAAAATACTTTTAGGCAAAGTAAATAATTGGAGCAGGGAAGAAAAGGTGAATAGCTGGTCTTTGTAACTGGGTCTATATTAGAATATCAAAAGATGTAAACACCGAATGTTTAAATGTCGAACTGTATTCAGCGAAAGCTGAAAACAACGAACATACAGAAAAAATTTGCTGTTCCAAAACACATACACACAACACAAGCACACCAAACAAGCAGCAGTCCACACACATGCACCTAAAACCTTACACCTAACCCTACACTAAACTATACACACACCACTAACTATCCACTTACCTTAACCCAAACCTAACCCTAAGGTCCGTCACTGTCGCACACTCACCTCACCCGCGCCCTAACCCTAACTCACCTACCCCGCCCTAACCCTCACGTCCGCACAATCGCACACTTACCTGACCTGCGCCCTAACCCTAACTCACTTAACCCACCCTAACCCTCACATCCACACAATCGCACACATACCTAACCCGCGCCCTAACCCTAACTCACCTAACCCACCCTAACCCTCACATCCACATAATTACACACATACATTACCCTCACCCTAACCCTAACTAATCTAATCCATACTCAATCGCACAGTTACCTGAACCCAACCCGTAACTTTCTACCACAGTGCTGAAAATGCCGAAGCAACAGAAATGGACAACCGAATTCTTTCCCTAGGAAAAAATTTGGATGTTCTTCATCTCACATTGCTGCAGTGTCCTTAAGCCGGTAGTCCGCCCTCCGGTCTCGGGCCCGAATACCAAATTAGGCTGCTGGCGGTCATTGGTGCTATCACCGTCACTGACATCAGGATCACAAAAGCACATGACCGACACGTCATCTCATATCCTTTTTGCGCATGGTCGATGCAGATGCAAACAAGTGCCCAATGTTTGTTCTGAAATTTTTTCGGAGTTTCAGACCAGTTTGCATCCCCGCTTCCAGTTAATGTTGTAATTTTTTTTTTTTTATTTCTTGCCTCAGTGTCAGAGATGTCAATTAAAAGTGAATAATTTTAGTTCTTGTGGGAATAAGATGCAGGATTCTTTGTATTCTCTGTTTGTTATTTTTTTTGGGGCCTGAGCTGCTGGGCCTAGCTAGGTGGCGGCTTTTAATTGTAGCTTTGATAAGGTAGTGCGTTAAAGCGTCTTGATGGCGCTGCGGTGGGTAAGCGGTATGCCTCTTGATACCGGTGCAATTATAATATGCCGTCGGATGACAAAGCTGTTAAACCGCGAAGAGCAAAAGAACGGGCCGTTGCCGGGTTCTTAGAGGCTTCGAACTTCAGTTCGGCGGTGGTTCGATGGGAGCTTCTCTGGAGTCTCAGGATTCGATTTGCAGGATGTGGCCTCTCAAGAGGCAGGTTTTGCAGGATGTGGCCTCTCCTGAGGTACTCCAGGCCCTTCCCAGGTTAGTTTCCTCCTGTCCTCCCTCCAGGGTCCAGAGGCCCAGAGGCAGGCTTTCCAGGCTTCTTCCAGAGTCAGTCCCTAGTTCAGCAGGGTACTGTTCGGTCCTGGTTCAGCAAAAGTAGGGGTTGATTTGAGAGATTAGGTAATATACCCCTCCTGATAAGAGATGGGAGCCTAGTGTGAGACCAGAGTTGGTTTTGTTTTTTGAGAACCAGAGATGATTCAGTGTCTTGGGAAGAAGATGATTCAGTGTACACTTTATTTTGATGCAGAAGATTCCCTTATTCCCTTCTTCTGAGCCTCAGATTCTTTTTCTTTTTCTTTTCAGGGCAAGGATTTTCTTTTTTCAACATTTTAAGTGGGAGGGAGGAATTTTTTAAGTGGGAAGGAAATTTCTAGGGATTTTTTTTGAAAAAGGCCATAGGCCATGTTTACTCATATGCTGGATGTTGTGCAAGATGTATTTCTGAAACTACAGAACTGATTCTCTGCCTCCTCGCCTCCTTTAACTGATAGGTACGCCAGGGCTGACCTGGCTAAATATAATCTCTCTAGTCTATAAGCCAAAATGGGCTATAGAGTCCTAAAGTAAGGGGAAGGGACCCAACAGGGTTGAAAAGGGTGTCAAGAACTCCAGGGTAGAGATCCGAGGCCTCTTTGGAAGGAGGGGGGAAGAGTCTATAGATGATCTTCTACCTTAGCAATGAGGGGCTTGGTTAGCAATATAGATGCTTGTTTCTTTCGGTTTCATGTTGAAATATCAAATTTACTTTCTAAGGTCAATTGGCAATTAAGCATTGGATGATTTTACAAGGCACTGAGTGTAAATTACAACTTTGGTGTTTGTGTCTGTTTTTGTGGCTTTGATTCTGCAGGCTGTGGTTTTGATGCTTTGCGAGCTCCAGGCCTCTTAGCAGGTTCAGGATCTATCGCCCGCGGGCATAGAGACTTCATTTTTGGGGGCAGACTGCGGTTTTGACTGCTCCACCTGTGGAGTTGTTTGCAGTCCTTAGGAGTCTTTGGTGACCTGTGGAAGGCTGAAGGAAAAGTCTATGAGAGACAAGGCTGAGGTTAGAAGTTCAGCCTTCGAAAGGGTTTAAATTTTTCAGCTTCCGAGTCCTTAGTCTGAGTCTCCTGCTTCTGGGTGTCTAGGGGTAGATCTTGGTTCTCTGTCTAGGGGCTCAGAGTTCCAGAGTAGGGAGACAGAGCAAAAGAGTTGAGGGCAACCTGGGAACATGGAGTTCCAGTGCACAATCTTTCTTTTTGAGAACAGGCTTCCAGTGCAGATTTTTCTTAGAAGGCAGGACCTACTTTTTGGCAGCTGGTTTATTTCTTGGAAAATGCTGCTGGAAATATTATATTTACAACTCTTCAAGATTTTGGATTTGCCTTCTTACAAACAAATGGGTGGGGGATATTCTTCATACCTAAGACCAGGAGTTTTATTTCCAGACCTCTGCTCCTTTCAAACAGCATATGAGCGTTCGTCAAATCTTAAGACTGAAGCTCAGCCTCTGATTTCTCTGGGCTCTGCCATGGGTTAATCTAAACGGTCCCTCTGCCCAATTAGGGGGGTATCTTGGATTCTGTCTGGACATTCTAGGTTCAAAAGAGGATATCTCCAGCAGATTTTACCTCTGCTTATGGATAAGATCAACATGTCTGGACTCTGGGAAGTTCAACTCTTTGTTCTTCAACAACTTTCAGCCCTGCTGGGCAAGTGTCAGGAGATTTTGACTTTGGATCTTTCATCTTACAGCTATGTTCCTATCAGGCCCAGTTGTTCCAAGTATGCCCGTTTTGCAGTAAGGGAGCCAGAGTTATCACCAAGGGTTCTGAGTCTTTATCTTATCTACATTGGACGATTGCTTTTCAAGAGGCCTGGAAAAGTGATGGCTTTCTTCAGGCTAAGAGCGTGTGAGGCAGTGTTAAGATGCCTAGGGTGTCTATGTGAAGTCAAGTAAAAGATCCGAACTTCTCTCTCAGGATATGTGCTTTCTGGCTGTGACTGAATACTAGAATTATTCTGTGAGGTTGACCCGGACAAACAAAACCCTCTCCCTTTTTATGAGCAGGACAAACAAAGAGGACATACAACATCCCAGATCAATTTTTGACAAAGAGTCCAGGCTGATGCTGTATTCTGTATTTCCATCTTAGAACTTCTCAGTCCAGGCCCCAATGGTACTCAAGTCAATCTGGCCTCAAAACTGCTGGCATCTTATCTCAAAAATGTCCCCAATGCCAAACTCAAAAATGCCAATTCTACAACAAGGTCTCAAAAAATCAACCTAAACTTAACACTGCCAAGATATGTATTGTGGACACTGTCAAGGGAAGATAATACCTTACACCAGAAAGGAATTTTGGGGTGCGATCATAAGATCAGATGTAAAAGAAGGAGCTCTCTGTGACCAACCAAGTGAGAATCAGATTCTAAAAGGAGATGCCCAACATTCACATTTCACTTGGGGACACATTCATACCCACTATGCAGACAAGCAATGATTTTTGGAGAGACTGCTCTCAGTTTACAGCTAAATCTGGCCAAGGTTTTTGCCAGGGCACCAAGAACTCCTGTAGCAGATGTGTTGAGTAGACAACAATGGATCCGCAGTGGGGAAATTGATCCGCATGTATTTCAAAAAGTGTAGAGTGAATGGAACCATAGACATAGATCCTCTTCTCGCCTAAATTAAATTGCCAAAAGTTTGCAAAGTTTTTTGGGTTTCATCCATTTGCTTGGAAAGTGGATGCTCATTCTCTCATTCAATTGGAGCAAGCTTCACGCCACACCACTGCCACTCTCCCAAAGAATTACTCCTGAAGGTCAGACAGACAAGCAAACCATGATTTTAATAGCCCATTACTGAGAAGTCTGGTGCGGGGCCTCTCCCTTTGGCCTTCCTGATTCCACCTGCTGCAGTCAGGGAGAACAGTCAATTACTCAATGTCAAACTTCCTGCTCACCATCTAACAACCCTGGCACATTCTCTTTTTTAAACCCTGGAGGGGTCTTCCACAGTTTTCTTTGAATGTTATTTTGATTTGGAGTAGTACAAGTAAAGTTGGAGGAGAAAAATTTGAATATTAAATGGAGAAGATTTTAGGACTTTGATGGTGGACAAAGGTTTGTCCTTCTCCCTCTATAAAGGTTCATGCTGCAATTTCTGCTCACTATATGACTGTGACCCCACATTTTTTTCTCATCCTTTGGCTCCTACTCCTGCTTGGGATCTCAATTTTGTGTTGGAGAAACTCACTCTACAACCTTTGCCTGCAGCTACTGCTGCCGAGTTGAAATATTTATCAAGACTGCCTTCCCCTCTGTGTTTGGGGGTGGTTGTGGTTTGGGTTTGTAAATATTGTAAATATGGTTTTTCTTTTGCTTCGATATTTTCAGCTTTCGCTGAATACAGTTCGACATTTAAACATTCGGTGTTTACATCTTTCGATATTCTAATATAGACCCTTTGTAACTGAGGTATGATGCCACCTAGTGAAGAAAGGAGGTAGGTACACTCGGGAAAAGAGGTTCCTCTAAGAAGATTAGGTATAGTAAGTTAGATAGAGGCAGTGGGGGAACTACGGGGGTAGATGTTTTTTGTTTTGTTTTTGTTTTAGTCAAGTTTGGTGTATATGAGGAACACTACTGCGTTGTTGATGTACGTTGTGTGCATGTCTTGAGAATTTGTATTTTGCATAATTACACAGTAGTGATTATTGTAGTACAAGCCAGAATATGTTTGTTGGTTCAGCAGTGGCAGTCTGTCATCTCTCTTCCTTTCCTGCATTTTTTTTTACTGTGCTGTCCATTTTGTTTGATTTATTCATGTTTCTGGTTTGTGTTTTGTGATTTGATTTTCTTAGTACATTTTTATTTGTATTATTTATTCTTGAAGAAGTCGAATAAAGGCAGGAAGCTTCCCAGTCTTTGTAGTGATGCTCACTGGGCAGTCCCTCATTCTTAAAACTACTAGCCACCATTGTGCAGAAGCTGTCCATGACGTATTCCTAGTACTGTCTGCATGCATACTCTCCCCACCAGCACCACCACTACCCAGTCAATCAGTATAGTGATTTATTGATGTTAGTGTGCACCATCTGCAACAACGTTATTACCAATTTACTTGTTGCCATCTACGTGCCTGTTACTCACTGAAGTTGCTTGTTTAGTGTGTCTTAGGCCTGTGTCACATTAATTCTTCATTTTTGTGTAGGTGCAGACACTTAAGTTCATAGGTTGGTACTAGGCTATCAGCCCTAGGGCCTATACAAGCCTAGCCATAACAATTCTCTGGCTATTTCTTCCCACAATATTTACTTTTTCCACAGTCTACCCAGATGTGAAGTCACTTGTTGTGGGGGTCACTTTTTTGTGTCTTTGTGGAGCATTATTTTGTTGCTGCTTACTGTACTTCAGAAGGATTCCACAGACTACTTATGCTCAGCAATTATTTCAGAAGTGTAAAAGTGTACTGGAGATGTACTTTGTATTGTATGCTTTAATTTGTTTGCAGCTTCTGCTAATGTAAAGTGAATGGTAAACAACACAAATCTGATGCTGAATTCATTTTTAGAAGGCAAGTAGAGACAGAATGTTAGAAGAGTGTATCAAGTTTTATTGGCTAGGTTCAGGTTGTAATATTTCTGTATTTTTCTTTTGCAGTGCCGTTGCTTCCCTTACCTCCAGAGCAACCTAAGCTTGTTTTGGAACCACCAAGATTTCCTGTGAGCAGCAAATCTTTTTTCTTTTTTTATGTGTTCAACTATAAATGTTAAGATTAATTTGTTCATCATAAGGTTTTCTGTTGTAAGCTTTGTGCAGTTTTACTTATTAGAGCTGTCATTTCAGATTTGCAGATTGTAAATGTTTGTAAAGATCATGGGCATTTTGAAACCTTTATTGATTCCCCCACATTTTATCTTTTTCATGTGGAATGTTACTATATACTTGTGCTCTCATATTTGTATATCTTGTCATTTCCATGCATATTAAACTGCTAATCATTTTAAGTATAATTTAAAGAAGTATTCCAATTTTTTTTCCTTACCTCCACCCCCTTTGCTTCTTGCTTCTCCAGTCTCTGCTCTTTCCCATTCCTCTCTATGCATTTACATCCATTTTCCATAACCTATTCTGTCCACTTTCAGATTGTCCCCAGCCTCCTTATCCCTTGCTTCCTTCTTACTGTTCTACTCCCCATTTCTGTAGCTTTTTTCATAGCCGCTCCCTTTACCCTATACAAAAAAAAAAAAAAAAAAACATCCATCATATGTGTTTTTTTTCTTATCCACGTTATCTTGAAAATCCTGCTTCCTCTCTCCTCTTCACCCTTCTCCTTTTCTCTTCCATTCTTTGTATTAAAACTTTCAGTACAATCTGTAAATGTTAACTTCTCTATTATAACCTTTTGTGTCCACCCTGTACCTCATATAATGTAGACTCTTCCACATGTCCTTCTATTCTTCTTTTGCAGTATTCCTGATTTAAGGGAGTTGCCTGCTAAGGCAGTGACCTGACGTCAGCCAGTTTACCAAAGTCTTTTACCACCTAAGGTGTGCGGTATGTGTGATGTTGGCCGTCAGCGGACATCGGCCATAAAGGAGACATACGTGCACACCACCCTCAGAACTTCTTTGCCACCAGTCAGTTTGCCAGTCCTGGACATCGCTCTGCTGTCGGAATCGCTATTCTTTGAAAAAGATAAGTGCCTGTTGGGGAAACCTTTTGTTTTTTGCTACCTTTCTTTATCTCTGAAGTTCAAGACATCCAGAAAAGGGAAATGTAATTGTGGATGACAGATTCCACATAAAGACGGTCATACTCTGTGCCTTTTTTGCTTAGGTCCTCAACACAATCACAAATCCTGTACTCTTTGCCAATCTTTTGTCCCAAAAACCCTCCATAGTCATTTATCCTCCTTTGCAATCTACCTAGAAAATCGACATCTCAAGCTTTTAGCAAAGAACGTGATGGGCCCTACTCCAGACCCGACGACCGAGCCTACAAAATGGAAAAGCCAACAAACATAGGCCCGAATCTGAAGCTTCGCCTCTCGAGTTGGACATCTCTCCTGAAGCGCATGAGAACTCAGAGATGCACACGGACCAAGATCTGGAACCACAGATCGAGCCCGCTTCACAGGCTGTCTTAGCTCCAGACATTTGCACGTCAAAAGAGGCTACTCAGATGTCTGCCTCCAGCGTCCAGGGGAAAACTGAGGCTTATTGTGTCGGAGGGCCCATAGGAGGATTACCCAGGTTGTCATTAGGGAGGATGTCTAATCCGATGTAGACTGCAGGCCTATGTCTGCCCGTCTTTCTTTGCACCACATAGATACGCCTATAAAGAACCACCAAAAAACAAGTATGCCTCTCCTTTCCCCGACACACAGAAGGAATGGTTGAACTTTTCTCAAGGCCTCTTTAAGGCCTTCATGGCCGTTAGGCCACCGACCGGGCGTTCTTCCCCTAGAAAGAGAAATACGCCCTTCTTACTTCAGATGAAGACTCCTCTTCTGAGGAAGGGGATGAGGACTTGGATTATTCCTCCCAAATATCCTCCCCATTGGATTATACTTCCCCTGAAGAGGACTCCAATGGGACAGATTCCTCAATGGAGGAGCCTTCTTTCGGGAAGGCTGTCTCCAAAATGTATGACCACTTCAAGTGGGACTTCACAGAGATGTCAGAGGTCCAAAAGCACTATTATGACTTCCTCCAGGTTCAGAACCCCCATCCTTCAGCCACCCCTCCTGTAATACCTGCATTCCTGGATGCCTTTGCATCCACAACCACCCACCCAGACTCATACTCCCCAGCACCTAAAAAGCCTGTCTGGTACTAGGAAGTACCCAAGGACTGCCAATTCCTTTTAAGGCATCTGCTGCAGATCCTTCTATTATTTCTGTTGCCTCTGATAAGGCCTCCAGGTCGCTTCCTTCCTTTTCCCTGCTGCCCTCAGATAAAGACAGCAGACAGTTGGAGAGGCTTAGAAAGAAAATCTATACCTCAGGTACCCTGGCCTTCAGACCATTAAATTGTCAGACACACATGAACAAGTACAACTTGGAACTCCTTTCCCCAAGTCTCAAAACTGGTATCAGATATGCCTGACTCTGAAAATAAGGCCCTGGCATCATCACGCCTTGCCACCTCCTCTCAGGTAGCCAGGCATTCTATAAAGTGCACCTGTGATGCAGTAGAAGCCTCCTCTAGGGCTGCTGCTTCCTCGTCTGCTCTTAGAAGATTTGCCTGGCTTAGGCTTCAGCCTCTGCCTAAAGATACCAAGGCAAAACTGATGGATGCCCCCCCCCCGGAATAATACTCCCCTGTTTGGGAAACCTTCCGCAGAGCTCTTCAAGTCTTTGCAAGAAAAAAGCAAAGAACTTAAGGATCTCCAGCACATCCTGGAATCTCCTGTGCCTAAATTTCATAGGAATTATCCTAGAAACAAACTTTCTTATGCGAACAATCCAGAGTATCTCAATGTGGATGCCAGAAGAGGGCAAAGAAGACTCAACAGATGTTCTTCTTGTTTCACTGTTGCAGTCCTCACACTTGGGTTATCTGCTTGCAGGTAACCCTCAGTCGGCCCGAATACCAGAGACTTAGTTTTTCTGCATCGGATGCTGTCGCTCCAGGACTGACGTTAGGTCGTCAGGGGTATAAAAACAGGCAGCCGACGCCATTACATCAGTCTTTCTTGCCGAGCAGCCCAAAGCAGAAGCAGTTTGCAAGTGCCGGTCGGCCGCTACCGGAATTTTCGTTTACGAATTTAATAATCCTGAAGTCTTCTAAAGCTAAGTACCCAATTGGGGATCCTTTTTTCTTGCTCTCACTGATGTCAGAAAAAGTTAACAATTGTCTTGCCTTTGGAAAGCAAATACCTCACAGAGATTTTCATTCTTACTGTGTCACCTGTTTAGGCCCAGACCACGACATCCCTCGCTGTCGGTTTTGTGCCTTATTTAATGCCAGAACTATTCATCGTCGGGCTGTCTTTGTCGCTAAATTCTTTCGCTCTCGATCTCCATATTCTGAAATGGCTTCGATAAGCCATCCGACTACCGATATTCTGAAAAAACATAAAGATAAAGACAAAGACAGACTGCATAAGTCCAAAACTGCCGACGGCACTTCCGTTAAGTTAGTCGCCAGTCCGCCGGTAGTCAGTGAGGCACTTTCACAGCCCCTGATGGCCACTTCAGTGGATTTTCAGGCTTCTACTGAGACCCATTCGGAGTCCGGTATGCCGCGAGACTCATCATCGACTATGGAACCTGCAAATGTCTCTACCTTGGATGGGTTCAGAGCCGCTGAGCAGGCACTGACTTCTGAGGCAGTTATTCACTCAATGGATGTTCGACTCAAACCAACTACTTTTTTAACCAAAACTACAGAGTTTCTTAGACCCAGAGTATGCACTACGCCTAGAAAACCGACGAGCAAAGCACATGCACCTGTTCCCATGCCACAAAAACGAATGCTTAGAATGGCTGAAGACCTTATTACGGTTATTAGGGGGAAGTCAGCCTTCCCCTGCTAAGAGACAAAGTGCCCACTCCCCTTCAGCTTCTGCAGACCAGGAGTCCGATGACTCTGAAATTTCTGATTATGAAGACAAGCTCTTATCTCATTATGAGGATTCAGATGCAGAGGAATCCATTCCCTCTGCCTTCACTCCAGAGGATTTCTCTTTTGGTGAAACCTTGCATACCTTACAAGAGCATTTCCACTGGGAATGTCAAGACTACCCTCAGTCCAAAAAGAGACTCAGAGAATTTTTAGACTTGCCTCAGCACAGGCCTCTAGATGTTCTTCGTGTTTCACTGTTGCAGTCATTACATTTGGGTAATCTGCTGGCAGATTGCCCTCAGTCGGCCTGATTAACAAAGTCTTGGGTCCTGCGTTGGTTGCTGTCCCTTCTTCCATGACGTCAGGTCGTCAGGTGTATAAAACATGCAGCCGACGCTATTACATCAGTCTTTCTTGCCGCACGGTGCCCAAAGCAGAACAGTTCGCAAGTGGCTGTCTGCAGACTCCTGAAATTTTTGTTTTCGAGTTTCAGAACCGAAGTCTTCAACTAAAAGCTAAGTACCCCATTGGGGAAACTTTTTCTTGCTCCTTACTGATGTCAGTAAAAGTTAATGATTGTATTACTTGTGGGAAGCAAATACCTCATAAGGATTTTCATTTGTATTTATTCCTTGCCTAGGCCCTGACCACAACGTGCCTTGCTGTCGGTTTTGTGCTAAATTTAATTAACGCACTATTAAACGTTGGTATATTTTTGCTTCTAAATATTTTGGCTCGAGATTTAACTATTCAGAAATGTCGTCAGTTAGCAATCCAACTACCGGAATGCCTAAAAAAACACAAAGAAAAAGAAAGACAGACTGTCGAGGTCCAAAACCGAAGACAAAGCTTCTCCTAAGCCAGTCACCGGTTCGCCGGTACTCAGTGAGGCACTTTCGCAGCCCCTGATACCTGCTACTTTTAATTCGCAGGCCTCTACTGAGAACCATTCGGAGTCCAGTATGTCTCGAGATACTTTAAGTAGTGAACCCGTGGATGTCTCTACCTTAGATGGGTCTGGAGCCACTGAGCAGACACCGGCTTCTGAGTGGGCGTTTTCAGGCCTAAAGATTTGTATATTAAACCGACTCCATCTTCAAAACTAAGGCCAAAATCTACTTCTATGTCTAAAAAACTGACGCTTTGGCCACGTGTACAGGCCCCAATGCCTAAAAGACAAATTATCAATATGGCTGAGGATTTAATTACCTTGATCAGGGGTACCCATCCCCCTCCTGCTAAGGGGCCTAGGCAAGGCACCGACTATGAATCTTCAGATCAGGTTTCTATTTCTTCTGATCAGGAATTATCTATTCCCACTTATGAGGACTCTGATGCAGAAGATTCCATCCCTTCTGCTTCTCCTCCTGAGGATTTTTCTTTTGGAGAAACTTTGCCTACCTTAAGGGAACAATTTCACTGGGAGAGTCAGGATTTCTCAGAGTCTGAAAAGAGACTTAGGGATTTCCTTCTTCCTCAGCATAGGCCTTTGGCTATACCTCCTGTTCTAGACATTGTTGATGATGCTTTCTCAGAGTCCAGTATGTCTCCTGATTCCCTGCCTCCGGCTCCTAGTAAGCCAGACAGGTATTACAGGGTTCTTGACTCCCGCAAATTCTTCTTTAAAAACCCTACTGCTGACCCTGAAACCGTTTCTCAGCGTCCCAAGGGCGTTAAGGCTTCTACTGCTAAAAATCCTACCCCTTCTGATAGCTGGATAGATGGGGTAAGAAGGTATACACATCTGCAACCTTGGCAATCGGGCTTTAAACTGTCAATTTCATATGCTTAAATATCAACAGCATGTCATGGGTTTACTTAAACAGAAAATGATGTTGATTTCTGACTGTGGAAAATAGAGTTGCAGGATTTATTGCATTCAGCTGAACAAGTTGGAAAAAATAGTTTGCAATGTGGTTTTGATTCCATGGAGGCCTCTTGCAGGGCTGCTGTAACTGGATCTGTGATAAGAAGGCATGCTTGGCTCAAGGAGCAAAATCTGCCTGACCATGTTAAAGCAAAATTGTTGGATGCTGCTTTACAACAGGACAGTCTATTTGGTAGTAAGGCTGAAGAAGTTTTGAAAAAGATGGAAGATAAAGCTAAATCTATGCAAACTGTAAAAGATTTCCTACAAGTGCAGCCACCCAGGTTCAGTAGGCACTGGCCTACTAAGAACAGGTCCTTTCCAGTGCCCACTAGAGCCGCTCAAGTCAAACCCAGACATTCCAAAGGCTCCAGGTTTCAGTCCCAAGGAACTTGTAGAACAAAGCAATGTGGTGCCTTCACCTCCAAATCTGTAAGTAACAAGGCACCTTCCTACGTTAAACAGTGTCAATGACGTTCCACTGCAATCACCAAGCACTTATCTTTTGGCCGCCCCTTTGGGGGGGAAACTGGCACTTCATGCACGAAACTGGCAACTGATTACCCAGGACAAATGGGTTTTAAATATAGTATCCCAGGGATACAGATTTCATTTCCACACGTTGCCATTCCCAAACGGATGGCCAGATCTGCCTCCAAATCAGTGGGCAGAGGCCCAGAAACAAGTTATGCCCCTCATAAATATGGGGGCTATTCATCCAGTACCAGAAAAGGAAAAGGGACAAGGTTTTTATTCAAGACTTTTCCTGGTACCCAGAAAAGACAAATCTTGGTGTCCAATTCTGGACTTATCCTTTCTAAATACATTTCTGGACATTCCAAAATTCAAGATGCTGATTCTCCAACATTTACTACCTATGCTAGGCAAGGATGCCTGGTTGGTAACTCTAGACTTAAAAGAGGCTTACCTGCATATCCCAATCAGGGAATCTTGCAGAAGATACCTCCGCTTCAAAGCAGGCTATTTGCATTACCAGTTTTCTGCACTGCCCTTTGGCTTATCTACTGCGCCCAGGGTCTTCACAAAGTGCCTGGCACCAGTAATTGCATTTTGCAGGCAAAAAAATATTCAAATTTATCCATATTTGGACGATTGTCTAATTCAGGCAGAAACCAGGGACACTCTTCTAAAACATCTGGCGTTTGTAAAAAGACTTCTAACTTGTCTAGGGTACACCATAAACGAAAAGAAATCATAACTGGTACCCTCTCAAATAATTACATTCCTGGGTGCAAGCTTGAATACAACTGCCCAGATGACTTACCTTACGCCAGAAAAACAAATTCAGTTGATGACTTACTTCAAACAAGTGGCCACAAAAACCCAGCTATCTGCAAGACAAATTCTGCAGGCCTTGGGGTTCATGGCCTCCTGCATTCTTCTAATTCCATATGCAAGACTGCATATGAGGAAACTTCAATGGTGTCTAAAAAGCTTATGGAGTCAACATTGTCACAGCCTGGAAACAATGTTCCTATCATTCCTTGCTTGTAGTTAGAGTTCCTATGATGGGCAGAGGCCTGCCACCAAAACAAGGGACTGTCATTCATTCCACCCCCTGCTGCCCAAACCCGGACTACAGATGCATCAGATTATGCTTGGGGGGCGCATCTGGCAGGGAGATGCATTCAGGGCCAATGGGGCCCAAATCAAATGCACCTACATATCAATCAGAAAGAAATGCTAGCTGTACAGAATGCTGTGACAGCCTTCAAGAACTATCTTCATCCAGGACAACTACTGATAGACAGGCAACTCCACAGTCATGTGGTACATAAACAAGCAAGGGGGGGTACCCATTCCTCCCCCCTTTGCAGACTAGCCATGGCATTGTGGAACACGGTCTTGACTTATCAGATAGATCTACAAGCTCAATTCCTGCCAGGAAAGCAAAATACTCTGGCAGATGAACTAAGCAGAAAACTTATGGACCCACATGAGTGGAAACGAGATCCACAGATCTTCAGCATGTTGACACGCAAATGGGGGAGCCCAGACATAGACCTTTTTGTCTCACCCCAAAACTATCAGTTGGACAAATTCTGCACAAGAAAGCTTGCAAAGTGGATGCTGTGTCCTTCAGCTGGAAAAAATCTATCAGTCTATGCCTTTCCCCCTCTGCCTCTGCTCTCCAAGGTCTTACTAAAAGTCAGACAAGAAAAAACAAAAATGATTCTGATTGCTCCAGACTGGCCTCGCCAACACTGGTACCTGCTCCTACGCAGTATGTTGCACATTCCTCCGTGGTACCTGCCTCAGACACCTTACCTACTGTCTCAGCAGAACTATCAAATTCTGCACACTTGGCTCCAAACTCTGAATCTTGCAGCATGGCTAATCAACTAATTTCACCAGTTACATCCCTCAGCAAACCTGTGATGGATGTCATTTTGAAGGCTAGAAGGCCTACTACTAGAAAATCTTATGCTGACAAATGGAAGAGAATCTGTGCCTGGAACCAAGCACAAGGAATAAGCACAGCAATGCCCAGTATTCCTCAGATTCTGCAATACTTAACTGAGATGCTTCACAAGGGCCTATCTTTTTCTTCCATAAAATCCATGCCTCTGCCATTTCAGCATTTTACAACACAGAGCCTCCCCTCTTTTCTCATCCTCTGCTAAAGCAGTACCTCAGAGGGGCCAAAAATGTAAGACCTCCCAGGAGAGCACCAACTCCTGCATGCAACCTCAATTTTGTTTTGGAAAAACTCATTCTACTTCTTTTTGAGCCAGCTGCTACTGCAGACCTAAAATTTCTCTCTTGGAAAACAGCTTTTCTTTTAGCAGTCACTTCAGCTAGAAGGATTTCAGAACTACAGGCTCTTATGGCAGTGGAGCCTTTTATTATTTTTTATCCGGACAGGGTGGTTCTCAGGACCAGTCCATCCTCTATGCCTAAAGTGGTATCTAGTGTGGCCCTTAATCAGACCATTAATCTGCCAACTTTCTTCCCAAAACCACAGAACAAGGGTGAGCAGATTCTGCATTCATTCGATGTACACAGACAACTAAGATTCTACTTAAACAGGACAAAATCTCTAAGAAAATCTGAACAATTACTGGTGGCATTTGCTGCAGGGGCAGAGGGAAAGGCTATTTCAAAGCAGACGGTTTCCAAGTGGATAAGCCATTGTACTCATTTCTGCTATATGCACTATGGTAAACCTAACCCCAAGGGGATCAGATCTCATTCCACCAGGGCTGCATCTATGTCTGCAGCCTTTCTCAGAGGGGTTCCTACCAGAGACATTCTAGAAGCTGCTACCTGGAGCTCAGTTCATACGTTCACCAAACATTACCATTTACCTCTCTTCTCTAAATCCAGAGCAGGCTTTGCCACTGCTGTCCTGCAGGGCCTTATAGCTGCTCCTAATGCTGTGTAAATCCATCCTCCCAACCATAGCTTTGGTTACCCTTCCTCCAGCCCCCTGTTCTTTCTCTAATTATACCTCTCATTTCTGTTACTATCTTTAAAAGCCTTTTTGGTGTATTTGCTTTTGTTTGGAGGTATATGTTTTGTGTTTTTCCTTCTACATATACATATATATTTTGCTCCCCATTTGGGGGGCACCTGACATCTGGAGCAAGAAAAACTGATGTAATGGTGTTGGCTGCATGTTTATACCCCTGACGACCTGACGTTGTGGAAGAAGGGACAGCAACTGACGCAGGACCCAAGACTTTGTTAATCAGGCTGACTGAGGGCAACCTGCCAGCTGATTACCCAAATGTAATGACTGCAACAGTGAATACACTCGAACATCTACATTTATGGTAAGTGGTACACAACTGTACTTTATACCCCCTGTCCTGGACATTGTAGATGATGTCTTCATGGAATCCAGTCTTACTCCTGATACTCTACCACCAGCTCCTAGACAGCCTGAAAGTTACTACAGAGTACCTTACTCTCACAAATTTCTCCTTAAAAATCCCACTGCAGATCCAGAGACTATTTCCCAGGGACCTAAAGGCATTAAGACTACATCAGCCAAAAACTCTACCCCTTCGGACAGGGATTCTAGAGCTTTAGACAGATGGGGTAAGAAGGTATGTACCTATGCAACTCTTACCATCAGGGCTTTGAATTGCCAGTTTCACATGTTGAAGTACCAGCAGCATATTATGGAACTAATTAAACAAAAAAATGTTGCTTCCAGATTGTACAGAAAATAAAGATTTACAAGAGTTATTGCGTTCTGCAAATCAAGTTAGTAAACGTACTTTGCAGTGTGGTTTTGATGCCTTAGAAGCATCTTGCAGGGCTGTTGTCACTGAGAAGGCATGCTTGGCTGAAGGAGAAAATCTTGCCAGACCATGTCAAAGCAAAATTACTAGATGCTCCATTACACCAGGAAAGTTTGTTTAGAGCAAAAGCAGAAGTTGTTCTTAAAAAGATGGAGGAAAAAGCTAAAGCTTTGCAAACTGTTAGATTTCTTACAGGTGCAGCCACCTAAATTCAGTAGGCATTGGCCTTCTAAAAACTCGTCCTTTCCAGTCCCTCCCAGGCATTCTCAGTCCAAACCCGGGGCAACAGGCCACCAAGACTACAGTCTCAGGGTATGCAGAGATCTAAACAATGGGGTACTCTCTCCTCTAAAACAGGGAGTGGTAAGCCACCCACTTATGGAAAAAGTATGCAATGACTTGTCTATCTTGTTTCCCAGCAAGGCCCAAGTACATGCACCCCTAGGAGGAAAACTCTTAATTTTTAACTCCTATGCAGTCTGAGAGCAGTGCCATCCTAGCACCTACATCAGACCCCTTCCCTGCTGTCCCAGCAGGAGGGACAGATTTTGCACCCACAGCTGCGAACCCTGAACCTTGCAGCCTCGATTATTCCCTGAATACACCACCAGCAGCCCTCAGCAAACAGGTGATGGACGTCATCCTTGAGGCCAGAAGGCCTAGTACTAGATAATCCTATTCACAAAAGTGGAAAAGATCTTGATGTTCTTCGTGTTTCACTGTTGCAGTCATCACACTTGGGTTATCTGCCTGCAGGTAGCCCTCAGTCCGCCCAAATACCAGAGTCTTGGGATGTCTGCGTCAGATGCTGTCGCCTCATCCATGACGTCAGGTTGTCAGAGGTATAAAACATGCAGCCGACGCCATTACATCAGCTTTTCTTGCAGTGCGGGAGCTCGAAGCAGTTCGCAAGTGCCAGTTGGCAGCTACCTGAAATTTTCATTTTTCGAGTTTCAAACCTGAAGTCTTCTAAAGCCAAGTACCCCGTTGGGGATCCTTTTTTCTTGCTCTAACCAATGTCAGAAAAAGTTAACAATTGTCTTGCCTGTGGAAAGCAAATACCTCACAGAGATTTTCATTCTTACTGGGTCACCTGTTTAGGCCCAGACCACGACATCCCTCACTGTCAGTTTTGTGCCTTCTTCAACGCCTGAACTATTCGTCGTCAGGCTGTTTTTGTCTGTAAATTCTTTCGCTCTCATTCTCCGTATTCCAAAATGGCTTCCATAAGCCATCCGACTACCGATTTTCCGAACAAAATGCAAAGAAAAAGACAGAGACAGACCGCATAGGTCCAAAACTGTCGACGACACTTCCATTAAGCTAGTCACCAGTCCGCCGGTACTCGGTGAGGTGCTTTCGCAGCCCCTATTACCCACTTCTACAAATTTGCAGGCCTCTACTGAGATCCATTCGGAGTCCGGTATGCTGTGAGGTGCTTCTTTGACTGTGGAACTTGCGGATGTCTGTACCTTGGATACGTCCAGAGCTGCTGTGCAGGCACTGGCTTCTGTGGGTGTATTCAGACCTTCCGATGTTCGCATCAAACCGACTACTTCATTAATGACTAAATCTAAAGGATTTTTCAGGCCCAGAGTTCGCACTACGCCTAGGAAACCAATGACCAAAGCACATTCTCAAGCTCCCATGCCACAGAAATAAATGCTTAGAATGGCTGAAGACCTTATTACTTTAATTAGGGGAACCCAGCCTCCCCCCTCTAAAAGACAATTGATTTTCCTTCTGATTCTTCAGACCATGAGTCTGATGACTCTGACCCCTTTGATTACCAGGACATTCCCTTATCTACCTATGAGGACTCAGATGCAGATGATTCATTTCCCTCAGCCTCCCCCCCAGAGGACCTTTCTTTCGGTGAAACCTTGCATACTCTAAGAGAGCATTTCCACTGGGAATGTCAGGACTACCCACAGTCCAAAAAGAGACTTGTGGAATTTTTAGAGTTGCCTCAGCATAGGTCTCTAGCTATTCCCCCTGTCCTGGATATTGTAGATGATGTCTTATTGGAATCCAGCCTTACCCCTGATACTTTACCACCTGCTCCTAGAAAGCCTGACAGATACTACAGAGAGTACATGACTCTCACAAATTTCTCTTTAAAAATCCCACTGCGGATCCAGAGACCATTTCCCAGGGACCTAAATGCATTAAGGCTTCTACAACTAAAAACCCTTCCCCTTTGGACAGGGATTCTGCAGATTGGGTAAGAAGGTTTATACCTCTGCAAGTCTTGCCATCAGGGCTTTAAATTGCCAGTTTCACATGTTGAAGTACCAGCAGCATATTATTGATCTATTTAAACAAAAAATGTTGTTGATTCCTGATTGTGCAGAAAATAAGGACTTACAAGGCTTAATGCGTTCTGCAAACCAAGTTGGTAAACATACTTTGCAGTGTGGTTTTGATGTTTTAGAAGCATCTTGCAGGGCTGCTGTCACTGGGTCTGTTTTGAGAAGGCATGCTTGGCTGAAGGAGTAAATCTTGTCAGACCATGTCAAGGCAAAGTTACTTGATGCTCCATTAAACCAAGAATGTTTGTTTGGCTCTAAAGCAGAAGAAGTTCTTAAAAAGATGGAGGAAAAAATCTAAATCCATGCAAACTGTTAAAGATTTCTTACAGGTACAGCCACCTAGATTCAGTAGGCATTGGCCTTCAAAAAACACGTCCTTTCCAGTCCCTTCCAGACCTTCACAGCCCAAACCTAGGGGCAACAGACCACAAAGACTACAGTCTCAGGATATGCACAGGTCTAAACAGTGGAGTGTTTCCTCCTCAAAAACTGGGAGTGGTAAGCCACTTTGGAAAAAGTTCAAAATGACTTGTCCTTAATCCTTCCCAGCCATGCCCAAGTACTTGCACCTGTAGGAGGAAAACTCGCCATGCACGCAAAAAACTGGGAGTATATTACCCAGGACCGATGGGTCTTAAACATTGTATCCCAGGGATACAGTTTCTTTTTCCACTCTCTGCCAGCCCCTAGCTGATTGCCAGATCTTCCTCCAAACCAGTGGACAGAGGCCCAACAGCAAGTACTTTCTCTTCTCAGTATCAGGGCTATTCAACCTGTGCCAACAGAGCAAAGGGGACAGGGTTTCTACTCATGCTGTTCCTGGTTCCCAGAAAAGAGAACTATTGGTGCCCTATTCTGGATCTGTCATCCCTAAACACCTGACTGGTGGTACCAAAGTTCAAAATGCTTACACTCCAGCAGCTCCTTCCTATGTTAGCAAAGGACTCCTGGCTCGTCACCCTAGACTTAAACGAAGCTTATCTGCACATCCCCGTAAGGGAATCTTGCAGGAAATATCTACTTTTCAGGGCAGGCACTATGCACTATCAGTTCTCTGCACTTCCCTTTGGCCTATCTACTGCACCCAGGGTAATAAGTGCCTGGCTCCAGCCATTGCTTACTGCAGGCGGAGAAATATTCAGATTTACCCATAGTTGGACAATTGCCTGACTCAGGCTGACAGGAAGTGCTACTTCAGCACCTGACATTTGTAAAGAGACTCCTAACTTCTCTGGGGTATACCATCAACGAAAATAAATGACATCTGGTATCCAGCCAAAAGATTGTATTCCTGGGAGCAAGCTTGAACACAACTTCCCAGATGGCATTCCTCACTCCAGAAAAGCAGGTTTATTTGACAACTTATTTCCAGCTACTGGCCACCCAAACCCAGCTATCTCCAAGACAAATACTGCAAGCCCTAGGGTTTCATGGCCTCATGTATTCTACTGATTCCATATGCAAGACTGCATATGAGGAAACTTCAGTCGTACTTAAAAAGTCTCTGGTGTCAACATTCCCAGGACCTGGAAACAGTGATTCCTATCATTCCTTGCCTAAGGACAGAGTTCCTTTGGTGGGGAGAGGCTTGCAACCACAACAAGGGACTTTCTCAGAACCCCCCGCCATCCAAACTCTGACAACAGACGCATCAGACTATGCATGGGTGGCTTACATGGCAGGCAAATGGAGCCCAAGACAAATTCACCTGCATATCAATCAAAAAGAAATGTTACCTGTACAGAATGCATTGACAGCTTTCAAATACCTTATCCTACCAGGACAACTCCTGATAAAGACAGTCAACACCACAATTATGTGGTACATAAACAAGCAGGGGGGAACTCACTCCTACCCACTCTGCAGTTTAGCCATGGCTCTGTGGAAAACAGCCTTAAGCAACCAAGTGCACCTGCAAGCTCAATTCCTGCCAGGCATACAAAATTCACTGGCAGACGACTTAAGCAGAAATCTAATGGACCCACACGAGTGGAAACGAGAACCAAACTCATTCAAACTTCTAATACATAGGTGGGGGACACCAGAAGTGGACCTCTTTGCGTCCCCCCCAAATCCATCAACTAATCAAATTTTGCACCAGAATTTCCCACAGCCAAGCTTGGAAAGTGGATTCCCTATCCTTCACATGGGAAATCATCTCAATCTATGCCTTTCCCCCCTCTGACCGTCCTTCCAAAAGTACTCCTCAAGATCAAACAGGACAGGCCAAAGACAATCCTTATTGCACCAGACTGGCCACGCCAGCACTGGTACCCACTCCTATGCAGTCTGACAGCAGTGCCACCCTGGCTCCTACATCAGACCCCCTCTCTGCTGTCCCAGCAGGAGGGACAGATTTTGCATCCTCTGCTGCAAACCCTGAACCTGGCGGCCTGGCTTATTCCTTGAATACCTCACCATCAGCCCTCAGCAAACAGGTGCTGGATGTTATCCTTGAGGCCAGAAAGCCCAGTGCTAGAAAATCCTATTCAGAAAAGTGGAATGGATACTGCTTTTGAGCCAGTCTCAAGGGACGGACACAGCCGTGCCCTCCTTGCCTCAAATCCTAGATTACCTAGCAGAGCTGCTCCACAAAGGCCTATCCTTCTCATCAATTAAGATTCACGCCTCTGCCATTTCAGCTCATTACAATACTAAGCCATCCCTCTTCTCTCAAGACCCCCAAGGAGAGCTCCCACTCCTGCCTGGGACCTTAACTTTGTACTAGAGAAGCTCACGCTTCCCCCTTTTGAGCCTGCTGCTACAGCAGAGTTAAAATTCCTCTCTTGGAAAATAGCCTTACTGCTAGCCATCACTTCAGCAAGAAGTTTGTCTGAGTTACAGGACCTTATGGCTGTGGAACCCTTCATTATCTTCCATGCGGACAGGGTTTCCCTCAGGACTAACCCATCTTTTATGCCCAAGGTGGTATCCAGTGTGGCTTTAAACCAATCCATCCATTTGCCAACATTTTTTCCTAATCCTCAGAATAAAGGGCAAAGGATCCTGCCCTCCTTGGACTAGCACAGACAGTTCAGGTTCTATCTTGACAGGACTAAACCTTTTAGAAAATCTGATTAGCTGCTAGTCCGCTGTGCTACAGGGGCAGAGGGCAAGGCCATTTCAAAGCAAACCATTTCCAAATGGATAGCGCACTGCATCCATTTCTGTTGCAAACACCATGGAAAACCTCCCCCACATGGGGATCAGGCCTCATTCCACTAGGGCTACCTCAACCTCTACAGGATTTCTCAGGGGAGTCCCTACCAGGGATATCCTGGAAGCTGCAACCTGGAGTTCTGTACACACCTTTACCAAGCATTACCACTTACCTATTTCTTTCTAAATCCAGTGCTGGACTTGCCACAGCAGTCTTACAAGGCCTGATAGCCAGCCCCAATACTTCTTGACTGCCTCCACCCTTCCTTAGCTTTGGGAGTCAACCGAAGTGTGATGACTGCAACAGTGAGACACGAAGAATATAGTACAGTCGTGTATACTTACCATAAATGTAGATGTTAGAGTGTATTCACTTTTGCAGTCCTGGCTACCCTCCCTCCAGCCCTCTCAATTTTTTATTCTTTCTACCTATCTTCTTTTTGACCATATCTTATTTCAGTGGTATTTACTTTTTATTGGAGGTGTTCAACACCATGTAATTGCTTCCTATTTTGGGGGCTGTTGACATCTGGGGCAAGAAAAACTGATGTAATGAAATCGGCTGCATCTTTTATACCTCATGACGACCTGACGTCATAGAAGAGGTGACAGCATCTGACGCAGAAATCCCAAAACTCTGGTATTCGGGCCGACTGAGGGCTACCTGCAGGCAGATAACCAAAGTGTGATGGCTGCAACAGTGAATGCACTCCGACATCTACATTTATGGCAAGCGTACACAACTGTACTTTTCACATGCTGAAGTACCAGCAACATATTATGGAACTTATTAAACAAAAAGTGGCAACCTTTTCAGACTGTGCAGAAAATAAAGAATTGCAGGAGCTTATGCACTCTGCAAGCCAAGTCAGCAAGCATACTTTGCAGTGTGGCTTTGACGCCCTAGAAGCATCTTGCCAGGCAGCTGTCACTGACTGTGTACTGAGAAGACATGCTTGGCTGAAGGAGCAGACCTTGCCAGACCATGTCAAATCAAAGTTACTAGACGCTCCTTTGAATAAGGACTGTTTGTTTGGCACCAAAGCAGAAGAGGTTCTTAAAAAGATGGAAGAAAAAGCGAAGTCTATGCAAACTGTTAAAGAATTCTTACAAGTGCAACCCCCTAGATTCAGTATGCATTGCCCTTCCAAACACTGGTCCTTTCCAGCCCCCTCCAGGCCTTCTCAAACCAGACCCAGGGGAAACAGACCACCCAGACTTCAGTCTCAGGGTATGCAGAGATCTAAGCAGTGGAGTGCCCCCACTCCTAAAGCAGGGAGTGGTAAGCCACTTCCTTATGGAAAAAGCTCACAATGACTTCTTTACTCCACTCCCCAGCCCTGCCCAATTGCTTGTGTCCTTGGGAGGAAAACTTGCCCTTCATGCAAAAAACTGGATGTCCATCACTCAGGACCCGTGGGTCCTCAACACTGTATCCCAGGGGTACAAATTTTATTTCCATTCACTGCCAACCCCATGCAGGTTTCCAGACCTTCCTCCAAACCAGTGGGCAGAGGCTCAAAACCAAGTACTTTCCCTGCTCACTATCAGAGCTATTCAGCTGGGTCCATTAGAACAGAGGGGTCAAGGATTCTACTCCAGACTCTTCCTGATACCCAGGAAAGAGGGCTCTTGGCGCCCAATCCTGGATCTTTCCATTCTCAGCACCTTCCTGGTGGTACCAAAATTCAGAATGCTTACCCTGCAACAGCTTCTTCCTATGCTAGCCAAGGATGCCTGGTTAGCTACTCTAGATTTAAAAGAAGCCTATCTGCATATCCGCGTAAGGGAATCATGCAGGGAAGTATCTATGTTTCAGGGCAGGGTCTATGCATTATCAGTTCTCTGCACTTCCCTTTGGCTTATCTACTGCACCCAGAGTATTCACAAAATGCCTGGCTCCAGCCATTGCATACTGCAGGTAGAGAAATATCCAAATTTACCTGTACTTGGATGACTGCCTGATTCAGGTGGACAGTCAGGAATTGCTGCTGCAGCACCTGACATTTGTGAAAAACCTTCTTGGTTCCTTGGGGTACACCATCAACGAAAAGAATTCAAAACTGCTACCCAGTCAAAAGATTGTATTCCTGGGAGCAAGCTTGGACACATCTTCCCAGATGGCTTTCCTCACCTCAGAAAAACAAGTCTATCTGACAGACTACTTCAAACAAATGGCCACCAGAACCCAGCTATCTGCAAGAAAAATACTGCAAGCCCTAGGGTTCATGGCCTCATGTATACTGCTGATTCCATATTCAAGTCTGCATATGAGGAAACTCCAGTGGTACTTGAAAAGTCTTTGGTGCCAACATTCTCAGGACCTGAAAACAGTCATTCCTATCATACCCTGTCTAAGGACGGAGTTCATCTGGTGGGCAGAAGCATGCAACCACAACAAGGGACTGCCATTTACTCAACCCCAAGCTGCCCAGACCCTAAACACAGACACATCAGACTATGCCTGGAGGGCACACATGGACGGAATATGTATTCAGGGCCACTGGAGCCCAAGTCAAATTCATCTGCACATCAACCAAAAAGAGATGCTAGCTGTACAGAATGCCCTGACAGCTTTCAGATCCCTAATCTCTCCAGGACAACTGCTAATAAAAACAGACAACACCACAGTTATGTGATACATCAACAAGCAGGGGGGAACCCACTCCTACCCACACTGTAGGCTAACCATGGCCCTGTGGAACACAGCCTTGGATATTCAAGTCCATCTGCAAGCTCAATTCCTGCCATGCAAACAAAACTTACTGGCAGATGACTTAAGCAGAAGTCTCCTAGACCCACATGAGTGGCAATTGGAGCATAGCACCTTCAACCTTCTGATCCAGAAATGAGGGACCCCAGAGATGGATCTCTTTGCCTCCCCCTACAACCGCCAGCACAGTAAATTCTGCACCAGGAATCCTCACAGCAGGGCTTGGAAAGTGGATTCCCTATTTTTTCAGTGGTTAAATCTCTCAATCTTTGCCTTTCCCCCTCTGCCCCTCCTTTCAAGAGTATTACTCAAGGTAAAACAGGACAGATCAAGGACAATTCTGATTGCCCCAGACTGGCCACGTCAGCACTTGTACCCACTCCTGCGCAGCCTGACACTAGTACCACCCTGGCACCTACACCAGAATCCAACGCTCCTCTCTCAGCAGGAGGGACAGATTCTGCATCCACAACTGCAAACCCTAAATCTTGCAGCCTGGCTTATTCCTTGAATTCTCCCCCAGCGACTTTAAGCAAACAGGTGCTGGATGTCATTCTTGAAGCCAGAAGACCCAGTACAAGAAAATCCTATGCTGATAAGTGGAAAAGGTTCTGCTCATGGATTTAGTCTAAAGGAGAGGACACTACACTGCCCTATCTGGCTCTTATCCTAGATTACGTAGCAGATCTACTCCACAAAGGCCTGTCCTTCTCCTCAATTAAGGTACATGCCTCAACCATTTTTGCTCATTACAACATTGAGCCACCTCTCTTCTCGCACCCTCTTATCAAACAATTCCTGAGAGGGGCAAACAACTTAAGGCCACAAAGAGCACCTACCCCTGCTTGGGACTTTAACTTTGTACTGGAAAAGCTCACACTTCCCCCCTTGTTTGAACCTGCTGCGTCAGCAGAGTTAAAATTCCTCCCTTGGAAAACAGCCTTGCTTCTAGCCATCTTTTCAGCTAGAAGAGTGTCTGAGCTACAAGCACTCATGGCTGTGGAACCCTTCATTATTTTCCACGCTGACAGGGTTTCCCTCAGGACTAACCCTTCCTTTATGCCTAAAGTGGTGTCCAGCGTATCTCGCAATCAATCCATCCATTTGCCAACCTTCTTCCCTAATCCTCAAAATAAAGGGGAAAGGATCCTGCACTCCTTGGATGTGCACAGACAGCTCAGATTCTACCTTGATAGGACTAAGCCCTTCAGAAAATCTGACCCACTACTAGTCAGCTTTGCAACAGGGGCAGAGGGCAAGGCCATTTCAAAACAATTTCCAAATGGAAAAATCCAAATCCAAATTTCCAAATGGGCGGCTCAGTGGTGCAGCGGTTAATGCTGTTGCCTCACAGCAAGAGGTTCTCCGGTTCGATTCTCGGCTGGGGTGCCTTCTGTGTGGAGTTTGCATGTTTTCCCTGCGTTCGCGTGTGTTTCCTCCGGGTACTCCAGTTTCCTCCCACATTCTAAAGACATGCTTCTGGAGCATTGCTCCCCGGGCCTCCGCTGAAAACAGGATCTGTGGAACCTAGTCGGACATTCCCGGTCAACAAATGTTAAATAAATAAATAAATAAAAATGGATAGCACACTGTATCCATTTCTGCTACAAGCACCATGGGAAGCCAACCCCTCAGGGGGTCAGAACACATTCCACTAGGGCAATATCTTCCTCTACAGCATTTCTCAGAGGAGTCCCTACCAGGGACATCCTGGAGGTTGCTACCTGGAGTTCTGTACACACCTTCAGCAAGCATTACCACCTGCCTATCTTTTCCAAATCCAGGACAGGATTTGCTGTAGCAGTCTTGCAAGGCATACTAGCCAGCCCTAACTCTTCTTGACTGCCTCCACCCTTCTTCAGCTTTGGGAATCCACCCAAGTGTGATGACTGCAACAGTGTAACACGAAGAACATAGTACAGTTGTGTACACTTACCGTAACTGTAGATGTTCGGGTGTATTCACTGTTGCAGTCCTGGTTTCTCTCCCTCCAGCCCCCTGGTTTTCTCTCTCTTTCCTATCTATGGCTATTACTAACCCCTTTTGGGGTATTGGTATTGGTATTTACTTTTTACTGGTGGTGTTTTCCCCACCATAACCTAGCTCCCTATTTGGGGGGCTCCTGACATTTGGGTTAAGAAAAACTGATGTAATGGCATCAGCTGCCTGTTTTTATACCCCTGACGACCTGACGTCAGTCCTGGAGTGATAGCATCCGACGCAGAAATACTAAGTCTCTGGTATTCGGGCCGACTGAGGGCTACCTGCAGGCAGATAACCCAAGTGTGATGACTGCAACAGTGAATACACTCAAACATGTACATTTTTTGTAAGTGTACACAACTGTACCTTTCCCTCCTGTTATCCTTCTGTTCCTCACAACCAAGCAGGGCTTTCCTGATCGAACGGGCTCCTGTTTGTGACTCTTGCAACAACCTAATTCTCCTGTCCCGGTGCTTTTCTATCTCCCTTCCTTCCTGAGAACTCATCACTCAGGACTCTTGGGTGTTAAGCATCATCAAAAGGGGTACTTCATGGTTTTGCACAAGGTGCTTGTCTTCAGGGGAATTCCCCTACCAACAAAAAATTGGCTCCCCCTTTTCCTGCCAGTTCTACTAGAACTTCTAGAACAGGGCACCATAGAACCTGCCCCTTGTAGGGAAGAAGGAAAGGGCTCTTACTTCTGCCTTTTCCTAGTTCCCAGGAAGGAAGAACCCTTGAGACCAATCTTGGATCTCTTACCTCAACAATTTCCTCATACTCCCCTCATTTGAAATGCTACTGAAAACACTATTTCCTTTTGTCCTTCCTCAGGCATTTCTAGCTTCAATAGACATCAGTGATGTCTACCTCCATATCCCCATTCACCACAGATACAGAAAATTCCTACGTTTTTCTGTGGGGTCCTCACACTATCAGATCTTGGCTTTGCATTTTGGACTATCTACAGCCTTGAGTGTCTTCACAAAATGTCTAGCCCCAGTAGTAGCCTTTTGCAGGCTCCAAGGGATCTTAAATCTACCCATACCTGGACGATGTATTAATCCAAGCCTCTTCTCAGACAGAATTGAGAAAATCCCTCCAAATGGCAATTACCATTCTTCAAGGCTTGGGATTTAACTTCAACTTCAAGAAATCTTCCCTGGTCCCAGCCCAAGATCTCATTTTACTAGGCTGCAGATTCCAAACTCTGAGCATGCTAGTGTCTCTCCCACCTCTCAAGGCAATCTTTTCAGCGATACTCCTATTGCATCAGATTTCTGCCAGACAATTCCTCAGGATCTTGGCCTGATGGCTTCCGCCCATCCTATTGCTTCCTCTGGCAAGGCTTCACATGAGGAAACTTCAATGGTTCCTCAAATTGGTATGGGCCGAGCATGCCCACCCTGTAGAACACCTCATTTTTCTCCTCCCATGTCTAAAACAGGAGCACCAGTGGTGGATCTAACAGCTCTATCTAAATCCAAGTCTTCCCATTCACCCTCTTCCAACTACTCGGACCCTATTACAGATGCTTCAGATATGGGTTGGGGGGCGGACTTAGACCTCCACAGGGCTCAAGAAGAGTGGTCCCCCACCCACATGAAGGAACACATAAATGAGAGAGAACTAAGGGCACTATTTTTGTTCTCCAAACGTTCAAATCACTGATTAGACCAGGGAGAGGTTATGTGTACACACTGACAGCATGACAGTCTTGTGGTACATAAACAAGTAGGGAGGTACCAAATCTTCTCTCCTGTGCAGACTAGCCATGCAGGTGTGGGATCTAGCTCGCCTCCTAGATGTATTTCTCTAAGCGGTGTACATCCCCTCCAGCCAGAATACTGTGCGGGACACCCTAAGCAGATCCAGGACACAAGCCCACGAAGGCATGCTGCAAAGGGATGTGTTCTTAGACATTGTCCTCCAGTGGGGTATTTCAGAGAGAGATTCATTTGCCTCCCCCGTGAACAAACAGCTTCCTCGGTTTTGTGCCAGAGAATACCATCCTCAGGCTTGGAGAGTGGATGCCCTTTCAATCTCATGGAAGGGGAAATTCCTTTATGCATTCCATCCCCTTCCACTTATCCCCAAAGTCCTGTTGAAAGTCCAACAGGAAAAGCTAAAATTCTTGCTGGTGATTCCCTACTGGCCAAGACAGCATTGGATTCCCCCTTCTCTTTAACCTAACCATGGGCAGTCACCACAAGTTATCCCACAGAGTGGACCTGCTAACACAGAACAAGGGCTCACTCCTACACCCACATCTGGAAACCCTCCAATTAACTCTGTGGGTGATAGAGCCCTAATACCATTCAGACACCTATACTCTGAGGAATGTGCTTCAAGTAATGCAGGAGGTCAGGAAACCCAGTACTAGATCTTACCTCTCCAAATGAAAGAGTTTGTCTGTTTATTGTCTGGCTAGGAACCAGACCCATTGAAGGTTTTCCCGCCTCTGGTTCTGTCCTACCTGTGTGAACTTCTTAATGCAGGATTAGCAACTCTTCCATCAAAGGTCATTTGTCAGCTATTTCTGCTTGTTTACCACTAAATTGTCCATTAGCTTCTAGATTTGAAGCTAAACAATTCCTCAAAGATGTCCTTCATATCAGAGCCCCCCCCCCCCCCCCAGATGTGCTGAGGTTCTACTTACATAAGACTCAATCCTTTAGGAAAACAGACCAGTTCTTTGTGTCTTTCCATCCCAAGTCTCTGAGATTGCCTGTGTCTAAACAGACCATCTCTAACTGGCTAACCAAATCTATTGCCTTTTGCTACACCCACCATGGTAAGGTTCTCCCTGGCTCAGTCAAAGTTCAATCTACCAGGGCAGTATCTTCTTCACAGGCCTTCCTCAGGGGTTTGGATACAAACTCTGTCCTAGTAGCCGCTACTTGGACATCTGTCAACGCCTTCACCAAACAGTATAAGCTGAATTCCATCTCTAGATCCAGGGCAGAGTTTTCCAGGGCCATTCTCCATGACTTCATTGAAAATTCCTCTGCCACGTCCTCCTCCCTTTCCTCATGAGCGTTTGTACTCTCCCTTAAGTCAGGAGTACTGCAACAGAAGAATAGAAGAACATAGATTAGTTGTGTAAGAACTTACCATAGCGATAGATGCCCTTCTCCTCTGTTGCAATATTCCATCTTGCTTTTCTTGGATGCACTGATCTTCATTCCCTTAGACTCTGTCTCCATCTGGGGCTTCAGTTCTGAGGGTGGTGCACATGTATGTTTCTTTTATGGCCAATGTCAGACTTACTGCACACCTTAGGTAGTAAAAGACTTTGGTATACTGGCCAATGTTGGGTTGTCGCCTTGGCAGGCAGATCCCTTAAGTCAGGAACACTGCAACAGAAAAGGGAAGGACATCTGTCATTATGGTAAGTTCTTACACAACTAATCTTTCCCTTTCATTTTTCCCCAAAAAACTTTTGCCACTGTTTTATTATTTCATTTTTATATTCCTCTTCCCCCTGAAGTCACTTTTGTTTATTGTAAACGAGAAGCATCATTGTGTTTCTTGTATACTTATGTTTTGGATGCCTAGAAACATGCAGCATCCTAGTCTTTTGTTACTCACATTTCCTACAGCTGTGTTTTGCCTTTACCCCCATCTAGTTCAGTTTGACCTGAGTAAAATTCTGCAAGTGTACTCCTGATGCTTGTTCCAAAAATGGCTTCAGTCTCTTTATTTAATAACACATTTCCAGTGCCCATTCCCACTGTATACGCAGCCATTCAATATCCTCCACCTATTTCCCATCCCTTCTCCATCGTTCGGTAGACATTATCTGTTGAAGAGAAGATTTCCTATAAAGAAATTGACAGTACATAGTTTTTTGTACAATGAAGAATCTAAATGTGAGCCTCCAGCTGTTTCGTTGCACCCTCTGCACAGGGAGAGAGAAAGAGAGAGACTTGTGTTGTAATGCAAGTGGTTCTCCATCTGGAAGTGTCTGTGACATATATTTAATGATCAGTGAATTTACATTATCTTATTCTGCCCTTCATGACCTTGTGCCAAGCTTGACTGCTGCCTAGATTTGGCTGGTCATAAAATTTATTAAATAGCTTTTTCTTCTGCATTCTGTTCTTGTAAGGGTTTTGCATCTGCAACCCCCCCCACCCCCACATACACACACACTTGTTTCCTTGAGACTTCAATTTTCTGATTGCCAGGCTTGCTCATCCTTGTGTAAGACTGTGGGTTCAGCCGCTTAGAAGTTCATGTCCTGAAGTAAACTTTTTGTCCTTTTACAGAATCTTTTACCCTCGAGCCCTCACGTGTTTGTAGGAAGCCATACTTGTCCTTTAACTAGGATTTTGTGTAATTTTAAGAGTCAGTGAAATGTTCTCTAAAAAGTGATGTCAGATTTAGCTGTAAACATTCCTTTGATCTTCTTTTTTTCTTTCTGAGTACAGAAACCAGGTTAGAAAGGTTATTTCACACCCTTGACTGTTCAGCTTAGTTGAATTTCTACCTGAAGCGAATGCATCATTTCTTGAGGACAGAACAGCTGTTTGGCTCCTTTGCTGTAGAAACGAAAGTGCAAATATATGCTGAGTGGTCAGCCAGCTAAAACTGTCCACAAGAAAATGTTGCTTACAAAGGCCACTTCATTGGAGGGGTGGCTGTTTTTGAATCTTGCTTCAGAAGTGGTGCAAGGGATGAAATTGTCAGTATGACTGAGATGACCTGGGATCAGTTAGTGGTCGTGAAGTGAACTTGGGATGAGGGAAGAATGAAGGGGCTGAACCTGCTTGCCTCTTTCATGGGGGAAGGGGAGGGACACATGCTGTGGAATTCATGAATCTTGGGGACTGGAGATGGAAGCGTGATGGTCAGTCATGTGCAGCTTAAAAATTTTAAGTGCATTCGTTACAGACATTTGTGGTGCAGCATTTTGGTTCTCCATTCATGTTTTCACCATGGATTATTGTGCGGCTTACACTGTGAATTTGAGGACTGACTGACCTGGTCTTTGTTCTTCTGGACTATGCCCTCTGAGCCTTTGCATTTTAGCCGTGTTGTAGATCTCACTCCTGGGGGGTTTTAATATTTCTTGGGATTCTTCCCATTCATTGACCCACTCTGAAAGGACACTGCTTTCAGATGGAACAGATGTACAGTAACCATTTTGATTTATCTGCAGTTAAGGAACCTTTATGCCTAGCCCAGTACTGTGCACATTTTCACCATTAGTGAGAATTTGACAGTTTTCTGTAAAGCTTAGACTTTAAGGATGTCTTCAAAGCTGTACCGGTGCACAACTGTAATGTGGTACACTGACTACTGAAGCACATTTCTTCCGATCCCACCACTTTTTATTATTTGGCACAGTTTAGAACTTTGTCCTTATCATTACCAACAAGTCATGCATTTTGATGCCTAAACAGCACAGCAGGTGTCTGTATGGTTATCAGATTAACAACTCCTGTGCAAGTCAGAGCATTGCCATCAGGTTAAAACATAGGAGAGTAAATCCAGGCATTAGCTTCCTTGAGGTAAGAACAGTCCTGCAGGTTATATGCTTTACCCTCAGTTTTGAGGAGCTTAAACTTGAGCCAGCCTTCAATTGTGGTTGAGGAAGAAGGGATGGGGAAAGGTATATACACTTGTCTTGGTGTCAGCATGACACCCTACCATTGAATGCTCAGATAGACTCTGTAATTGACCAGCCTGCTGTTTGGCAGCAGTCTCTTTGAGACATCCAGTCATAGAGTTGTGTAACTTGAGATTAGGGACTGCCCTCCTCAGTCTGGCCACTAGGCCTGCATAAGCCAGTAGGTCCTGTTTCAAAAGGATTCAGCAAGTCATCTTTTGCCCGGACTGGATCTCTCAAAGCTTGCATATCAGACATATTTACTACCTAGTGGGAGGAGATGTTGCATGAGTGCATCTTTAAAGAGCTTGTTCTGAAGTCCATTTTGTGCCCTGCACAACCTTCCCTTGTACATACTACCTTTGAATATCATACAACATAGCATTATTTCTAGATTTCCAGTGCTGGAGGGTCACGCCCACAGGTAGTATGGTGTGGTTCTACAGCTCACTTTAAATTCTATCTCAAAAGATTCCAAAGCCACATTCTCAGAGATGGACAAGAACGCACATCTATTCCATCTTTGCTTCTTCATTGAATGACCCCTCCCCTGGAGATGAGCTCAGTCATGTGAGGAACCACATGGACTGGCTTTCAGCCTATGTTGTTTGCATCCAGTGAAAACCTGGCAAAGTCTCTAGATAGGAAAACAGAGGAGCTCTGAGTTTTCTCTCTCCTGTAGCCACTCATTTGGAGTGCCATCAAGTCAGCCTGGAAGCACTCTGTGAAGGGCGATACCCTCCATAAGCTGCCTTTTGAGTAGCAGAGCAAATCATTAAGCACTCTGTAAATCAGTATATTCATGCTTTCACAAAGGGGTCAGTGTAAGCATGCTTACACTGATCCCTTTGTGACCTCTTCATCCATCGTAGGGTTTGGGGACCATAACATTTTGACATCTGACCAGTACTTGGTGCTTTAGACAGCTGTGGCAAAATAATGTTATCTTGTGCCTTGATTGATGTAGGATCCTCATGTTTCATTTAATCTGACCTAGATTCAGTCCCATATGTTTAGGAAGCTTCTGGATGAAGTCAGGGACATCCCTAAGTTTGAGCTCAAGGAGGATCTTCACGAAACTGTGCTATTGCAGTAGTAAGGTTACATATAGGCCTTTTTTTGTAACTTTGGATGTTCTGATGCTGTGGGCTATGGCCAAAGGCTCAAATCGTGTGCCTGTGTAGTATGTTGTGGTTGACTTGACCTCCTTGATGGGAGGACCATGGAACAAATTCTTGGATGCCCACTTCTTGAAGTCCACTTCAGCTGTCCTGTTTGAGACCTAGTCAGAATTTGGCTAACCTCTAATTAAGAGACTTTTTCACCTTCCTAAGAAGCCTCTCAAGCTTTAGAATGTGTTGCCATCACAGTTGCTGGCAAAGACTCTCAAGAGGAAGATTCCACAGGCCACCCCACTGCATACTGACTGTAGTGTATAGCTTTTTTTCTAGTTGGCCTAACCAATCGTTGGGATGCTCCTTTCAGTCCCCACTGCTCCTTGCTTAGAAAGAGCACCCCTGGTGGATCAGTCCATTTTGGTAGAACTCTTAGGGGCATAGTTTTTTATGTTTTTACTTAAAAGGGTTATAGGGATTTCATCAAGGAGGGTTGGGGAGTTTACTACCTTCTTTTCCTAGTTCCAAGGAAATGGACATTTTCTGCTCCATTCTGTGTCTCAACTTATTTTAACTAGCACTGGCTGATCTGATCATTTTGGCTTTGAATGGTCACCTTGCAGGAGGTGATTCTCTTGCTACCTTATGACAAATGAATATTGTTTTTTTGAGTATGAGGTTGCTTTTTTGGCACATGAGCATTCAGGGCACAGTTAAGAAATTCTTCCAGTTCAGTCCTGGTGGATGTCTCTTCCAGTACAATATACATCCATTTGGACTTTCAGCAGACAAAGTCTTTGCTAAAGTGTTGGTTTTGTGGTTAAGGCATTGCAAGAGAAAAATCTCTTGGTGATACTGTGCCTCATTGACTGGCTTGTAGTATTTTCTAACAGTTCCAAGGAGGCAGTCTTCTTTTTGGGTGCTCCGTCAAATGCAGTCCCTAGAGATGACTGTAAACTAGTTGAAGTTTTCTGTTTCTTATTCATAGGAGGTCCTTTATTGGTGCTGAATTTGACACGTTCTAGTATTAGACATTCCTGCCATGGAGGAGTGCTTGCCAGGTTCATTGACATGGCATTCTTGATGAGCAGACAGTGCAGACTATGTCCCTCTCTGTACTGCATCTCCTGGGCTCTGATACTGACCTTAGTCTTCATGGCATCATTTTTACAGTTGAGGAAGTGGGTGAAGGCATGCTTTGGGGTCATGGCTTTTATGTGACCTTAGGGCCCTACAAGTCTTTCAGTTGGTCTTCCTTTTCTGCAGCTGAACTTGTTGTAGATTCTGATTGTGGAGACTCTTGTTGCATGTTAGGGAACCCACCTATGCTCCCAAGTACTGCAGTAAATGTGTAGCATTCTGGAACAGGATTCCATGTCAGCAAGTTGTAGTTGCAGCAGTTCTTCTGGAAATGAACAATGTTAAGTTGTCAATCTCGTCTTCATTCTTGCTGGATGGGTTCGGAGCCGATCCTCGGCTCCGACTCGGCCAATACTAAAAGCTCGAGAGCTAATTCCACCGGCTCGAGGCTCCCCTATATCCCACAATGCTAGGCGGTAACTACCCAGATCTCATTTGCCGCTATAGCTGACGAGGTGCGTTTTCTACCGGCTCAGGCAGGTTAGTGAATTATTTACCTTTAGGTATTACTAATTACCCCTTTTCTTTTAGTTAGAAATATTTCTATAGTTTAATTCTAATATTTAGTTTTATCGACCCTAATTTTCGATTCCCTACCCCTCTTACTTGTTGTTCTAGGCCTTCGGCCCTTCCCTCACCCCAGTCCCTTTTAAAATTAGTGTTTAGGGGCTTGTGTGTATGTGTTTTTCTACATAACTATAATTTTTTTCTGTAAAGAGTGTCTGGTTTGTGTGTTTGTGTACAGCCTCTCTTACCTTAATGTCTAAGGATAAGGTCTCAGGTTTCAAGAAGTGTGACTCGTGCTGTCAGAAAATGTCTCTGACAGACGGTCACACTTCTTGTGTGTATTGCCTGGGACCTGTGCACCTGCAGGACTCATGTGCTGTTTGTCATGGTTTCAGCCCTCGAGTCCTGCAGGAACGCAAGAACAAACTCATCTTGCGGGGCTTGTTAAAGCCTGAAGGCCCCCCGACTCAGTCTGGGTCGGGGAAGCCTTCAAAAACTTCAAAGCAGTCGACTCCTGCTCTTGAGTCGACTGCTGAGAAGTCAAAGCAGGCTTCGACATCGGCTCCGGCCGGAGCCGATGTTCTTAAACCTCATACCGTTACCTCGGCTCCGGCTGGAGCTGAGGCTGATAAGTCTTCATCGGCTCCGATACCATTATCGGAGCCACATTCCAGAAAGAGGTCCAGGTCCCCCTCCATCGGATCTGTGCACTCGGCACCAGGATCCCCTCTCCTTTCGGAGCAGAGTCACAAAACCCATTCCTCTCGGTCTTCCAGGTTGTCAGACCATGATTTGCAGAGGGTGGTGAGTAGACTTCTTAAGTCCGAGGCACTGGCCCAAATGCTGCATAGCCCGACTCACCAGTCAGTGGCTATTCCCGTTTCAGATTACATTCCTCCTCCGACTCCTTCGAGTTCGGAGCCAAGGCTTGTTGGAGCCATGACTGTCGGCGCGTCGGATCCGATACCTTCCATTTCGGCTCCGTCGTCTGTCCCGATCTCCTCTTTGGAGGGATCTCGGCGCCGAGCTTCCCTCGTCGGCTCGAGGCGAGTGGCATCAGACCCTTGTCCGACCCGCTCTCCCCTCGGGCTTGGCTGGTGAGTTCGGCTCCGACATCGGCTTCGGAGCCGTCTCTGTCGGTGCCGGGAGAGATCCTTGTCTCTTCGGAGCGAGGGCCTCGGGCCTTGCCTGACAGAGGTGCCTTCGAGGTCATGCTGAGCGTGCTAGAACCAGGTTCTGCCCCACAGTCAGCTACTTCAGCCCCTCCATCTGCAGTGCCTGCAGTGATTTCTACTCACCCCCTTGTCTCACACCGCAGAGAACCAACTCCTCAAGATTCCCCATTGGGAATTTCCTCCTCTTCCGAGGTCTCTCCTGACCCTGCAGGAGATCCCCCTAGGAAGAGGCAGTGCAAGAGGAAGCACATTGACTCCCCTGAGTCTATCACCTCTGACACTGACTTAGAGGAATCCGAAGGGTCCCCTCGATCCCCCTCTGAGGATGTCTCCTTTGCGGACATCCTTGAAATCCTCAAACAGAGGGGGAATTGGCCAGCCCTTAATCCTTCGGAGGATGAGTCAGTGTATCTTGAGGCGTTTGGTTCTCGCCCTTCTACCTCCTGGGTGTCCCCTCCCTTTGACCCCCTTATGGAAGTGGTGGCAAGGAAGGCTTGGATGGCTCCTGACTCAGTGGAACCCATCCCAAGGAGACCATCCAAATTTATTACTGCCCCCAAAGACAAACAGTTTTTATCCAAAGGTGTCCCTGTTGATGCCATGGTGGTGGCTGCGGCCACAAAGAAGGAGTTAGCTGATCCTTCGGTTCCTGTCCATCCTCCTAATAAAGAATCTAGGACCATGGACAGGTACGACAAGCGGATGTTCTCGTCAGCGACCTTTTCAATGCGGTCGCTGAACTACTTATGCCACTTCACCCGTCTCCAAAGAGATTTACTCAAGGATATGGGTGAACTGATGAAGGATCCTACAGCTGAGGGGTTCAAAGACACAATGAACTCCCAGTTGGCAACCCTAAATTCTATCGTTAACTCCTCCATGCGGCTGGTCTCATACGCAGCAGATGGGGCGAGTAGAGCTGCAGGCACAGGGGTTGCCTTACGAAGGCACGCCTGGATGCGGCTATGCAACTTTGCGGACCCTTTCAAGGCGTCCTTCACCAATTCTCCCTTTGATGGGTCATCATTGTTTGGTCCACAGGTGAAGGATACATTGACCAGGTGCGAGGTGGAAGGTAAGACTCTCTCTGCCGTAGGAGTCCATTTTTCTACCCCTTCTAGACCCTATCCCAAAGGTCAAAGGGGAGGAAAGATGTGGTTCCGAAAACAATCCCAGGGAGTCTCATCTGACGCACAAGGCCGATTCCCCTCTAGAGGCAGAGGGGGGAATAATAATAGACGCCGCCCCAGAGGCAGAGGAGGTCCGCAAAACCAGGGTAGCAGAGAGATGTTCTCTGACAAACCTTTTCAGCACCCCTGAGGGGCTGCCCGGCTGTCCGCCTTCGGAGGCAGTCGGGGGAAGATTATCACTGTACCCAAAAGCCTGGCTTTCCCTAACTCAAGACAAATGGGGTACAGTTGATCATATACGAGGGTTACAAAATTCCCTTTATTCATATTCCAACCCAACCAAAAAGATCCCTTCCAGACGTTCCATCCGGTCTAAGGGAAAAAGCAGCATTAGAAATTTCAAAGCTGCTATCAAAAAGAGTCATCCAATCAGTCCCGGCAGACCAGCAAGGATCCAGAATCTACTCCAAATTCTTTTTGGTACCAAAAAAAACAGGGGACTGGAGACCCATACTGGATCTCAGCTACTTAAACAAGTTTGTCAAGAAAACAAAATTCCGGATGGTCACACTACAGTCCATTCTACCCTTCTTGGGTCAGGACAATTGGATGTGCTCGATAGATCTTCAGGATGCGTACTACCACATCAAAATGAACCGACGCTCCAGGAGATATCTCCGCTTCAGGCTGGGAGCCAGTCACTACCAATTCAGGGCCCTGCCCTTTGGTCTCACTACAGCCCCCCGGGTGTTCACCAAATGCATGGCAGTGGTCACGGCTCACTTGAGACGCCAGGGATTCCAGGTGTTTCCATATCTGGACGATTGGCTCCTTACTGCCACCACCAGACATCAGCTTCTCCTATCCAGGGATTTCACCATTCAAACCTGTCAAGCTCTAGGCATTTCAATAAATTTCGAAAAATCTGCCTTGTCGCCTTGTCAGTCTATTACTTTTATAGGCGCCACATTGGATACACAGACCCTTTCAGCCAGACTCACAGAGCAGAGGGTGTTAGACATCCGGAACCAAGTATCCCTTCTCTTACAATGTGTCAAAGTCAAAGCCAGACTGGTATTGAAGGTACTAGGACTCATGGCAGCAGCTATTCCCCTTCTCCCCTTAGCTCGCCTTTACATGAGGATCCTCCAATGGATGCTCTTTACCCAGTGGTCCTTTCAATGACTCCGGATGTCCCATACCATACTGATAACTCAAGTATGCAAGAATCAACTGTCTTGGTGGATCACGTCACCTCAACTTCTCCAAGGAAGACCCTTCACTCTTCCCCCCCCAGTTGCCACGTTGACAACAGATGCCTCCCTGATCGGGTGGGGGGGGCATTATCAGGGCAGGACAGTCCAGGGCACGTGGCAACCCTTCGAGTGCCACTTGCACATAAATGTCTTAGAGATGAGAGCAGTGCTTTTAGCGTTGCAAGCCTTTCACAACTCTCTTCCCAAAGGGACTATTGCAATTCAAACGGACAACATGTCCGTGGTGTGGTACATCAATAAACAAGGCGGAACCAGATCATACCCTTTATGTCAAGAAGCACTCAGACTTTGGCAATGGGCGATCTCTTCTCAGCGTTTTCTGATAGCAACGCATATTCCCGGGAAATCCAACGTTATTGCAGACAAATTGTGCAGAGCAATTCTCATGCCACACGAGTGGTCTCTAAAGAAATCAGTTCTAGAAGAAGTATTCTTAAGATGGGGCCAACCTTGCTGCGATCTTTTTGCTACTCCCCAAAACAGCAAGTGTCACGACTTCTTCACTCTCTTCCCATTACCAGGCCATCCCACCAGAGATGCTCCAGTCCATGATTGGCCCCAGGGACTTCTGTATGCCTTTCCCCCCTTTCCACTGATACCTCAACTAATTCAGAAAGCCATCGCCTTGAGAGTGACAATGATCCTCATTGCCCCTTACTGGTCTCGACAGATATGGTTCCCCTTTCTTCATCGTTACCTTTTGGAGCAGCCTTGGCATCTGGACCCAATACCAGATCTGATTACCCATCAATCGGGTCAGCTGCACCAATCTCTGTCTTCTCTAAACCTCACAGCGTGGTTTCTCCAATTCCAACCTTAGCCAGGCTTCCCTCGATATCTTGCTCGGTCCGAGATATCTTGATAGCCTCTCATAAATCCTCTACCCGGAAGATTTATACTAGCAAATGGAAACGTTTTCCTTTGGGCATCATCGAAAACATAGATCCCTTTACTGCACCTATCCAGTCTATTTTAGACTTTCTAGCAGAACTCTTTCATTTAGGATCTTCTGCATCAACCATTAGAGTTCAATTGGCTGCCATATCAAATTTTCATGTTGGTATCTCAGAATCCAGCATCATGGCTCACAAACTCTGTAAAGCCTTCTTAAGGGGTGTATTTCTTCTCAAACCTCCAATCAAAGACCCTCCGCCTCAATGGGATTTGAACTTGGTTCTGGCATCTTTAATTCTTCCCCCCTTCGAACCAGTGGCTTCATGTTCTCTGAAATTGCTTTCTTGGAAGACACTTTTTCTGGTAGCTATAACTTCAGCGAAAAGAGTATCTGAACTCCATGCTCTGTGCAGTCGTCCTCCTTACTTAGTTTTTCACAAAGACAGGGTATCCCTCCAGACTAATCCATCCTTTTTACCTAAAATTTCTTCTCAAATTAACCTAAACCAAATTATTGATCTCCCCGTTTTTTTCCCTAACTATTCAAATAGGTCAGAGCAAAAGCTGCATTTTTTGGATGTTCATCGCCAACTGAGATATTACTTAGACAGGACTAAACAACTCAGGAAATCTGATCAATTGTTTCTGTCATATGCAGAAGGTAGATTGGGCCTTCCAGTCACTAAAGTATCTCTTTCTAGATGGCTCACGTCTACAATTACTTTCATCTATGAGATCAGACATCAAAACTACCCTCAAGACCTAGAGCTCATTCAACTAGGGCATTAGCTACATCCATAGCCTTTCAGGACAGGTTGCCAATAGATTCAATTTGTGCAGCAGCCACCTGGGCTTCTCCTCATACATTCATTTCACATTACAAATTGGACATGGTTTCCAGAAGCCGTGCCAATTTTGGTTCCACTGTTCTCAAGAGTCTGTTCCGATAGGCCACCGGGATAAGGTGCTAGGGGCGGTCCCATCCAGCAAGAATGAAGGCGAGATTGACAACTTAACATTAAGAAGTTATGTACCTACCATAACGTTCCATGTTAGTTGTCTTCTTCTCGCTTCTTTCTCCCTCCCTCCTTCCCCAAGCCTGGACAGACCGACCGGAATTCTTTTGCGTTTCTTCTTCTGAAATTTGTTACTCCCACATTTCTCCCACCTCTTCTATCTTTACTGATGTCTGCCTTTTCTTACGCAGACTGTTTGAGGTGGGTTACCCTACTCCATTCTATGGAGACTAGGATTGCTTGGTATAGCTATCAAACGAGATCTGAGTAGTTACCGCCTAGCATTGTGGGATATAGGGGAGCCTCGAGCCGGTGGAATTAGCTCTCGAGCTTTTAGTATTGGCCGAGTCAGAGCCAAGGATCGGCTCCGAACCCATCCAGCAAGAAAGAAGGCGAGAAGAAGACAACTAACATGGAACATTATGGTAAGTACATAACTTCTTATTTTAAACAACTGCTTCTGGGACCTGCCTTCATCTAGTCAAATAACCAGTCCATTGGGCAGATGTCCTTCAAGGATGCATCTGCAGTCTTTACAAATGGGTTGTCCTGTCGTCAGGCAGCCCTTCGGTCGGCCGGATTCCAAAGTCTGGGTCCGGCTTCGGCTGGTGTCGCACTTCCCCCGACGTCATTGCGGCAGTTATTCGGGTATAAAGGCATCAGCCGACGCCATTTTCCTCCGTCTTTCTTGCCGCGTGGCGCCTGAAGCAGAAGCTGTTCGCAAGTGCCGGTCGGTCAGATCCAGAGATTACTACTACCGAATACTGCCGAAGACTTCTATAAAGCTAAGTACCCCGTTGGGGACTCTTTCTTGCCTCAGCCGTTGTCAGAGAAAGTTAATAACTGTTTATCTTGTGGGAAACAAATACCTCATAAAGATTTCCACTCCTATTGCATACATTGTTTAGGCCCAGACCACGACGTAGCAGCTTGTCTAGCCTGTGCTTCTTTAACCCGGCGGCTTAGGCGTCGGTCGGAGTTGCTGAACAGATTTTCGGCTCCGATTTTGCCTACATTATGCCGTCGGATCCTCCGACTGCAAATAACCAAAAATGCAAAGAAAAGGACCAACACTTTCGCGGTCCGGTTTCGCCGAAACGCGGTTAAGCAAACCACGAGTGTCTCGGTTTCGGCGAAACCGAGCAAGCGGTTCTTTCTTCAGCCGATAACTTGCCTTCTACCGAGGCCTCTTCTAACCTGGTAGAAGCGGCTTCTGAAATCCAACCTTCTGTTGCGGTTTCACAGGATTTATCAGACATCATTCCCTGGATATTTCAACCCCTGCGTGGAGCTGCTAGGCCTCCTCCAGCTATGTCTATTAAGGCCTTTGCCAGGGCTAAAGCAGCCAAAGCATCAAAACCTGTGCCTGCCAAGCCCCCTCACAGGCCCAGCACCAGCTCCCATATGCTTTCTTTGGCTGAGGATCTCATCTCTTTAATTTGGAGCCCAGCCTCATCCAGACAGGGCCTCTCCCTCCTCCAGAAAAGAGGCCTAGAGCAGAGCCCCTGAGCCAGTATCCACAGATGATTCCTCTGATGACTCAGAACATACAGACCCTCCTGAGGCTTCTTATTCTCCTACGAAGACTCTGATGCTGAGAGTCCATCCTTCAGCCTCTCCTCCTGAGGAATTTTCCTTTGGGGAAACCTTGCATGCTATGAGGGAACATTTTCAGTGGCAGGGCCAAGATTTCTCAGACTCTAGAAAAAGGCTTAGGACCTTTCTACATTTGCCACAGCATAGGCCTTTAGCTATACCTCCAGTTCTTTCTGTTGTTGATGATGCATTTAATGATGCTTGCACTGCTCCTGATTCTTTACCTCCTGCTCCTGCTAAGCCCGATAGGTACTACAGGGTCCCGGACACTCATCACCATTTATATAAAGCTCCTTTTGCAGATCCAGAGACCATCTCCCAGGGCCCTAAAGCTGTAGCAGCTACTTCTACTAAAAACCCCCTCCCCTCTGAAAGGGAATCCAGGTCCTTAGAGAGATGGGGTAAAAAAGTTTACACCTCTGCTACTTTGTCAGCTAGAGCTTTGAACTGCCAATTTCATATGATTCAATATCAAGAGTTTATGCTTGACCAGTTGACTAAAAAGCTGTCCTCTGAAGAATCTTTAGATAAAAAGTATGTTCAAGAAATGGTACATAACATACAGCAGGTTAGTAACCATTCTTTAAAATGTGGCTATGATGCACTGGAGGCTTCCTTTAGATCAGCCATGACTGGCACAGTTATCAGGAGGCATGCATGGTTGAAAGAACAGGCATTACCAGACCATGTCAAATCTAAGCTTTTGGATGCACCTATGAACAAGGTCAGTTTATTTGGTTCCCCTGCACAGCAGGTACTAAAAAAGATGGAAGAGAAAGCAAAATCTGTGCAACAGTGAAAGATTTCTTACAAGTTCAACCTCCAAGGTTTAGCAGGAACTGGCCCTCCAAGAATTGGTCCTTTCCGGACTCCTCTAAGGCACAAAGAGGCAGGAATAGGCGCTCTAGAGGCAGAAACCAATCCAGGGGTGCCTACAGGGGTCGCCAGTGGCAAGGTAACAACCAACGAGGCACGGATACAGCCACCACCACTACAACAACTCAATCACAGTGACTTGGCGGTGGCACCGCCTACCAGGGAACAACTAGAAGCACCCTTAGGCGGAAAGCTAACCTTATTTTCAAGAAACTGGCACTGCATTACAAGAGAAAAATGGATTCTGCAAACTATAGACCAAGGTTACAGGTTCCATTTCCATACTCTACCAGGAAAGAGAGGAATGCCAAACCTACCTCCTACTCAAAGGACAGAAGCTCTAAAACAAATATCTCAATTATTAAGAATGAGAGCTGTGGAAAAGGTACCATCTATGGAGCAAGGAAAGGGATTTTACTCCAGACTCTTCCTGGTACCAAGAAAAGAAAACAAATGGAGGCCTATTCTACACCTGTCCGCTTTAAACACATTCCTCATTGTTCCAAAATTCAAAATGCTGACCCTACAGCAGCTTCTTCCCATGCTGGGCAAGGAGTCTTGGCTGGTAACTCTAGATCTCAAGGAGGCATACCTGCACGTCCCCATAAGACCAATTTGCAGAAGATACCTCAGATTTCTTGCAGGATCAGAGCATTATCAATTCTCAGCATTGCCCTTTGGCTTATCTACTGCCCAGAGTGTTCACGAAATGCCTGGCATCAGTAATCGCTCATTGCAGACTTCAGGGGATTCAAATCTATCCCTACCTGGACGACTGCCTGATACAAGCGGACAACAAAAACAAACTAACAGAAGACTTGCAAAGAGTCATTTACCTGCTGCAAGCCCTGGGATATACAGTCAATACAAAAAAGTCAAGGCTGATTCCATCCCAAAGAATAACCTTTCTGGGTGCAGAACTGGACACTTCAAAACAAATGGCATTTCTAACTGCAGAAAAGAAAGAGCAACTTCCTCCCTACTTCTTGGCATTAACAAAGCAGAACCATCTAACTGCAAGAAAAGTGCTACAAGCTCTAGGCTTCATGGCATCCTGCATAATACTGGTCCCTCATGCCAGGCTGCATATGAGAAAGCTACAGTGGTACCTAAAGAATTTGTGGTCCCAGCAAAAGCACAGCCTAGAAACCAAAATTCCAATGATCCCATGCCTGAAGCAAGAGTTCCTATGGTGGGCTCAGGCCTGCCAATCAAACACAGGATTGCCCTTCTGCAAAAGTCAACCAAGACAAACCATCACGACAGATGCCTCAGACCTCGGTTGGGGGGCTCACATGCTGGGCAAGTGCATTCAAGGCCTATGGACTCAAGACCAGCTGCATCTGCACATAAATCTGAAAGAAATGATGGCAGTAAAATTGGCAATCCAGGCATTCAGACCTTTTCTCCAAGAAGGCCAATTGATGATAAGGACAGACAACACCACAGTTATGTGGTACATCAACAAACAGGGAGGCACACACTCATACCCCCTATGCCGGCTGGCACTGGACCTATGGGATGTGGCTCTGAGCTACAACATTCAGTTACAGGTAATTTATGTACCAGGGAAGGAAAACATTCTAGCAGACATATTAAGCAGAACTACAACAGATGCCCACGAATGGATGCTGCATCCGGACATCTTCAAAGCCATCACAAGAGAATGGGATTACCACAAATAGACTTGTTTGCATCCCCATTCAATCACCAGTTGAAGAAATTCTGCACAAGGACTTACCACCCACTTGCCTGGAAGGTGGACTCCTATCTTTCAGTTGGAAAAGCCTGACAGCATCGCATTCCCACCACTTCCTTTGATGCACAAGGTGCTTCTGAAGATCAAAGAGGACGTCCGAGGATCATTCTGATAGCTCCAGACTGGCCAAGACAACATTGGTATCCACTGCTGAGGAGCATGTCCGGGAACAAATATGGACACTGCCCTGATCCCATTACTGTTAACACAGAACAACTACAACATCCTGCATCCAAACCTAAAAACTCTGCAGCTAACTGCCTGGAACATTACACAACAGCAATTAACCCAAATTTATCCCAAAGGGTTAAAGACATAATCCTGGAGGCTCGTAGACCTTCAACAAGAAAGAATTATGCAGCAAAATGGAAAAGATATCTCATCTGGAGTACTGCAAAGGGGCAAGATGTGACACTGGTGAACATAGCCAACATCCTGGAGTACTTGGCGGAGCTCTTCCATACAGGCCTGTCCTATTCTTCCATCAAGATACATGCATCAGCTATTTCAGCAGAATACAGCTTGGATCCTCCTGTCTTCTCGCATCCTCTGCTCAGACAGTTTCTGAGAGGAATTAAAATGTAAAACCTCCCAGGAAACCTCCATTGCCAGCATGGGACTTGAACTTTGTGCTAGAAAAACTGACTCTTCCTTCGAACCAGCAGCAACAGCAGAATTACAATACTTATCCTGGAAGACTGCTTTCCTGCTGGCAATAACTTCAGCAAGAAGGGTCTCTGAACTACAGGCATTAATGGCAGTGCAACCCTTCCTGATCTTCCATCAAGATAGAGTGTCCATGAGAACAAATCCTACATTTTTGCCTAAGGTGGTATCCAGAGTCTCTTTAAATCAGGCTATCCACCTTCCTACATTCTTCCCCAACCAACAGAACAGGGGAGAAAGGCTCTTACATACCTTGGATGTACATAGACAATTACGCTACTACCTGGACAGGACAAAAAACAATAGAAAAACTGACCAGCTTCTGGTAGCATATGCAACAGGAAAGGAAGGAAAACCAATTTCAAAACAGACAATCTCCAAATGGATAGGAAATTGCATTAGATTTTGTTACTCCTACCATGGAAAGAAAACTCCAGAGAACATCAGGCCTCACTCCACAAGGGCTACAGCCACTACCACAGCTTTCTTACGAGGAGTGGCTACCAAGGACATTATAACTTGAAAAAAACAAAAAAAATAATCTTGTTTTCCCTACTTTCCTAATAGTTTGTTCCAGTGATCAGATTTGCTGATCCCTGGGCTTTGTCTTGGTTCCTGTGTTTCTCCATTTTCCTTGTTTGGTCAAGGGGTAGATGTTCTTCGTCTTCCCTTGCTGCAGTCCTGACTATTGGGTATAGTCCGCGTCCCAGTCGGCCCGAATACCAGAGTATAAGGCTGACGTCGGTCATGGCGCCTTAGACTGACGTCAGTACGTCAGGGTACTAATGCGCATGACCGACGTCATTTCCTCAGTCTTTTTTGCCGCATGGTCCGATGCAGAAGCAATTTTGCGAGTGCAGGTTGGCGTTCTGAGATTTTCGAACCGGAGTTTCAGACCGAGTACAGAGTTGGCTAAGTAACCCGTTGAACATTTTGGTTTTTCTTGCCTCAGTATATTACGGATGTCAGAAAAAGTGAATAACTGTATTTCTTGTGGGAAGCAGATACGCATAGGGATTATCATACATTGTGTATACCTTGTTTAGGGCCTGCGCACGTCGTTGTTGGTTGCCGCTCTTGTGCTAGATTTAATAAGCGCACTATTAAGAGGAGGCTTGATTGTGCTAGGTTAGTGTTTGGGAAGCGTTGCAATTATACTATGCCGTCGGATGCTCCGGCGCCTGCTTCATCTAAGAAGCGCAAGGACAAAACAGTGAAGTCTAGGGGTGAGGAACCGGCAGTCCCGGACGTCGGTCCTTTAGAAGGCTCAGGGGAGCCAGAGGTTTTGCCAGGAGTCTCTATGGAGTCTCAGGCAGATACTTTACTGTTACAGGATGTGCCCTCTCAGGAAGTAGGCCAGGCTGAGGGGCTTCTCAGGTAACTGTTCTTCCCTCTCTTCCCAAGGTAGTTAGGGCCTCTCCTTCTGTTTCCAGAGCTTCTTTTAGAGGAAGGCCAAGTTCAGCTTCTGTAGGGGCTTCTCCTAGCATTTCGGGCTCTGTGCCTAAGAAACATATGCTTAAAATGGCTGAAGATTTGATTACTCTGATTAGAGGTTCTATGCCCCCACCTGATAAGAGGCCTAGGGTGGAACAGGAGTTTGATAGTTTTGAACAGTGTTCACAGGCTTCAGAGTCTTCTGTGGAAGACTTGCAAGAGTTCCTGCTTATTCTGATTCTGATGTGGATGATTCCACTCCTTCAGCTTCTCCTCCTGAGGATTTTTCATTTTCAGAGACTCTTCACTCCATGAGGGAGCACTTTAAATGGGAAGGCCAAGATTACTCTGACTCCAGAAAAGGCTTAGGAATTCTTGTTTTGCCTCAGCATAGGCCCTTAGCTATTCCTCCTGTGTTGAATGTGGTGGAGGATGTTTTGCAGAGGCTTCTCTGAACCCTGATTCCTTGCCTCCTGCTCCTGTTAAGCCTGATAGGTATTATAGGGTGCCCGAAGCTCATAAGTATTTGTTTAAGAGTCCCAGGCGGACCCAGAAACTGTTTCTCAGGGGCCTAAAGGTGTTAAAGCTTCTGTTGTTAAAATCCTGTACCCTCTGATAAAGAGGCAAGGGCTTTGGATAGGTGGGGTAAGAAAGTATACTTCTTCCACTCTAGCCATGAGGCGTTGAATTGTCAATTTCATATGCTGAAATATCAGAATTATCTCCTTTCACAATTGAAATCTAAGGTGGATGCTTTGGCGGAAGGTATTGAGTGTAAAGAATTGCTGGATTTGGTTCATGTGTCTGAACAAGTGGGTAAGCATTCTTTGCAGTGTGGTTTTGATGCTGTTCAGGCCTCCTCGAGGGTGGCTGCTACTAGTTCTGTTCTTCGCAGACATGCATGGTTGAAGGATCAGAATTTAGCTGAGCATGTTAAGACCAGGATTTTGGATGCTCCTTTACAGTCTGATGTGTTGTTTGGACCGCCTGTGGAAGCAGTTTTAAAGAAAATGGAGGACAAAGCTAAGTCTATGCAGACTGTTAAAGATTTTTGCAGGTGCAGCCTCCAGTTTAGTAGAAATTGGCCTGCTAAGGGGTGGACATATCCTGCTTATGGTTCCCAGTCTAGGGGTAGATCTAGGCGTGGTAGGGGCAGGGCTCAAGGTTCGTTTAGGCCTAGATCAGACAGTTCACCTGCTCAGACTTCTGGTGAGGGCAGGGGTCAGTCCTTTCGTAAGCAGAACCAATGACCTGCCTTTTCAGCTGCCAGTGGACTCGTCTGGCAGCTCCTTTGGGAGGAAGATTGTCTCTTTTCAAAGAAAATTGGGATTTAATCACTCAAGACAGATGGGTGCTGGATATCATTCATCACGGGTACAGATTTTATTTCCACACAATGCCCCTTTCAAAGGCATGCCAGATGTTCCTCCTCCACAAAGAAAAGAGGCTCTCAAGCAAGTTTCTCAGTTACTCCAGATAGGGGCTATTCAGCCAGTCCCTGTGTCAGAAAGGGGCTTTGGATTTTATTCTCGCCTGTTCCTAGTACCAAAGAAGGGGAACACGTGGAGACCAATTTTGGATTTATCTATCCTCAACACTTATCTGGACATTCCCAAGTTCAAGATGTTGGCGTTACAGCAACTGTTACCTCTGCTGGGCAAGGATCACTGGATGGTAACTTTGGATCTCAAGGAAGCTTACCTTCATGTGCCCATAAGGCTAAGTTGCAGAAAGTATCTCCGGTTTGAACTGGAGATTTTCATTATCAGTTCTCTGCATTGCCCTTTGGCTTATCTACTGCCCAGAGTATTCACAAAGGTTCTGGCTCAGTGATAGCTTACTTCAGGCTTCAAGGCATTCAAATTTATCCTTACTTGGGCGACTGCCTGATTCTGGCTCAAGAAAAGAACACCTTCTACAGCATCTGGAATATGTCATAGCAGTGCTAAGATGCCTAGGGTATTCTGTGAGCGAAATAAAGTCCAGTCTAGTACCCTCTCAAGACATGTGCTTTCTGGGTGTGAGACTGAATACAGCAGCCCAGATGGCCTTTTAACCCCGGACAAACAAAAGAGTCTGTCACTTTACTTCCATCAACTATCTCATCAGTCCGTGCTGACTGCAAGGACAGTCCTTCAAGCATTAGGGTTCATGGCATCTTGTATTCTGGTGCTTCCCAATGCCAAACTGCATATGAGGAAGCTGCAATGGTATCTCAAAAATGTATGGACACAGCACTGCCAAGATTTGGACACTGTCATTCAAATAATACCTTGCCTTCAAAAGGAATTCTTGTGGTGGGCTCAGGAATGTCACCTAAACAAGGGACTCTCTGTGACCCGGCCAGAGGCGAGTCAGATTTTAACGACAGATGCCTCGGACACTGCTTGGGAGCTCATCTAAATGGAAAGTGGATACAAGACAAGTGGCCTGCCAGACTACAGCATCTACATATCAACATGAAGGAGATGTTAGCAGTCCAGTTTGCATTGATGGCGTTCAAGGAGTTACTTCTTCCAGGGCAGGTGTTGATTCTGACAGACAACACAACTGTCATGTGGTACATCAACAAGCAAGGGGAACACATTCTTATCCTCTATGCAGGCAAGCAATGATTTTATGGGAGACTGCGTTAAGCCTGCAACTGACTCTTCAGGCAAGGTTTCTGCCAGGAGCACAGAACTCCCTAGCAGATGTATTAAGCAGACAAATCATGGATCCCCACAGTGGAAACTGGATCTTCATGTATTTCAGAAATTGACAGTGTCATGGGGAACTCCAGACATAGATCTGTTAAACTTCTCCACTAAACCACCAGCTGCCAAAGTATTGCACAAAGGGGTTTCATCACACAGCTTGGAAAGTGGATGCTCTGTCTTTCAGTTGGAAAAACCTTCATGTCTATGCTTTTCCACCTCTACCTCTTCTTCCAAAGGTATTACTAAAGGTCAGACAGGACAGGCCAAGGATGATTTTGATAGCTCCAGATTGGCCTCGGCAACACTGGTACCCACTTCTAAGGAGTCTTGTAAAGAAGCCTCCATGGCCTTTACCTCTGATTCCTCATCTGTTATCTCAGAAGGGCGGTCATCTGCTCAATGTCAAGCTTCAATCTCTCCATCTCACAGCTTGGCATATTCTGTGTTGAAACATGGAAGGTCTCAGCTTCCTCAACAAGTTTTAAATGTGATTATGGAAGCTAGAAGGCCTAGTACTAGGAGAGTGTGCATGAAAAATGGAAGAGATTTTTATTTTGGTGTACAGCAAAGAATTTGGAGATTTCAGAGCCTAATTTGAGTGTGGCTCTTCAATATCTTACTGAGTTATTGGACAAAGGTTTGTCTTTCTCTTCCATAAAGATTCATGCTGCAGCAATTTCAGCTCACTATGATTGTGACCCACCTTTGTTTTCGCATCCTTTGTTCAAGCAGTTTCTTAGAGCGGCAAAGAATATAAGACCCCCACGTAGAGCTCCTACTCCTGCTTGGGATCTCAATTTTGTGTTGGAAAAACTTACTCTACAACCTTTTGAGCCGGCAGCTACTGCTGAATTGAAATATTTGTCATGGAAGACGGCTTTTCTGTTGGCTATTACTTCTGCAAGAAGGGTGTCTGAGTTGCAGGCCCTTATGGCAGTAGAGCCCTTTTGATTTTCCATAAGGACAGGGTATCATTACGTACTAATCCTTCCTTTATGCCTAAGGTGGTTTCTAGTGTGGCTTTAAACCAAACTATTCATTTGCCTACGTTTTTGCAGATCCTCAAAATAAAGGGGAAAAGATTTTGCACACTTTAGATGTACACAGGCAATTGCGTTATTATTTGAGCAGGACTAAAGATTTTAGGCAGTCTCAGCAGTTACTTGTTTCTTTTGCTTTAAGTTCACAGGGCAAACCTGTGTCAAAACAAACTATTTCTAGGTGGATTGGCTTTTGCATTGCATTTTGTTATTCCCATCATGGCAAAGAGGTTCCAGCTGGGATTAGGCCTCATTCCACTAGGGCTACTGCCACTTCAACAGCATTTCTAAGGGGTGGCAACTAAGGATATTCTGGAAGCAGCTACTTGGAGTTCAGTGCATACTTTCTCTAGGCATTATCACCTGCCTATATACTCTAAGTCTAGAGCTGGTTTTGCCACAGCTGTTTTACAAGGCATGTTGTCAGCTCCTGCTACTTTATAATTTGCCAGCCTCCTTACCTCTGCTTTGGGATTCTACCCAATAGTCAGGACTGCAGCAAGGGAAGGCGAAGAACATAGTACAGTTTTGTACCTACCATAAATGTAGATGTTCGAGGATTCCCTTGCTGCAGTCCAATTTACCGTCACTCCTTCCCCTCTGTGTTTCAGGGTGGTTGTGTAGGTGCCTTTACATGCTTATATTTTTTGGTATATATATTACTGTATATATTGTACATGTTTATTGGTGCAGGTTGTTTTTGGGACTTGTCTTTTTGGGTCTTCTGACATCTGGGGCAAGAAAAGACTGAGGAAATGGCGTCGGTCATGCGCATTAGTACCCTGACGTACTGTCGTCAGTCTAAGCGCCATGACCGGCGTCAACCTTATACTCTGGTATTCGGGCCGACTGGGACGCGGACTATACCCAATAGTCAGGACTGCAGCAAGGGAATCCTCGAACATCTACATTTATGGTAGGTACAAAACTGTACTTTTCTTTACTCACTAGTGGGAGTAGGGAGTACTGAGCTGCCTGTTTGTCCTCAGAGGAGTGGTTTAAGGCAGTAACTTGTAGTCTATTGGCCATTTTGGGTCATTTCCTGTCTTTTCCAGCCCCCTGCTATAAAGCACTTTAGCGCATTAAGCGATTTAGCTGCTACCGTTGCACACTAGGGCAGCGGCGGTTAAGCATGTTTAAACTATTCGGGCTACCTAAAGTCCACTCTTCAAATTTTCCCTTATAACTACCTTCCTCGAACTATACTACTGATCTAATTAGCGTATCCTATAACTAAAAGATCATCTCTACTTGACTCCAAGTAGACTATTCTCTATCTGTTAAACCTAGCACTTGCTCCTACAGTACTTATTACCTTGATACGGCACTCTTATAGATAGCACCCCAAAAGGCAAACCCCATTTCTCGGTCACCCACGTCCCCGGAATCTCTTTTAAAGTTTTTGTCTAGTCCTTCTAGCATGTCGAGGATCAGTTGCTAGTGTCCTCTCCTGCTCAGCTGGTGAACCTGGGAATATTGAGGCAATGTTACAATTGCCTCATGTACCTGAACAACCCTCTCCTCCTCCCACAAAACACAAATACATGAGAGATGCAACTATACGGCCAAACTGGAGGCTGAGCTCTCTCAACATAGGACTGGCAAGACCAGTCAGGAGGAGAAGGTTACCACACACACTATAGACCCAGTCTCACATAGTACCATCACAACCTCAGATCATACACATAAACACACAAAGACATACTGGAGGCTCTGATCAAAAATCTACCAAAACAGCAGAGGCCACCAAAGCAGACACCCAAACATCCACCACCTCAGAACACAACATCTGCAACACATAGACCTCAAAGTCAGAGTGTCAAACAGTCACAGCCCTTAAGGCCAAACACAATGCCAGACACACTAGTCATTGGTGACTCCATAGTCAGACACACTGGCGTCCGCTCACCAGACTGAGTAAGGAGAAGGTCACAGTAAGCTGCCTGTCGGGCGCTAGAATCCGCCACATAACGCAAGCACTCAGGTCTCTCAACAGCAGGTACAAATACGACTCAGTCATTGTCCACGCTGGTGTAAGCGACCTGAGGCGTACCCTCTTGGACTACATGAAAGAGACATTGAGGAGCTCTCTGATTATGTAGCCCAGGCAGGTATGACCCTGACCTTGAGCAGTATCCTACCTTCACCAAGAATGATGCCACAATACAGAGATAAGATGATCAGCTTTAACAATTGGCTTAAACTCTGGTGTCATTCAAAGGGGATCCAATGTCTGTCTGCCTGGGATGACATGCTGGACAAGCCACGCTGCTTCGCCAAGGGGCGGCTTGCACCTGTCACCCTGGGATTCGGATATTGGCAAAGGCTCTTGCCACCCCCATAGTGCCTTTTTTAGGCAAGGCTCAAATTCTAAACCTACCACCCTAGAACACAAAAAAGGGAAAAAAAACTAAGGGTAATGCTGCTCAATGCCAGAAGTCTAAATCTCAAAATGCACGCACTCGAGGCCCTTTTCAGTATGGAGAACATCGATGTCTGTGCTGTGACAGAAACCTGGTTCAAGGCTCCTGAGAGCACCCCAGCACTCTCAGGTTTTACCTCATATCATGCGTTCCGGCCCCAAAATCCGGACAATACCAAGAAAGGAGGGGGGGTATCCATATTCATCAAGGACACCCACACCTCAAGACTGGTGGCAACGCACGATGCATCGGAGACCATCCAGGTGCAATTAACCATAGGCAAGACTGCTCTGCAAATTGTAGCATGTTACAGGCCACCCTCACAAACTCAGGAACCTCACATGGCCTTCCTGAAAACACTAGAGGGATAAATGTATCACCAAACACCATCATACTAGGTGACTTCAATTACCCTAATATAGACTGGGAACACTACTCAAGCCCAAACACCCTAGCCCAAAAGTTCCTGGAATTCATAAACTCAAATGCCATGGAACAACTAGTCACCATCCCACAAGAGGAGAAAACATACTTGACCTCATCATCACGAACATGGGAGCACAATGTTCAACACCGGAGTATACCCCTCACTGGTGAGATCAGATCACAAACTAATCTCGCTGGAGGTCCTCATCCCACCCCACCTGAAATAAAAAGACCACAGTAAAGAACTTCTCAAGCCGACTTCACACTTCTAAAGACTAGTGTGGTCTCCTTTAAGGCCCCGAGCGGCGGAAAACAGTACTCAAGCAGCTGAATCACTTACAAATGCCTTCTACCAGCACCTGCAGGACTGCATGGATAAGGCAATCCCAAGCAAAACAAAGACTCTTTGTACCAAAGGCAAGCGTCCAGTCTGGTGGACCCCAGCCATAAACAAACTCTACAACAAAAGGAGGAAGCTACTACAAGATAGAGCAAAATCCTTAAAGGTAAGACACCCTTGATCACTATAAGTAAAAACTAAGAGCTCTCATAAAATCATCCAAAGCAAATTTTGAGAGAAAAATAGCTAAAGACTCAAAGACAATCATAAGGCCTTCTTTAGCTATGTTAGAAACCTGGGAGGAAACTCCCAGATATGCTCAGAACTAGTTCAAAATGATGTGAAGATTACTGATCCTACAGACATTGCCAACATACTGGCTGACAGTTTCAGTGCAAACTTCTCCCCCCTCCCCAAAGGAGAGATATCTATACCAAGCGATTGCAGCCCCCAAACATCTCCAAGCCTAAGTGAGAACTGCTCTCTCCAAAGCAAAAACACAGCATCCATGGGACCTGATGGTGTCCCCGGCTGTGTGCTCCACGAACTCAACGAGGAACTAAACCCACAGCTAGGACAGCTATTTAATCATAGTCTTACCTCTGGATACGTACCCAGGGAGTGGCGCACTGCAACTGTGGTCCCACTTCACAAAGGCGGTGCCTCCACCGACCCTGGAAATTACCGGCCCATTAGCTTGACAAGCCTTATCTACAAAGCCATGGAGAGGATCATAATGGACCTCATAAATAAAGACATAGGGAATTTGCAGACTTTGGATCCATCCCAGTTTGGCTTTGTCAAAGGCAGATCATGCCTTCTAAACTTGGTTGACTTTTTGAAACAGTCACCAAAGCCATTGATGAGGAAAGGCAGTCCATACAGCCTACCTCGATCTGGCGAAGGCCTTCGATACAATACCCCACTCGGGTATCATTGAAAAACTCATCAGCTTAAATGTTAACCCATACATCACAAGATGGGTTGCAAACTGGCTGAGTGACAGAACCCACAGGGTCAGAGTTGCTGGCGCCATGTCAGACTCAAAGCCTGTCACAAGTGGTGTACCACAGGGCTCAGTCCTGGGCCCACTCTTGTTTGGCATCTACTTTTCAGTACAAGCAAACACAGGAGGGTTATGGCTGACAAAGTTTGCAGATGACTGCAAACTGCGCCATAGTAAACATCTGACACAGATATCCTTCAGAAGGGTCTCACAGAAGCGGATAACTGGTGCCAGAGCCATGGCCTAAAGTTAAATGCCAAAAATGCATAGTCATACCCTTGGGAAAAACAAGGTTACCCCTAGCTACCAAATAGGTGGCAATCCACTGAGCACAGAAGAAGTTATCAGGGACCTGGGGACCCAGGTTGATAGTAGTCTGTCATTTGACACCCATGTAGCTAAAGTAGTTAGGAAGACCTTCTACATTGCCCACCTTATCATGAAGGGATTCTCATCTAGATCAAGGGAGGTCATAGTCTCCTATATTCATCACTCATCAGACCAATGATTGAGTACAATGCCCCATTCGAATGTATCTGACCCGACACTTGCAGCAGCTGGAGAGGCCACAAAGTTCCTCACCAAAAGGATAAAGGGTCTCAAACATCTGTCCTATGCTGCCCGACTGAAAGAACTCCAGCTCTATTCAGTAAACACCGCTTGCTCAGAGGTGACCTTTACCTAACATACAAGGCCATGTCAAACCCAGATTTGATGAATATGCTTCACCTCAAAATCTAGATCCATCAGAGCCACAAGGGGAGACTTAAACCTCGACACGGCTATTAATAGGGCGTGCTGGAGGATAGATTCATCACCCAAAGACTCCTATGCTGTGGAACAAAATCCCGGTATATGTGAGGCAGAGCACCTGCTGGCCTTGTTCAAGAGAAATCTTGACCAATGGATGGGAGATCGCAGATATACCCCAGGGATTACCTCAGTGTCACTGCTCGACAGAAGCACAGCAAAATAATGGGTATAGTTCCCCATACTAAAGGGGTGGCGTAAGCCACAAAACTATGGGCTAGGCTTGTAAATGCCCTCGGGCAGATAGCCTAGTATGAACCTATGAACCTATGAACCTATAGAGGCTGCTACTTGGACCTCCGTGCATACATTTGCCAAGCATTATAATTTACCTCTATACTCTAGATCTCGTGCTGGTTTTGCCACTGCTGTTTTGCAAGGGATCCTAACTACACCATAATCTCTTCTCATTTCCTCCTCCCCTAGTTTAGCTATGGTATTCTACCCATTTGTAAAGACTGCAGATGCATCCTTGAAGGACATAGTACAGTTTTGTACCTACCATAAATGTAGATGTCCGAGAGGAATGCATCTGCAGTCAGGATTACCCACCCTCCTTCCCCTCTGAGGTACTCCTAGGGTATTTGCCAATCTTCAGCTAGCTTAGGGGGTATCTATTATGGTGTATTTGTTTGTATATATGTACATACATGCTTATTTTGTGTGTTTGCTCTCTACTATTTGGAAACATTGGCATTTATCCAAATTTAGCCATCCAAGAGGGCACCTGGCATCTGGGGCAAGAAACACTGAGGAAAATGGTGTCGGCTGATGCCTTTATACCCGAATAACTGCCGCAATGACGTCGGGGGAAGTGCGACACCAGCCGAAGCCGGACCCAGACTTTGGAGTCCGGCCGACCGAAGGGCTGCCTGACGACAGGACAACCCATTTGTAAAGACTGCAGATGCATTCCTCTGGGACATCTACATTTATGGTAGGTACAAAACTGTACTTTTCTACACAAGCAAGTTAGCACAAGGTTGTAACTGTTTGTCATGGAGGTAATGCTTGTTTGTAAGGCATTGGACCATGGACATGGGAAGTCATTATCTCACTAGCTCATATCCTGTGGAGTTAAGTGAACTGTCCAGTGCTCCTGTTCTCTAGTCCTGTCTTGGAGTTGCAGATTTGGAGACTATATCTGGATGAAGTCTTCCAGGAGTGGAGCAATATAGGTCTTGATCCGATTTCCCTTCAGGAGAACATGGATGATACTTGAATGAGTCACTGTTGCATTAGTATTCATTGTATGCTGGACTCTGATGCATGCTGATGTCTGCCCAACACCTAGAGCTACAGTTATGCAAGGATGCAGGCTGACAACCTATCCCACTCAGAGAGAGACCTAAATCCCAAATAAAAGGTGACCTAAGCCTGTGCCATCTTTGATTGTAAACTTCTTAATGTGTCATCCCACAGTCGTTCATTTCTAGTCTAGAGCTCCTGGTGAGAATATTCAAAAGTTAAGTGTTTCATTGGTGAAAGTTTTATCTGTTTTTATGTATTTTTCTGTTCTGCTCTTGTGATGAGTTTTATTATTAGTGAAGATTGCTTGGGGAGCTGTTAGAATTATGGAGTATGGCCTGAGGAACTATTGTGGGTGTAAGCATCAATTCTTGTATAAAAGTTATCATTCTGTATGTTGCTGTTTTGGTAGATTTCCAAATTTTTGTGAGCTTCCTCAGAAATATGTGAAGAAAGAGGAATGTCACACTTAAACATGATTGATACAAGAAAAAAATAGTCATTATGTTGCAGGCATCCAAGCAATTTTCTTCTCCTTCTGGAGAAGGCCATTCCCTAAGAAGCCCCATAAAAAGGAGCACAGGAAGAAGCAGGTTGAGGGAGGTTGGACCATCAAGAGACGCATCGGTGAGAAAAGGACCATGCTGACAGCAATGCTTAGGCTGGTGGTAGTGCTCTCAGTTTCTTATGTTGGCCTCTGACTGTCACTTTGGACACACATGTACCTGCAAAAACATCCTGCAGGGCTGAATACTTGAAAGAGAAGGTGTTTTGCATACATCTTTCATTAGAGCAGCTGACCTGTAGCAATAGTCTATAGACTTTCTGAAGAGGAGGAGTCTGGTCCTCCAGTGTTTGTCTACTTTATTGCACATGGGTGAAAAGCAAGACAAATGAAGAAAACGTGACCTCGGAAATTTGAAAAGCATCTTTTCAACTGCTGAGAAAACTCTCCCTCCAGACAGACTGCATGCAGGACAGAACCCCTCTTCCCTCCTAGGAGTTTGTGTGCCATGCATAATTTCTTAATAACTCAAGCATTTATCAGAAGAACCCTTTCTGCAGTGGAAAACAGTTATGAACATGCCTTCAGTCCATCTTTTTCTGAATAGGTTAAATATAAAGGGGATACTTCTGAGTTTATGGACTCGAGCTGCTCCTCTGAGAAAGATGAAGAACTCAAATGACATTCCTTCTCCCAGGTGCAAGTCTGATGAATTGGACTAAGTTTTGTTTGTGTCCCCAGAAAATTATGATTCTTTTAGATGAACACATCTGGAAGGGGGTACATTTCATGCGAGAGACAAAGGAAATGTGAAGCATTTGAAGATACCTTCCTGGCAGCTTTTGTGCAGCTGGACTCCAGACCTGTGTACTAAGGTATTATAGAGGCTGGAAGATACAAAACTACTTCTGTAAGAACCCAGTTGTGGGCTCCTCTGTAATCTCCCTAGAGGCGTCAACAGATGGTAGACTAGTCCTGAGACCTAACGCATTAATGAATGCTAGGGGAAGCAAGGTCATTGTCAGTTCATTAGAAAGGTGTATACATCAGCCACTCTTTCAGGACAGTAAATTGCAAATGCAAGTAGTTAAATATCAAGGAAAAATCTTGGCACAGATAGGTGACTGAGGTGCAAAACTTCCAAATGAGTCTTTAAGCCTCATATTCTGAATTGTGTTCTTTGTTGTTAGGAGTTGGGAAGCATATGATCAAATTCTGATGCTGCATCCAAGGTCTATATAATGCTGCTTACGGCATCAGTCATTGGGTACGATGCCTGGCTTCTGACATAGGCTTTATCTGCAGGGACGTCAAGGAATACCTCTTGAACTTTCTCTAGTTCAAGGATTACTTGTTTTGCAAACTCACACAGGACATCTTTAAAAAGCTGAAAGAAAAAGGCATGGTTATGCTAATACTGAAATAACTTTGTCATCCCACCACACTCAATTCACCAGTACGGATGGAGTTATTCCTTAAATACTTCTGCTGTATTTCTGATTGCTCTAAGAATTAGCTGTGATTTCATTAAAGGATTTTACTTTGTTTCTGAGTGTTTGGGCTTACTTTAGCACAGTATTTCTCTGGTTATTGGTCTTTGAACACTGCCCCATTTTTCAAGCACCAATCCAAATACCAGTAGGTAGAAGGTAAGAAGTCTTAAAGACAAGCAGGCATGACTGTGGAAGGTGAAGAACTAAACGTGGAAGGAGTCATGAAGTGGCACTGATATTCCACCTGAGAAATTATTAATCAGTACATCCCCCTTTTCCCCTCACAGACTGTCTCTCCCACCCCTCTTGGGAGATGCATTGAATTAATTCTGGGAGACCTGCCCACTGGTTATTTCAGCAGTTGGATGCTGAGCATCATAGAATTTAGAATGTTCCCAACCTTTATAGGAATGCCTGTAATGCCATGGTCACATCCATGGCTGGATTCAGCACTGAGTGACCTAGGCAGCTGCCTAAGGCCCCATGCTGGTGTAGGTGCCCAGCCACAACTTTAAATTAAAAAAAGAAGATATCTGCTGTTGTCATTTTCATTCATTCCTCCGCCGATGGGTCTCATATCTGACTCGGCTGCTTCTTTTTTACGGAATACATTTTTATTGATTTTCAGAAACATAAACATATATACAGTATGTATATCAAAGGATCTATATTATATATTCAAAGTTTCAAAACTTTGAACCTCGTATGTTCGACAACATATGAGTGAAATTTGAAACTTTGAAAATACAATAAAAAAATTTAAAAATTACCTGAAAGCTCTGAGCAGGAGGGCAAGCCCCCCTGCACCCCCCACACACACCCCTGCTTAGATATACCAACTCTGAGATCGCACTTCAGTGCAGAAAAGGTAAATTTTCCCATTCTGTGTCGTACGGAGCTGCTGCTTTTAACCTTCGAACTTTTCAAAGTTCAATCATATGGTGTTGACCATATGACATTCAAACTTTGAAAAGTTCTAATAATTAATAGGGACCCTATATCAAAGAATTATTTACATAGTCAAAGCTTAAAGTGGGGAAACAATTCCAGAAACAAACATTACAAAACCAACTATTTATATAGGATATCTGTACTTGAAAAACTTTGTTTTCTTGAATGTATCTTTGAATAAGATTATAATTTATTAAACTCTTCTGTTTCCAGCACTTGATTTTCTTTCTGCCAGGCAGTAAGTTGTTTCTGTTCTTTCCTTGATTGTTTTAATTTCAACTGCGAGACTGCTAAAGTCATGTTCTTGAAATGTTTAAAATTGGGAGGAGTTGCAACTTTCCAGTTCTGTGTAATATATCTCCTTGCAGTAGCAAGGAGAGTTCACTAAATTATATATTCATGCCTTGGAACACAAGACGCACAGGTGTGTTCAACAAAACTAGAGATTTTGCAAGTTGGAACGCATCAGTGAACAGTGCCTGTAACAAATAGTCAGTACTTTACCAATATTGTTTAAGAAAATGGCATTCCTAGAACATGTGTTGCCAGTTGGCTATTGATTGTGATTTACACCTCCAACATCTGTTTTCTTTATTATATATTAGTTCTAATTTGTGTGGTGTTAAGTATGTTCTCTGTATAAATTGTCATGTGAAAAGTTGCCAATATAGTGATAAAGGTGTTAGTTTTGGAGATGTAAGAATTAGATGTTCATCGTGTTTCACTGTTGCAGTCATTACTCTTGGGTTATCCTGCTGGCAGGCTACCCTCAGTCGGCTAGAATTCCAAAGTCTAGGTCCGGCGTCGGTTGCTGTTGCCTCTTCCCTGACGTCAGTGCATCAGGGGTATAAAAGATGCAGCCGACGCCATTTTCTTCAGTCTTTCTTGCCGCGCGGTGCCCGAAGCAAAAGCAGTTCGCAAGTGCCGGTCGGCCGACTCTGAGATTTTCAAATCCGAATTTCAGAACCAAAGTCTTCATTAAAGCTAAGTACCCCATTGGGGAAACTTTTTTCTTGCTCCAGACCGATGTCAGAAAAAGTTAACAATTGTATTTCTTGTGGGAAGCAAATACCTCATAAGGATTTTCACTCTTACTGTATTCCTTGCGTAGGCCCTGATCACAACATTGCTAGCTGTCGGTTTTGTGCTAGATTTAACCAACGCACTATTAAGCATCGGTTCGATTTTGCATTTCATTACTTTGGCCGAAGATTTAATTATATAATGCCGTCGGAACAGCCAACAACCGGAGTTTACAAAAACGCAAGGACAAGGAAAAGGATAGGCATCCGAGGTCCAAAACCGACAACGTGGCCTCTGCTAGGCCAGTCACCGGTTCTCAGTGAGGTGCTTTCGCAGTCTCTGGCGCCCGCTACCTCAGAGCCACAGGCCGCTTCCGACTCCTACGTGGAGCCGACTGGGCCTCTGGATACTCAAGGTATTGGACACTCGGAAATCAGTCCCTCAGATGGGTCCGGAGCCGCTGAGCAGACATCGGCTTCTGAGGGTGTCTTCAGACCTGCACAACTATATATTCAGCCATCTTCAGCTTCAAAGACAAAGACTAAAGCAGTTTTACAGACAAAGAAACCAGTACAGCATTCTCCTACTCAGACTTCCATGCCTAAAAAACAGATGCTCAAAATGGCCAAAGACCTAATTACTTTGATCAGGGGCTCCCATCTTCCTCCTGATAAGAGGTCTAGGCAAGAGACAGAGTATGATTCTTCTGATCAGGTTTCTATTTCCTCTGATTCCTCTTCTGAACAGGATTCTTCCATGCTTCCCTATGAGGATTCTGATGCTGAAGAATCCATTCCTTCAGCCTCTCCTCCTGAGGATTATTCTTTTGCGGAAACCCTGCATACCATGAGGGAGCATTTCCACTGGGAGAGCCAAGATTATTCTGAATCTAAGAAAAGGCTCAGAGACTTTCTGCTACTTCTTCAGCACAGACCCCTTGCTGTTCCACCTGTTCTAGACATTGTAGATGATGTCTTTTCAGAGTCCGGCCTGTCCCCTGACTCTTTACCCGCTGCACCTGCTAAGCCAGACAGATACTACAGGGTCCCAGATTCTCATACATTCCTATATAAAAACCCCACTGCTGATCCAGAAACTATTTCTCAGGGTCCCAAAGGGGTTAAAGCTTCCACTGCAAAAAACCCTGTCCCCTCTGATAGGGATTCTAGGGCTCTAGACAGATGGGGGAAAAAGTCTACACTTCTGCTACCTTGGCTGTAAGGGCTTTAAATTGTCAGTTTCATATGCTTAAATATCAGCATTATTTAATGTCACTGCTTAAACAGAAATTGTTGACAAATACTGAATGTTCAGAGAACAAGGAATTTTAGGATTTATTGCATGCAGCTGAACAACTGGGAAAGCATACTTTGTAATGTGGTTATGATTCACTGGAGGCCTCTTGCAGGGCTGCTGTTACAGGTTCTGTTATTAGAAGGCATGCCTGGTTAAAGGAACAGAATCTGCCTGATCATGTTAAAGCAAAATTATTATATGCACCATCATAGCATGATACTTTGTTTGGCACTAAAGCAGAAGAGGTGTTGAAAAAAATGGAGGATGAAGCAAAATCCATGCAGACAGTCAAGGATTTCTTACAGGTACAGCCACCCAGGTTTAGCAGGAACTGGCCTTCCAAAAATTGGTCCTTTCCAGTGTCAGACAGACCAGAAAGAGGCAGATAAAGGCAGCCACAAGGCTAATACAGGCCTAAACAATGGGGTGCTCCTACCTCCAAAAGCGGAGAAGACAAATCACAACCTTACAGGAAACAGTCCCAATGACTTTCCTCTGCCAGATCCAAGTACTTTTCTTTTGGCAGCCCCCTTAGGGGGAAAACTAGCACTTTTTTCATCAAATTGGCAAATTGTTACCCAAGACAAATTGGTCCTGAACATAGTGTCCCAAGGCTACAGGTTCCATTTTCACACTCTGCCAAGGTCAAAATGTATGCCAGACCTGCCACACAGTCAATGGGCAGAGGCACAAAAACAAATTACAGCCCTCATGGACATGAGGGCCATTCAGCAAGTACCACAACAAGAGCAGAGGCAAGGATTTTACTCCAGACTTTTCCTAGTACCCAGAAAGGACAAAACCTGGAGACCAATACTGGACCTGTCTACACTAAATACATTTCTGGAACTTCCAAAATTCAAGATGTTGACTCTACAGCAGCTACTGCCCATGCTGGGCAAGAAGGCTTGGCTCATAACTTTGGACCTAAAAGAGGCATACCTGCATGTCCCAATCAGACAATCTTGCAGAAGATACCTCATATTCATAGCTGGCTCAATGCATTACCAATTCTCTGCACTGCCCTTTGGCTTATCTATTGCGCCCAGGTTCTTACAAAATGCCTGGCACCAGTAATTGCGTTTTGCAGACAAAGAGGAATTTAAATATATCCTTACTTGGACGACTGCCTAATTCAAGCAGAGAACAAAGGCATTCTTCTAAAGCATCTGGCGTTTGTAAAAAAAATTACTCATTGGCCTAGGGTACACAGTAAACGAAAATAAATCAAAACTAGTACCCTCTCAAAAGATAATATTTTTGGGTGCAAGCTTAAATACAACTGCTCAGATGGCTTATCTCATGCCAGACAAACAAAAGCAACTGACTTCTTACTTCAAGAAATTGGCAACAAAAACCCACTTATCTTAGGTTCATAGGTTCATACTAGGCTATCTGCCCTGGGGCAATTATAAGCCTAGCCCGATTCTGTATGGCTTACACCACCCCTTGATTTGAGTATACTGTACCCTTTTTAAGGTTTAGTTTACTGTGCCTCTGTCTAATAGTGACACGGGAGTAATCCCTGGGACAAACCTACGATCCCCCATCCACTTATCGAGATTCTTCTTGAAGAGATTCAGTGAGGTGCTCTGCCTCACATGAACTGGAATTCTATTCCAGAGCGAAGGGAGCCTCTGGGTTATGAACCTGTCTTTCCAGCAAGTTCTATTTATTTCTGTGCTGAGGTTCAAATCCCTCGAGCGTGTGGCTCTAAGGGATTTAGATTTACTGAGGTGGAGCATGTCCATTAATTCTGGATTTGACATAGCTTTGTATGTCAGGCATAGATCTCGCCTCAGTAGGCGGTATGCAACTGAGTAGAGCTGGAGTTTTTTAACCGAGCAGCATATGGCATCTGTTTGAGACCCTTGATCCTCTTGGTGAGATACTTTTGGGGTCTTTCTAATTGCTGCAGGTGTCGGGTAAGGTACATCCCAAAGGGGCATTGTATTCTATGATGGGCCTGATGAGGGATGAATAAAGGGGCACGATTGCCTCTCTTGATCTAGATGTGAAACCCTTCGTGATGACGTGGGCTATGTAGAAGGTCTTTCTAACCACTTTGGCAATGTGGTTTTCAAAGGAGAGATTGCTATCAACTTGGGTCCCCAGGTCCCTAATAACTTTCTCTGTACTTAATGGGTTTCCGCCTATGTGGTAATTTGTGGGCACATTGTTTTTGCCAAAGGGTATGACTATACATTTTTTGGCATTTAGCTTTACACCATGGCGCTGGCACCAGTTATCTGTCTTTGTGAGACCTTTTTGAAGGATGTTTGTGTCAGCTGGAGAGTTGATTATGGCGCCCAGTTTGCAGTTGTCTGCGAACTTGGTGAGCCATAGTCCTCCGACGTTGCCTGTACCTCGGAAAAGTATGTACCGAACAAGAGTGGTCCCAGGACAGAACCCTGTGGGATGCCACTTGTGACCGGTATCGAGTCTGACATGGCTCCAGCAACTCTCACTCTGTGGGTTCTGTCTTTGAGCCAGTTTGCGACCCATCTTGTGACATAGGGGTTTATATTTAAGCTGGATAGCTTATCTATGATGTCCGAGTGGGGTATTGTGTCAAATGCCTTGGCAAGGTCCAGATAGGCTGTGTGGACTACCTTCCCTTCATCTATGGCTTTGGTGACTGTTTCAAAGAAGTCAACCAGGTTCAAAAGGCAGGATCTGCCCTTGACAAAGCCGAACTGGGTAGGATCTAGTGTCTGTAGGTCCCCAATGTCTTTGTTTATGAGCTCCATGATGATCCTCTCCATAGCCTTGCAGACTAAGCTAGTCAGGCTTATGGGGCGATAGTTTCCAGGGTCCGTAGAGGCTCCACCTTTGTGGAGTGGGACCGCTGTTGCTGTACGCCATTCTGTGGGCACATATCCTGTAGTGGGGCTGAGATTGCAAGGAAAATCCTGCAGGCCTTGGGTTACATGGCATCCTGCATTCTACTAATTCCATATGCCAGACTGCATATGAGGAAACTACAATGGTATCTAAAAAGTGTTTGGACTCAGCATTGCCACAGCCTGGAGACAGTAATTGCACTCATTCCCTGCCTGCAACAGGAGTTTCGATGGTGGACAGAAGCCTGTCACCACAGCAAGGGTCTGGCATTCAGTTTACCCACAGCCAGACAGACACTGACAACGGATGCATCAGATTATGCCTGGGGGGCCCATATGGCAGGAAAATGTATTCAGGGCACATGGCCTACAAACCAGATGCATCTTCACATCAATCAAAAAGAGATGCTAGCTGTTCAAAATGCCCTGACAGCTTTCAAGGACCTGCTTCATCCAGGACAGCTACTGATAAAGACAGAAAATACTACGGTCATGCGGTACATAAACAGGGAGGTACACATTCCTACCCCCTCTGCAGACAAGCAATGAGCTTGTGGGACACAGCATTGGCTTTTCAAGTTCACCTGCAAGCACAATTCCTGCCAGGAAAAACAAATACTCTCGTAGACGAACTAAGCAGAAACCTCATGGATTCCCACGAATGGAAACTGGATGCACAAGTCTTCAGCATAACAAGGAAATGGGGATGCCCAGACATAGATCTATTTGCCTCCCCTCATAACTGACAGTTGCAGAGATTTTGCACAAGGATTTATCACAAGCAAGCATGGAAAGTGGACGCCCTATCCTTCAGCTGGAAAATCTAACAGTATATGCCTTTCCTCCACTGCCTCTCCTTCCCAGGGTACACCTAAAGGTCAGACAAGAGAAGCCAAAAATGATACTGATTGCACCAGACTGGCCACGCTAGCACTGGTACCCAGTCCTAAAGAGCTTGTCTCAAGGTCCAGCATGGATATTGCCTCAAACTTCTCACTTGCTGACCCAACAAAATAATCGGATCCTGCACAGCCAACTTAGGACCTTAAATCTGGCAGCATGGCGGATAATGTAGCCATTCAGAACACTCCTCTTTCAAAAGCTGTTATGGATGTTATCTTGGAGGCCCAGTACCAGAAAATCTTATACAGAAGAATGGAAGAGATTCTGTGCTTGGAGCCAGGAGCAAGGCATTGACACGTGTGTACCAAATATCCCTCAGATTTTACAATACCTGAGATGCTGAACAAAGGCTTTTCTTTCTCATCAATTAAGATTCATGCTTCTGCCATTTCAGCCCATTACAATACGGAACCGCCTATCTTTTTTCATCCTTTTAGTAAGGCGGTACCTCAGAGGGGCCAAAAACATTAGGCCTCCAAGGAGAGCACCAATTCCGGCCTGGGACCTCAATTATGTTTTGGAAAAACTCACACTGCCTCCTTTCGAGCCAGCATCAACAGCAGATATAAAATTCTTATCCTTGGAAACAGCTCTGCTCCTAGCAATAACCTCTGCAAGACGAGTCTCGGAGTTACAAACACTCATGGCTGTGGAACTTATCATTTTTCATCCAGACAGGGTTTCTCTGAGGACAAATTCTACATTTATGCCTAAGGTAGTGTCCAGTGTGGCCCTCAATCAAACCATTCACTTGCCTACCTTTTATCCAAATCCACAGAACAAGGGTGAGAAAATTCTGCATTCTTTGGACATACACAGGCAGTTACGCTTCTACTTGGACAGAACTAATGCTTTCAGAAAGACTGAGCAACTTCTAGTGTCATATGCTGCAGGATCACAAGGAAAGGCTAGCTCAAAGCAGACTATTTCTAAATGGATAGGCCATTGTATCTGTTTCTGCTATTTTCAACATGGCAAATCAGTGCCTAAGGGCATTAGGCCTCATTCCACCAGAGCAGCAGCCACTTCAGCAGCCTTCCTCAGAGGAGTACCAACCAAAGAAATCTTAGAGGCTGCAACTTGCAACTTGGAGTTCAGTGCGCACTTTCACAAAGCACTACCACTTACCTCTTTACTCTAAGTTCAGAGCAGGCTTTGCCACTGCAGTTCTGCAGGGCCTCATAGCCTCTCCTAATCCTATTTAGCCCAGCCACCCTTCCTCAGCTTTGAGATTCAACCCAAGAGTAATGACTGCAACAGTGAAACATGATGAACATAGTACAGTTATGTACCTACCATAAATGTAGATGTTCGAGTGTATTCACTGTTGCAGTCCAGGTTACCCACCCACCATCCCCCTTTTCTTTGCTGGGTCTTATCTGCACTTCTCTATCCTATACAACCTATTTGGTGTATTTGCTTGTAGATGAAGGAAATGTTATTTTTGTGCATGCATTTTTATTGGCATATTTTTCAGCCTACCAATTTGGGGGCACCTGACATCTGGGGCAAGAAAAACTGAAGAAAATGGCGTCAGCTGCATCTTTTATACCCCTGACGCACTGACGTCAGGGAAGAGGCAACAGCAACCGACGCCGGACCTAGACTTTGGAATTCTGAACGACTGAGGGTAGCCTGCCAGCAGGATAACCCAAGAGTAATGACTGCAACAGTGAATACACTCGAATATCTACATTTAGGTACACAGCTGTACTTTTTTGTCTTTATCATCTGGCATTTTACCATTAATTGTTTCATAATATTTCCATATAGTTTGTTTATTATGAACTCTTGCTTCTTTAACTAATTTGTACAACACATAAAATTCCTTTCCCATTTGTGGGAAATTCTGTCAGCGTTATTAACTGCTCTATGAGCTTACGTACCTTTTCCCTAACAGACTTCTGCATTATTGACTTTTGGTTTAAAACTGTTTCTTAATCCCTGCAGTGTTAACCCCGTTAATCTGAAGTAGTTGACTTTATTCATTCTTTTTCATATGGGTATACGGATCCGATTCGGATCCGAGCCGGCAAAACTTTTCAAGCATCAGCTCCGAGCTCCAAGCTCCTCCCTTACCTATATTACATCACTTCCTCCTATCTAGCCCCAGATCTCGTTTGCCAAAGAGTCAGCATTGTGATCTCTGAGCTCTAAGCAAGGTGGTAAGGCTTTTTGGTCTTTTTTTGTGATAGTTGAGTGTGAATACCTTTCCCTTTTTTTCCCTCCCTTCATGTTTGATCATCGTAAAAAAAAAAAAAAAAAAGTTAGGTGTAAGTGTTTTTGTTTGTGATACTGGTTTCCCGCCTAGGCCCAATCCCTGTTTAAGTGTGTGTGTGAGTGGGCCGTTAGGGCTTTTACTGTCTCTACTATGGCTGAACAGCCTAAGGTTCTTTTTAGGAAGTGCACAGAGTGTGGTCGCAAGCTCTCACCAACCGATGGCCACACTCTGTGTGTTCTATGTTTAGGGGTCGCCCATCTGTCTGCATCCTGCGACATTTGTTCAGGCTTTAACCCTAGGGCTTTGAAGGATTGCCGGGCTAAGCTTGTGGCTAAGGGTCTGCTACCAGCTTCTGTCCTAGAGTCTGCCTCAGTTTCCTCCCCAGCCAGTGACACTGTGCAGGCAGGGACTCAACCTCCCGCCAGGCCTGCTGCATCGGAGTCGTCCCAGAGAGATAGGGACAGAAGGGATAAGGAGAAGCACCACAAGGAGAGGGACAGGCCCAGAAAAAGATCACCGGACAGGGAGTCTTTCTCCAGCCCCTCTTCAAAGGCACCCAGGTCTCGTTCTCCTCGGCTCTGCTCTCCCCGTTTCTCGACGGAGCCATCAGAGCCGAGGCACTCCCCTCAGATCCGGCCCAGACCTGAGTTGGTCACTTCCTCCAGGTCGACTCGGAGTGTCTCCGACCTGGATATGGACAGGCTGATGAGGAGTTTCATCCAGAACCAGATTCAGATGGGGGTCTTACCAGGGCCCTTTCCCATTGGAGAGGGTCCTCCTTCTTCAACGATGTTCCAGCCTATTGCTCCTTCCCCGATCCGACTCAATGCTTCGGGGTTCTCGGTCCGAGACCTTTTGGAGCTGTTGGGTCGGCGCCGATGGTTCTCCTTTCCTCGACGCCGGCTGTTAACTTGAGTTCCTCGGATCCGATCTCGGATCCAGGAGACTCTCGGAGTCATGGTCTGGGAGTCGGACCCGAGGGTCGAGATCTCGCTCTTTCGGATCCCATCCTCCGTGCCCGGACTACCCCCCCATCGGCTCCGATCCATGCTTTGGTGCCGGGAGAGCGTCTTCCTTACGTTCTACAGAGTTGTGCTCTCCATCGGCATTCAGGGCAGTGGAAAGGGTTCTCTCCCAGGTGTTGAGACCACAACTCATCTACTTGGATCCTACCCAGACCCCTCTGCTTTTGGATTCTGCTCCCATTACCCTGTCTCGGGGACAGCTTGTGCCAAAGCAACCCCAGGGTGCTCCCCTCAGGGAACCCCCAGAGGCTTACGAATCCTCTCCAGAGAGTCCCACTGGAGAGGAACCTCGTAAGCGCAAGTCTAAGAGGAGGCACTTGGACCCCCCCCCCCCCCGAGTCCATTAACACTGATACGGACTTGGATGAAGGAGAGGGTTCCCCCAGATCACCTACCGAGGACATCTCGTTCGGAGATATTATGGATATCCTCCGCCAAAGAGGAGGTTGGTCAGCCCCCAAACCCTCTGCGGATGAGTCCATATTCCTGGAGGCCTTTGGCGCGGGCCCATCTACTTCCTGGGTCTCCCCTCCAGCGGACCCTTTGGTGGACCTCATCACCACTAGGGCATGGAAGGATCCTGACACCGTAGAGCCTATACCCAAAAGGCCAGACAAAATTCTTTACCCGCCGTCAGACAGGCAGGCATGGTCCAAAGGAGTCCCGGTAGACGCTTTGGTGGTTGCAGCTGCCACAAAGAAGGAACTGGCACAGGAGAGTTCCTCGGTTCATCCACCAGACAAAGAGTCTAGGTCGTTGGATCGTTTCGGGAAGCGCATGTCTCGTCAGCGACATTTTCTATTCGTGCGCTGAATTACTTGGCACATGTTATAAGACTGCAACGAGACCTTATATCGGAACTAACTGAGTTGCCCCCGGAGTCTCTGTTGCAACAGGACAAGCAGTCTTTCACTGCGAAGATGACTACACTGAAATCAGTGACAAATACCTCTATGCGTCTCCTCTCTCATGCTACGGAGGGAGCCCCTAGAGCTGCTGGTACAGGCGTTGCCTTGAGGCGTCATGCCTGGATCAGGCCGTGTCAATTTGCAGACCCCTTTAAGGCATCTTTCATCAGCGCCCCTTTCGATGGATCTTCCCTCTTTGGGAAGACTGTACGTGACACACTAACCCAGAGTGAGAAGGGCGGAAAGACTTTGTCAGCCATCGAAATCCGCTTCTCTAACCCCCGCAGGTCCTATTCCAGGAACCAAAAGGGGCAAAAGAAGATGTGGTTCCGGAAATCACAGTCCTTTCGTGACACTCAGGAATATTCGTCCCCCAGAGGCAGAGGGGGACAAGACCGATGCCGTCCCAGAGGCAGAGGGGGTCCCAGAAACTTCGGGTCTAGGGAACCTTTTTCCGACAGACCCGCACAGCAACCCTGAGGGGTTGCCTGGCTGCTCTACTCTGGAGGCAGTCAGGGGAAGATTTTCCTTACATCCAGCGGCATGGGAGTCCATTACTGCAGACCGCTGGGTGTTAAACATCATATCCAGAGGATATTCTATCCCCTTCATTTCATGTCCCATAACTCCAGCATGCCTTCCAGATGTTCCACCCGCTCACAGGGAGGCTGCAGCCTTAGAGGTTTTGAAGCTACTACAAAAACGAGCCATTGAGCTGGTCCCCCCTGATCAGTCCGGATCAGGCATCTACTCCAGGTTATTTTTAGTGCCAAAGAAGATGGGGGACATTCTGGACCTGTCTATCATCAACCTGTCGGTAGAGAAACAAAAATTCCGAATGGTCACTCTACAGTCCATTCTACCGTTTCTGAGAGAATTCGACTGGATGTGCTCGTTAGACCTCCAGGATAATTACTATCACATCAAGGTCCGCAGGAGCTCCAGGAGGTTTCTACGCTTCCAGCTAGGGGCCAGTCACTTTCAGTTCAGAGCCCAACCCTTTGGTCTTACCACAGCCGAGTGGAACCAATAAAACTGTGTTGCAGCCAAGTGGAACCAATAAAACTGTGTTGCAGCCGAGTGGAATCCAGATCTTTGTTCTGTGGTTGAAGAAATTTGAGTATACACCGTATTAAGCTGAGGCTGCTGTTTTGGAGTATATTTTTTTACTAAACTGAAGCTGCTATTCTGAAGCCTCACCTTTGCAGTTCATGGACTTTGTGTTTACTTTGACAGCCCCCAGGGTGTTCACCAAGGTTATGGCGGTTGTAGCTGCTCACCTGAGACTTCAGGGCATTCAGGTATTCCCCTTCCTAGATGACTGGCTCTTCGCTGCATCCACCAAATGTCTCGTGTCAGGCCCTACACTACTTCCTTGGCCTGGCTGACAAGTTAGGCATCACGATCAATATCAACAAGTCCCACCTGGCTCCGGTTCAGATCGTAGACTTCATCGGAGCATGGTTGGATTCGATTCAGTCAGAGATTTTTCTCACCCCGGAAAGGATAGAAAATCTCAGACTTCATGTATCGGCTATCTTGGATCACTCGGTAGTCACAGCAGCCGATGTTCTCAGAACCCTGGGTTCGATGGCAGCTGCAATCTCTATCCTCCCTCTTGCACGTCTTCACATGAGAGTCCTTCAGTGGACTCTAGCGGTTCAATGGTCCTGGCTAGAACTTCCGATGAATTCCACATCCGCATCAATCGGACATGCAGAACGTCACTGCAGTGGTGGCTTCAATCAGCGGAAATTTTCCTGGGGCTCAGCTTTTTAGCCCCTCCAGCTCAAGCCATGGTGACCACAGACGCTTCCTAGCTCGGATGGGGGGGGGCACTTCCTGGGAAGAACGGTCCAGGGCACATGGTCCCCTCCAGAGACCAAGCTACACATCAGTGTCCTGGAGATGAGGGCAGTGCTTTTAGCGTTGAGAGCTTTCCACCCTGTCCTACCTCCGGGGACGGTAGCTATTCAGTCAGACAACATGTCTGTAGTCTGGTATATAAACAAACAGGGAGGGACCCGATCCTACCCCCTTTGTCACGAGGCCATGAGGTTTTGGGAGTGGGCCATATCCACCAGCCAGTTTTGCATAGCAACGCACATCCCGGGACGCTTCAATATTCTAGCAGACAGTCTTAGCAGCGCTATCCTTCTGCCTTATGAGTGGTCTCTGAAACAATCCGTGGTGGAGAAGATCTTCTGTGTTTGGGGTCAACCTTGCTGCGATCTCTACGCATCTCCTTCCAACGCGAAGTGCGGCAACTTCTTCGCTCTGATCCCCCCTCTGGGGGATGTCCCCAGGGACGCTCTAGTCCATGCTTTGCCTCCCGGGCTACTGTATGCATATCTCCCGTTACCTCTTATTCCGAAGTTCCTTCAGAGAGCTTGCTGGCTGCAGTGCAAATTCATTCTCATAGCTCCCTTCTGGCCGCGTCAGGTGTGGTTTCCCTTCCTATGGTCTCACCTGTTGGCTCCTCCATGGACTCTAGATCCATGCCCGGATCTGATTTCTCACCCGCCGGGCTTACCTCTGCCCAGCCTGGACAGTCTCAAGCTGATGGAGTGGCTGCTCCAGTTCCCATGATCATCAGGACTCACGGACTTTCGTCCCCTGTTAAGAATATTCTGGTAGCTTCTCTTAAAGCCTCCACTAGGAAACTCTACAATAGCAAGTGGAGATGTTTTTGCGTTTGGGCCTCTCAGTGCAATCTGAACCTGTTTACAGCCCCCGTTCCGGTCATACTGGATTTTCTGGCCGATCTTTTTCAATCAGACGCAAGTGCTTCTACCATCAAGGTTCAGCTGGCTGCCATATCTAATTTTCATGTGGGTGAAAATAAGGTTGCTCTGGCTTCTGCCAAATTATGTAAAGCTTTCCTGAAGGGCACTTTTTTATTGCAACTGCCAGTTAAAGAAACAGTGCCCCCCTGGGATCTGACTTTAGTCCTTCAGGCTTTGACCTTTCCCCCCTTCGAGCCAGCCAGTTCAGTTCCGATGAAGTTTTTGTCGTGGAAGACAGCCTTCTTGGTCGCCATCACATCGGCCAAGAGAGTTTGAGTTGCAGGCCTTATCCTCCTTGCCCCCTATTTGGTTTTCCACAAGGATAGGGTTTTGCTGCGTACAAAACCTTCCTTTCTTCCCAAGGTGTCCTCAGCAGCCAATATTAATCAGTCTATAAATTTGCCAGTCTTCTTCCCAAATTTCCAAAATAGAGGTGAACATAAGCTTCATTTATTGGATGTCCATAGACAGCTTTGTTTTTACCTCCATAGGACTAAACTCTTCCGGAAGTTGGATCAATTGTTTGTCTCTTTTTCAAAACCATTTTTGGGCAAAGCGTTTTTGAAAGTGTCCTTAGCAAGGTGGCTCACTGTTTGTATTGCACAGGTTTATAAGGACAAAGGTTTATCTCCTCCTGGTGTATTGAAGGCTCATTCCACTAGAGCAGTGGCCACTTCTGCAGCTTTCTGGTCAAGAGTTCCGTTAGACGATATCTGTGCGACAGCGACTTGAGCCAATTCGCACACATTCCTCTCTCATTATAAATTGGATCTTATTTCTAGAGGGAGAGCATCCTTTGGCTCTGCGGTGCTCAGAAATATCCTTCCATAAGGGCCTCCCAGGAATACTAGTAGCTGGGGACTCTGTCCCATATGTGCAGAATGAATGAAGTCAACTACTTCAGATAAAGAAGTTATGTTCTTACCATAATGTTCCATCTGAGTAGTAGACTTTATTCTTCTGCACCTTCCCTCCCTCCTTCCCCCTCACTCTTCAGGTTTTTCCTGTTAAGGATTATGGTTATGTTGCCACTTAATGTCAGCAAACTCGATCTGGGGCTAGATAGGAGGAAGTGATGTAATATAGGTAAGGGAGGAGCTTGGAGCTCGGAGCTGATGCTTGAAAGGTTTTGCCGGCTCGAATCTGAATCAGATCCGTATACCCATATGTGCAGAAGAATGAAGTCTACTACTCAGATGAAACGTTATTGTAAGAACATAACTTCTTTTTTTCAGGGTTGAACTTGCTAATAATTTTCTCCGTCATTAGTACTTTATTAGTGTTTATCAATTGATGCCAGTAAATTAGACCTTTCTTACTAAGTGTTTTAACTGCTACTGAGTCCTGAGTTGTAATATTATTTTGTGTATATGCTATTGTGAATATGAAAAATACTTTGCTTTTATATCTGGATTTTTGTTTAAAATGTGTATAAAAGACTTTAGGGTATTGATAATGTATTTAGAATTTATATTTTTGTGTTTCCCTGTTACCATATATTCCTTCAATAACCAAAGTAAGCTGTTCGGTACTATTTCCATATGTTTGTTTATTGTATCATGAGTGGTTTTTAACCAGATTTTTTCATGTACTAGTTTCCATTTGGAGGTATATTCTTTGTTTAACTGTAGAGAAACTGTTTTTAAAGCTGACAATTGTATATATCCTTCTAAATCTGGTAAGCCCTATTCCCCATTCTTCTCATTTGTCAAAATGATGTCTTAGGGCAACTCTAGGTATTTTAGGATACCATAAAAATTTTGTTAATAACCCTTCAAATTGTTTTAAATATGATTTAGGTGGAGGTAGCGAGCAGGCTTGTATAAAATACAGAATTTTCGGGAATGTAATCATTTTAATTGTATATAGTTTTTCCTTCATGGTAAAAAATAGCATATTCCATTTTTGTACGAGTTCTTTGATATTATCCAAAATCTCTTAATAGTTTAGTTGCACTGTTATGTCTATGTCATTTGTAATTTTAACACCTAAGTATTTGATTGTATCATTTCTAGATAGATATTTATATTTATTTAATGCTTATTTGTTCATATTTATTAGTAACATATTGGTTTTATTTCCATTAAATGATAGCCCAGAAGTCTTCTTAAACTGTTTTGTTGCTTTCCATAGTTCTTTTAGTGTGTTTTCTTCTTTTAAAGTCAGTAAAATGTCATCCGCACATAGTTGAATCTTTAACTCAAGGTCAATATCTGGTTAAATTCCTTGAATGCTTAGGTTTGCACTTATGAAATTTGCTAATGGTTCTTTTACTAATGGGGATAACAAAGGAAAAAGTGGCAACCCTGTTTTGTTCCTTTTATAATGATAATGGGCTCCGACAAACAGGATCCTGTTTTCATGTACGCCAAAGATTTGTCATAAAGAGACCTTATTAGTGAGGTAAAATTTTTCTAAACTCCATACTCAACCAGTGCAAACGAAAGGTAATCCCAGTTCACCGAATCGAATGCACTGTTAATATCTAAGCAGATGACATTCATTTTATTTTTTGTTTTGATTATGAAATCAATAATGGACAAAATAATTTTTATATTGTCATATGTATTTCTGTTTTTAATGAATCCTGTTTGATAGTTTTCTATCAGTAATGGCAGTGTTTGTTTTATTATGGTTGCATGCACTGTCATAAATATTTTATAATCTATATTTAATAAACTTATGGGTCTGTATGAGGTACACTCATCAGGTTTTTTTTTATCTTGTTTCAAAATTGGTGATACTTGAGTGTATTTCCAAGAAGGGCATTTATTACCTTCTTTAACTGATGTGAACACACTTGACTCTGCTGCTTCTACCAGAGCCTCGGATTCAAACTCTTGAGCTCCTCCCTTTACCCATAATGTCCCGCCCTCCTAAGATAACCCAGATCTCGTTTGATGCCACATTGCTACAGAAGTGGATCCTTTCACTCTCAAGCTATGTAGTTTAAATAGTTTTCTGTAAAATTTTTATTCCGTTAGTGTGTTTACTGTTTTTTCACTTTCCTCCCTTTTACATTAAATTTCCTTTACTAATCTTCCTTTGCAGTTGTTACTTAGAATTCTGTATTTCTCTAGAGTACCCACTGCTGGTACTTTGCTGTGTTTCTTCTGTCTTTTCTACCACTTTTTAGGTTATTTCTGGTCTGTCATTGTGTTGGTAGGTTTTATCTCTTCTATTAAAAAAAAGGTAATAGTTCTTCTTTGTTATTGTTTGAATTTTTCTATAGCTGTGTGACCATAGCTGTGTGACCGATAAACCTACTAGCTTCAAAAAACGCATCACCCGTGGGCATAAAAATACATAACTTGGATGCCCACGGGGAATGTATATACTGCTTGGGCGTTGTCCATTTAAATGCGGATTGCTCTGTCTGTGCCATCTTCAACTCCAGGGCATTCACAGACAGATGAAATGAAGGCATTTCGCCCTTCCACTTCTTCTTCTGCTTCAGATGGGCCCCAAGCCCCTCAAAAAAAACTGACAAAGAGAAGCATACACTGCTTCCAAGGACAAAGACTCCCAAAACATGATCAGGCAAATTTTGCTCTTTTAGCCAGGCATGCCTCCTAATCACAGATCCAGTAACTGCAGCCCTGCAGGAGGCCTCTAAGGAATCAAAACCACATTGCAAAGTATGTTTTCCAACCTGTTCAGCTGCATGCAATAATTCCTGCAATTCATATCATCTTCAGCTCCTTCCTTGGAACCAAATTCAAAAGTATCAAAAAGTTGGATCCGACTGCTTCAGATCCCTCTGCTCTGGTATATAAATTGCCTTGGTTCCAATCACCTCTTACCCTACCATATCCAGTAACATCTCAGCCCCCTTCTCCTGTCTTGCATGAATTTTCTTGCAAGACATTCTAGACCACCATCCACAACCTCTTCTCCCAGGTTTTTAGGAGTTTGTCCAAGGCTGAAGTGGATAGGCTGAAGAAGAAATTCCTCAAAGCTCATCTCTAGATTGAAGTAGTCCTGGCTATGTCTCCCATCAGAAATGTGAGCCTGCCCTTTACTACTACTTCTTTGGTTTCTTCTTCTCTGATCCAGTCTGCTGTTTCAGAGCCCTCATATCAAAGATCCCTGGGGTGTCATCATCATATCCAAAGACAGTTTGTTTTTTTGAGTCCAGCCATTGTACTGAACCTTTTGGCTCTGAGCCTTTCTGAGCTGGAAGACTCTCAGAGCCAAATTGTTGGTGCCATATCCATGGGACCAGAGTCAACTCCAAAGGTATTGGAACTGTCCCTGCCACTCAGAGCCTTAGAGCTGAACAGCTGGGTCTAACTCCATCCTCTGGTGGAGTGCTTCCAGGGTTATATGGGCCAGTGGTTCAGCAGATGTTAGCTCTGCTGCTCTTGGCTTCACTCTCCCCTAAGCACTCTGCATTTGAGATTGTGAAGAGGGGTTTCTCTTTATCTAAAGAACGGACATCCCTCCTCCCCTTGGATCAAATCAGTCTACATGTTCTTCGTGTTTCAGTGTTGCAGTCATTACATTTGGGTAATCTGCTGGCAGGTTGCCCTCAGTCGGCCTGAATTCCAAAGGCTTGGGTCCTGCATCGGTTGCTGTCTCCTCTTCCATGATGTCAGGTCGTCAAGGGTATAAAACAAGCAGCCGACTCCATTTTCTTTCGTGTTTCTTGCCGCGCGGTGCCCGAAGCAGAAGCATTTCGCAAGTGCCGGTCAGCCGACTCCTGAAATATTCGAGTTTGAGTTTCAGAACCGAAGTCTTCACTAAAGCTAAGTACCCCATTGGGGAAACCTTTTTCTTGCTCCATACCGATGTCAGAAAAAGTTAATAATTGTATTACTTGTGAGAAGCAAATACCTCGTAAGGATTTCCATTTATACTGTATTCCTTGCCTAGGCCCTGATCACAATGTGCCTGGCTGTCGGTTTTGTGCTAGATTTAACCAATGCACTATTAAGCGTCGGTATATTTTTGCCTCAAAGTATTTTGGAAACATATATAACTATCCAGAAATGTCGTCGGATAGCTGTCCGACTACCAGAGTACATAAAAAACACAAAGAAAAGGACAGAGACAGACAGTTGAGGTCCATAACCAACAGCAAAGCTTCTCCTAAGCCAATCACCGGTACTCAGTGAGGGGCTTTCGCAGCCCCTGATACCTGCTACTTTCGAGTCGCAGGCCCCTACCGAGACCCATGTGGAAGTCAGGCACGCCGCGAGATATTCAAAGTATTGGACCCACGGATTTATCTCCCTCGGATGGGTTCAGAGCTGCTGAGCAGGCACCGGCTTCTGAGGGTGTATTCAGGCCTCAACATTTTTATATCAAACCGACGACAGCTGCAAAACCAAAGACAAAAGCAACTTCTAAAACTAAAAAACTGACACAAGAGCCACGTGCACAGGCCACTATGCCTATAAAACAGATCAAAATGGCTGAAGACCTTATTACCTTGATCAGGGGTTCCCATCCCCTTCCTGGTAAGAGGCCTAGGTAAGACACTGATTATGAATCTTCAGGTCAGGTTTCTATTTCTTCTGATTCCTCTTCTGATCAGTTATCTATACCTCCCTATGAGGATTCTGATGCAGAGGAGTATATACCATCTGCATCACCTCCTGAGGATTATTCATTTGGAGAAACCTTGCATACTTTGAGGGAGCATTTTCACTGGGAGAGTCAAGATTTCTCAGAATCAAAAAAGCGGCTCAGGTATTTCTTTCTTCTCCGTCAGCACAGGCCTTTAGCAATACCCCCCTGTGGATGATGTGTTTTCGGAGTCAAGCTTGACCCCTGACTCCTTACCTCCGGCTCCCAGCAAGCCTGACAGATATTACAGAGTCCCTGACTCACACAAATTTTTATTTAGAAACCCTGCTGCTGATCCTGAAACTATTTCACAGGGTCCAAAGGGAGTTAAGGCCTCAACAGCAAAAAATCCTACCCCCTCTGACAGAGATTCAAGGACACTGGATAGATGGGGGGAAAAGGTTTATACATCTGCAACCTTGGCAATTAGGGCCTTAAACTGCCAGTTTCATATGCTCAAGTATCAACAACTTGTTATGGGATTGCTGAAACAGAAAATGATGTTGATTTCTGAATGTGCAGAAAATAAAGAATTGCAGGAATTATTGCATGCAGCTGAACAGGTTGGAAAACACACTTTGCAATGTGGTTTTGATTCCTTAGAGGCCTCGTGCAGGGCCACAGTTACTGGATCTGTGATTAGGAGGCATGCCTGGCTAAAAGAGCAAAATTTGTCTGATCATGTTAAAGCTAAATTACTGGATGCACCTTTATAGCATGATACTCTGTTTGGTATTAAGGCAGAAGAGGTTTTAAAGAAAATGGAAGACAAAGCTAAGTCTATGCAAACTGTAAAAGACTTCTTACAAGTGCAGCCACCAAGATTCAGTAGACACTGGCCTACAAAAAAATTGGTCCTTTCCTGTGTCAGACAGAGCTCAAAGGGGCAAATCCAGATGCCCTAAGGGTTCCAGATACCAGGCACAAGATTCATACAGGTCAAAGCAATGGGGCACTTCTACCTCCAAATCTGGAGGAGATAAAGTGCAAACCTACAGAAAACAGTCCCAATTACTTCCCTCTGCCTTCACCAAGCACTTATCATTTGGCAGCACCCTTAAGGGGAAAATTAGCACTTTTTGGTCAAAATTGGCAGTTAATAACCCAGGACAAGTGGGTGCTAAACATAGTATCACAGGGATACAGATTCCATTTCCATACTCTGCCAGTGGCAAACGATTGGCCAGATCTGCCAAAAAATCAGTTGTCAGAGGCACAGAAACTGGTTACATCCCTCATGGATATGGGGGCCATTTGGCCAGTACCAGAACAGGAAAAAGGATAAGGTTTTTACTCAAGTCTGTTCCTGGTACCCAGAAAGGACCAGGCTTGGTGGCCAATACTGGATTTATCGATTTTGAACACATAACTGGACATTCCAAAATTCAAAATGCTGACTTTGCAGCAGCTTCTGCCCATGCTGGGCAAGAATGCTTGGCTGGTGACATTAGACCTAAAGGAGGCATACCTGCCTGTCCCAATAAGGCAATCGTGCATAAGATACCTCAGATTCAAAGCTGGCTTAATACATTACCAATTCTCTGCACTGCCCTTTGGCTTAATTACTGTGCCCAGGGTGTTTACAAAGTACCTAGCACCAGTAATTGCTTTTTGCAGACAAAGGTATACAAATATATCCTTACTTGGACGACTGTCTCATTCAAGCAGAGAACAAGGACATTCTTCTTCAACACCTGGCGTTTGTGAAAAGGCTTCTAACATGCCTAGGGTACATAATAAATGAAAAGAAATCACAACTGGTACCCTCTCAAAAGATAACATTCCTGGGTGCAAGCTTGAATACAACTGCCCAGATGGCTTACCTCACGCCAGTCAAACAAAGGCAACTGACTACTTACTTCAAACTGATGGCAAAAAAAAAAACAGTTATCTGCAAGACAAACTCTGCAGGCTTTGGGCTTCATGGCATCCTTCATCCTACTAATTCCATATGCAAGACTGCATATGAGGAAACTTCAATGGTACCTAAAAAGTTTATGGAGTCAACATTGTTAGTCTGGAAGTAATGATTCCTCTTATTCCCTGCCTACAACAGGAGTTTCTGTGGTGGGCAAAGGCATGTCAACAAAACATGGGATGGGCCTTCACTCTACCCCCTGCCAGCCAAACCTTAACAACAGATGCATCAGATTATGCCTGGGGGGCCCACGTGGCGGGAAGATGCATTCAGGGCATATGGACCCCAAAACAAATGCATCTACATATCAAACAAAAAGAGATGCTAGCTGTTCAAAATGCCCTGACAGCCTTCAAGGACTTACTTCATCCAGGACAACTACTGATAGACGGACACCACCACGGTTATGTGGTATATAAACAAGCAGGGGGGCATGCCCCCTTTGCACATTAGCCATGGCACTGTGGAACACTGCTTTGACTTACCAAATACATCTTCAAGCTCTATTCCTGCCAGGAAAACAAAATACACTGGCAGACGATTTAAGCAGAAACCTTATGGACCCTCACGAGTGGAAGTTAGATCCACAAGTCTTCAGCATGATAACAAAGAAATGGGGGAGCCCAGACATAGATCTGTTTGCCTCTCCTCAGAATTATCAATTGAAACGATTCTGCACAAGGACTTATCACAGACAAGCATGGAAAGTGAACGCCATGTCCTTCAGTTTGAAAAACGTGTCAGTTTACGCCTTTCCTCCTCTGCCTCTTCTTCCCAAGGCCCTACTAAAAGTAAGACAAGAGAAACCAAAGATGATACTAATTGCCTCGGACTGGCCTCGCCAATACTGGTACCCAATCCTAAGGAACTTGTCTCAATATCCAGCTTGGACCTTACCTCAATAACCTCAACTACTGTCCCAGCAAAACAGTCAGATCCTGCACAATCAACTCCAGACACTGAACCTGGCAGCATGGCTGATCATGTAGTTATACAAGCAACACCTCTCAGTAAAGCTGTAGTGGATGTCATTTTGGAAGCCAGAAGGCCTAGTACTAGAAACTCTTATGCTGATAAATGGAAGAGATTCTGTGCTTGGAATGAAGCACAAGGAACTGATAGAGCAGAACCAAATATTCCTCAGATATTACAATACTTGACTGAGATGCTTGACAAAGGCCTATCTTTCTCATCAATTAAAATCCATGCCTCTGCCATTTCGGCCCATTACAATACAGAGCCACCAATCGTTTCTCATCCTTTACTAAAGCAGTATCTTAGAGGAGCCAAAAATGTAAGACCTCCTAGAAGATCACCAATACCTGCATGGGACCTCAATTATGTGTTGGAAAAGCTCACCCTGCCTCCATTTGAACCAGCTGCTACTGCTGATATAAAGTTCTTATCATGGAAAACAGCTCTGCTTCTAACAATTACTTCAGCAAAAAGAGTCTCAGAGCTGCAGGCCCTCGTAGCTGTGGAGCCTTTTATCATATTTTACTCTGTCTCTGAGGACAAATCCAACATTTATGCCTAAGGTGGTTTCCAGTGTGACTCTTAACCAAACTATTCATCTGCCAACCTTTTATCCAAATCCGCAGAACAAGGGGGAGAGAATTCTGCATTCCTTGGACGTACACAGACAGCTAAGATTCTACTTGAGCAGGACTAAAGCTCTAAGAAAAACTGAGCAATTACTAGTGACATATGCTGCAGGATCAGAAGGAAAGGCTATTTCAAAGCAGACTATTTCAAAGTGGATAAGCCACTGCATTCGTTTCTGCTACTTACACCATGGCAAACCTGTGCCCAAGGGCATTAGGTCTCATTCCACCAGAGCTGCAGCTACTTCAGCAGCCTTTCTCAGAGGAGTACCAACCAAAGACATTCTAGAGGCTGCTACTTGGAGTTCTGTTCACACCTTTACAAAGCATTACCATTTGCCTCTCTACTCTAAGTCCAGGGCAGGCTTTGGCACTGCAGTTCTGCAGGGCCTTATAGCCGCACCTAATGCTGTTTGCCTCCAGCCTCCCAACCATAGCTTTGGGATTCTACCCAAATGTAATGACTGCAACAGTGAAACACGAAGAACATAGTACAGTTGTGTACACTTACCATAAATGTAGATGTTCAAGTGTATTCACTGTTGCAGTCCATGTTACCCACCCGCCATCCCCCCTTTCATTCTGGAGTTTATCTTCCCTTCTCTGTCTTCTACAACCTATGTGCTTTATTTGCTTGTAGATGAAGGTAAAGTTTATATTGATGCATGTATATATAGTTTTTATATATATATTTGCTACCTTTTTGGGGGCACCTGACATCTGGGGCAAGAAAAACTAAAGAAAATGGTGTTGGCTGCTTGTTTTATACCTCTGATGACCTGACGTCATGGAAGTGGAGACAGCAACCGACGCAGGACCCAAGACTTTGGAATTCAGGCCGACTGAGGGCAACCTGCCAGCAGATTACCCAAATGTAATGACTGCAACAGTGAATACACTCTAACATCTACATTTATGGTAAGTGTACACAACTATACTTTCCTTCAGGTCTTTGTTCTGAGCCTCGTTCTTCCATTCCACTGGACAGCCAGCCTGTTCACGTCTCCAGTCAGTCCCTCCGGACTCCCCCCATCAGTTTTGATGCCTCACCAGACCATCCCACTAATGAGGTTCTTCAAAAAAGAACATGTAAAATGAGGCACTTGGATTCTCTTCAGGAATCTCTCATGCAGGAGGACACTGATTTTATGAAGGGGAAGGGTCCTCCAGATCTCCACCTGAAGACATCTCATTTGGAGGCATTCTTGAGCTCTGAAAACAAAAAGGAGATGGTCTTCTGATATCCCTTTCCAAGAGGAGTTAGTATTCCTAGAAGCTTTCATGTCTGGCCCACCTATGTCTTGGGTGACTCCTCCTGGCTTTTGAAAATATAGACATCGTTTCTCATCTGGTGTGGAAGGAACTGGATACTGTGGACCCCATCCCCAAGTATCCAGATAAACTTTTAGCTCCTCCCACGGACAGGACACATTTAAACAAAGGGGTCCCAGTTGATGCCATGATTGTGGTGGCAGCCTTGAAAAAAGAGCTTGCAGGGCAGAGCTGTTCTGTTCATTCCCCCTAACAGGGAGTCCAAGGCCTTGGACAGATTCAGTAAGTGCAATTATACTTCAGTGACCCTTCTTCTGCGGTCGTTAAATTATCTGGCACATTTTACGAGATTGCAGAGAGATTTCACTAAGGAACTCAACAGATCCTTTTCTGTGTCCATGTCTGCCACAGACCAAAAGAGAGTTTGCTCACAACTGACCACCCTTCAGTCGATATCTGATGCATCCATGAGGCTGATCTCCCATGTGGCTTCACTGGTGGTGTGTTCAGACATAGCCATTGGGAGACATAACCTGGATACACCTGTGTGACTTTGTGGAGCCCTTTAAGTCTTCATTCATCAGTGTTCCATTTGATGGCGCTTCCTTATTTGGTCCTGGAGTAAGACATGCTTTCCAGAGATTAGCAAGAAGGAAAGACCTTGTCTGGCTTAGGGATACATTTTTCTACCTCTCAAAGACCCTTTTCCTGGAATCAATGAGGAGGTAGAAAGATGTGCTTCCGTAAATCCCAGGTCCTTTCCAAGACTCATGACGAAGTAGTTCTCCCTGGAGCAGAAGGGGAAACTGTAATGGATAACACTGCCCCTGTGGCAGAGGTGGCCCTCAGAACCAGGGTTTCTGGGATCCCTTCTTGGACAAGCCTTATCAGCATTCCTGAAAGGTGGTCTAACTGTTGCTCTCTCTAGAAGCAGTCAGGGGGGGGGGGAGTTGTCTTTGCAACAAAGAGCCTGGCTATCCATAACAAAAGATTCCTGGGTGCAAAGAATTATATCCAAAGTATGAAGAAAATCCCCATAGTTCCACCCAGAGGGAAGCAGCAGCCTTAGAAATAGAAAAGCTGCTAGGAAAAACAAGTCATCCACAAGGTTCCCTCCCAGACCATAGAGGATCCGGGACCTACTCAAGATTCTTCTTATTACCAAAGAAGACAGTGGGCTTGAGACCCATCATTGATCTCAGCAAATTAAACCAATTTGAGCAATATTCAAGGTTGCAGATGGTCACGGTTCAGTCCATTCTGCCCTTACTACAAAAGGACGATTGGATGTGCTTGATAGATCTTCAGGATGTGTACTGTCACATAAAAATGAACATGCACTTCAGAAGATATCTGTGCTTCCAGCTGAGAGCTGGTCATTACCATTTAGGAATATTACCCTTTGGTCTCACCACAGCCCCCAGGGTGTTCACCAAATGCATGGCAATGATAGCAACTCACTTGAGACTGCTGGGATTCCAAGTGTTTCTGTACCTAGAAAACTGGCTCCTAATTGCCCCAACTAGGCATCTACTCCTAAGACAAGGGTCTGCTTGCTCCAGTTGTGTCTCCATCTAGGCATCACAGTCAATTACAGCAAATCACAACTCACACCTATGCAGAGTCTGGAGTTCATAGGTACTCATCTGGACACAGTCAGTCAGAGAGCTTCTTTCCATCCAACTCGAATCCAGACACTTGGATCCCAAGTCAAGAAAGTAATCCTACATTCTTCTCTCCTAGCACGACAAATCTTGCAAGCCTTGGGATCCATGGCAGTAGATATCACCCTAATTCCTTTAACCAGGTTTCACATGCCAATTCTGCAGTGGACCCTGTCAGTACAGTGGTCCATTCTTCACAACCTTTAGCTGCCCTAGTCAAGATCAAGCAAGCTTGCAAAAGATATCTTCTTTGGTGGATGCACTCTGCCCATGGCCACGGTGACCATGGATGCCTCCCAACTGGGATGAGGGACACTACTTGGAAAGACAGTCCAAAGTACGCAGAGTCCAAAAGAGGCAAACATGCCTGTCGATGTTCTGGAAATGGTAACAGTCCTCCATGTGTTGTAGGCCTTTCAGGACCCTCTCCCCTCCAGGATGATTGCTATTCAAATGGACAATATGTCCGTAGTCTGGTACATCAACAAACAGGGAGGAACCAGTTTTTGTCTGCTTTGTCAAGAACTAGTGAGGGTGTGGCTATGGGCGATCTCTCTGTTTTGTCTGCTTTCTAATAACACACATATACTGGGGAAAGCCAACATGATTACAAACAAACTAAGCAGGTCAATTCTGCTACCTCATGAGTGATCTCTCAATATTAAAGTGACCGAAAGAATTTTCCATCAATGGGGCCAGCCATGCTGCAATCTATTTGCTTCTCCCCACAAGAAGTGCAGCAGGTTCTTTGCCCTTATATGCCCAATGGGGGAGTCACTGTGAGATGCTGTAGTCCGTGACTGACCTTGCAGTCTTTTGTATGCTTACCCACCCATTACCTGTCATCCCCAAATTTCTACAGAAAGCATACCGGTTGAAGAGCACAGTTATCCTCATTGCACCCTTTTGGCTATTGGATCCAAATCCAGGCCTCCTGTCTCACCTGAAAGGTGTGACTCATCCAGACATAACAGGCCTCAAACTTGGCTGCATGGTTTTTCCAGTTCCACTGATTGCTAGACAGCAAGGCTTCCCTCTGTGGTCTGTCATATTTTCTTATCTTCTCAAAAAGCTTCTAGTAGAAAGATTTACAAAAGTAAATGTAAGAGATTCATGTTTTGGGCCCTTAACAAGGATCTGGACCGCTGTTCTGCCCATGTACCCACTTTACTTTTGTTTTTATTTAGTTCCAATTTTCAATGAAGTGGCTAATTTTTCTACTATTAAGGTGCAGTTGACTGCCATTTCAGATTTTCATCTAGGTAAAAATAATTCTTCCTTAGGTTCTTCTAAATTATATAAAGACTTTCTCAAAGGAGATTTTCTACTTAGACCTTCACTAAAGGATCCAACTCCTCCCTGGGATTTAAGTGTTTTGCTTCAAGCTCTAACTCAAAGCCCTTTTGAATCCTCAGCCAGGTCATACCTGAGATTTTTGTCTTGGAAAAAACATTTTTGTAGTTGGTATCACATCAGCTAGGTGAGTCTGAACTCCAGGCAGTATCTTCCAAATCTCTTTACCTAGTTTTCCACAACAATAAGGTGTCCTTGCGGACCAACCCATCTTTTTTTGACTAAGGTAGCTTCCAAGTCTAATATTTACCAGGTCATTAATCTCCTGGTTTTCCTTTCAATTTTTTTAAACAAGGGAGAATACATGCTCCATCGTTTGGGTTTTTATAGACAACTTAATTTTCATCTCCCTAGAACCAAAGATTTCTGGAAGACTGATCATTTATTCGTGTCATGCTCATCTAACAGATTAGGCAAGTCAGTTTGTAAAGTTACACTGCCCAAATGGTTAACGATTGTCTCTCGTTTGTATATAGTAAAAGAGGATTATTTTTGCCTAAGCCTCCTAGAGCTCATTCCACAAAGTCTATGGCTATGTCCTCAACTTTTTGGTTAGAAGCTTCCATAGAGGACATTTTTCCAGCTGCCACTTGGTCCAGTGCTCATACTTTTATTGTTTATTACAAACTGGATTTGGTTTCTAGAAACAGAGCTGCTTTTGACTGTACAGCACTCCAGAATATCCTTCAATGAGGAGCATCTAAAGCTCATCTAGCTGGGCACTCTGTCCCATCAGTTGAGGAATAAATGAAAATGACAACATAAGATAAAAGTTATGTACTCACCATAACATTATTTCTGTGTTGTCTTTTTTCATTTTTCCTCAGCTTCCCGCCCTCCTAACCCCCTTCCCTTTGCTCCTGGATGGGCCTAAGGGTTTCAGTTTAGGAACTGTTCCTTGTTTGGGCTGCAGCTCTTTTTTTCTATTTCTCTACCTTCTTGAGTTCTATTAAGATATTGTACACTGTCTGCTATGGGCAGCAAACTCATTCTGAGGTTTGTTAGGTGGGCAGGGCATTTTGAGTGAAGGGAGGAGTCCGAGAGTTTGTATCAGAGGATGTGGCAGAAGCGTCCAAGTCAGATCCGAGACTCATCATTTGAGGAAGAATGAAAATGGGCAACACAGATGTAATGTTATGGTGAGTACATAACTTTTTTTCCTTAGTTTGCTGAGTGACCGTATACTGTCATTTTAAGAATTAAAAAAAAAAAAAAAAAAGTTTTCTACTTTGCCCAGTCCATGCCCTGCTGCTTCCTGCTTTCAGCCAGTGAAACGGGGGCAAGCATGAATGTAGCATGAGATTTCAAATCAGAACAAGAGTGCATTTTGATAGTAGGTGTTTGGAATGGAGTTGTGTAGTAACTGCAGGTGTTATGATTCACTCAGGATAGCAGGCATTTGGAGTGGAGTTATACAGCAATGACAGGTTTTATGGTTCACCTTGGATAGCAGGTTGTTGCAGTAGAGTTATACAGGAATTACACATCTGATTGTTTTCATTCTATCCTCAGCTGTTAAGTTTGGATCTAAATCGGCCAGTACTAAAGCTCGTGGCAACCAAAAAACTCTCGAGCTTCTCCCTTACCCATAATGGGCCAACCCATAACATACCTCAGATCCCATTTGCTGCTTTTTGTGAAAGACATGGCCATCATAGCTCTTGAGTTTCATCATTCGGTATTTCAGATAAATTTTTTTTTTCCTTATAGTTGGTCTTTTTCTATAATCTCCTTACCATTGTACTGTTAGTATTTCTACTATTACCATTGTCAGTATAATTTTCTCTCTTTTTTTCCTGTACACAGTAGTGTACGCTACATTACCATTGTTGGCATTCTCTATTCTCTCTTTCCTACTTCATGAAAAAAAAAATAGATATATACATATTTATATTTTATATATATATATATATATATATATATATATATATATATATATATATGGGTCTACTACTGGAGATCGAAATTAGACTGTTTCAAAATCCGGTAGTAGATGCCCACTAACGTGAAAGTGCACTTCACCGAAAGTGCACTTTCGGGAACACCACAAGAACGAACGGGCAATGTCATCCACTGTGGTGCGGTAATCACGGATCTTAGGGTTAGGGCTTGGGTTAAGGATAGTGGATAGCCCTACTAGGTATCCACTATCCTTAAACCAAGCCCTAACCCTAAGGTCTGTGACCACCGCGCCACAGTGGAGGACATAGGTCCATGACTACTGCACCGTGAAGGACATACAGTTTCCCCACTGTGGTGCGGTAGCTTAGGGTTAGGGCTTGGGTTAAGGATAGTGGATAGCCCTACTAGCTGTCCACTACCCTTAACCCAAGCCCTAACACTAACGTTGGTAATTCGCTTAAGTGGTGTTCGCGAAAGTGCACTTTCACGTAACCGTGGGTCTTCTGTTTATTTTTGAAAACGTGAGTTTTCGATTATATACAGTAGACCCATATATATATATATATATATATATATATATATATATATATATATATATATATATATATACATACACACACACACACACACACACACACACACACACGGGAATTGGTGGATACAAAAAATGTATTTATATTAAAAGGTATGTTACCTTCTTTCTTTGGAGAGGCTATTACATGGGTTCAAAACCCCAAGCAAAAGATTAAGTAGTCAAAATCACCTGCTCCTTCAACTTGTTTGGCTCCATCCTCCTATCCTTCCAGGAAAAGGACGCCCGCTACCTCAGAGCCGCAGGCTGCTTCCGACTCCCAAGTGGAGCAGACTAGGCCTCTGGAAACTCAATGTATTGTACACTTGGAAAATATTCCCCCAGATGGGTCCGGAGCCGCTATGCAGGCATCGGCTTCTGAGGGTGTTTTCAGACCTACACAGTTATATATAAAACCGACTACAGCTCCAAAGGCAAAGACTAAAGCACCACTAAAGACAAAGAAACAAGTGCAGCAAGCCCATGGACAGGCCTCCATGCCTAAAAAACAGATGCTCAAAATGGCCGAAGACCTAATTACTTTAATCAGGGGTTCCCATCCCCCTCCTGAGAAGAGGCCTAGGCAAGAGACAGACTATGAATCTTCAGATCAGGTTTCCATTTCCTCTGGCTGCTCTTCTGACCAAGAATACTCTCTCTCTCCTTATGAGGATTCCGATGCTGAAGAATCTATCCCTTCAGCCTCCCCTCCTGAGGATTTTTCTTTTGGGGAAACCCTGCATACCATGAGGGAGCACTTCCACTGGGAGAGCCAAGACTACTCAGAATCTAAGAAAAGGCTTAGAGATTTTCTTTTACTACCTCAGCACAGGCTCTTGCTATCCCTCCTGTTTTAGACATTGTAGATGATGTATTTTCAGAGTCCGGCCTGTCTCCTGACTCTTTACCCCCTGCACCTGTTAAGCCAGACAGATACTACAGGGTTCCAGATTCACATAAATTTCTTTATAAAAACCCTGCTGCTGACCCAGAAACTATTTCTCAGGGTCCCAGAGGGGTCAAGGCTTCCACTGCAAAAAACCCTATCCCCTCTGATAGGGATGCAAGGGCACTGGACAGATGGGGGGGGGAGGTTTACACTTCTGCTACCTTGGCTGTGAGGGATTTAAATTGTCAATTTCATATGCTTAAATATCGACAATACTTATTGTCACTGCTTAAACAGAAAATGTTAACAAATTCTGAATGTGCAGAAAACAAAGAAATGCAGGATTGATTGCATGCAACTGAACAAGTGGGAAAGCATACTTTGCAATGTGGTTTTGATTCTCTGGAGGCCTCTTGCAGGGCCACTGATGTCCTTCAAGGATGCATCTGCAGTCATAACAAATGGGTTGTCCTGTCGTCAGGCAGCCCTTCGGTCGGCCGGATTCCAAAGTCTGGGTCCGGCTTCGGCTGATGTCGCACTTCACCCGGCGTCATCTCTGCTGGTCTTCGGGTATAAAGGCATCAGCCGGCGCCATTTTCCTCAGTCTTTCTTGCCGCGTGGCGCCCGAAGCAGAAGCTGTTCGCAAGTGCCGGTCGGTCAGATCCAGAGATTACTACTACCGAATACTACTTCGAAGACTTCTAAAAAGCTAAGTACCCCGTTGGGGACTCTTTCTTGCCTCAGCCGATGTCAGAAAAAGTCAATAACTGTTTAACTTGTGGGAAACAAATACCTCATAAAGATTTCCACTCTTACTGCCTGCCTTGCTTAGGCCCAGACCACGCGTAGCAGCCTGTTCGGCCTGTGCTTCCTTCAACCAACGAACGCTTAGGCGTCGGTCGGAGTTTGCTGAACAGTTTTTCGGCTCAGATTTTGCGTACATTATGCCGTCGGATCCTCCGACTACCCAAATTGTTAACGCAAAGAAAAAGACTGACACTCGCGGTCCGGTTTCGGCGAAACCACGGTTAAGCAAGCGCGGAGTGTCTCGGTTTCGGCCGAAACTGAGAAAACCGGTCAATCTTCAGCCGAATCCATGACTACTACTGAGGCTCCCGCTACCTTAGTTGAATCGGCCTCAGAAGTTTTGCCTACTACTGTGGTTCCCAGTGATTTATCAGACACCATCCCTTTGGATGTCTCTACCCCAGCACGTGGTGCTGCTAGGCCTCCTGCAGCCATGTCTATTAAGGCCTTTGCCAGGGCTAAAGCAGCCAAAACTGTTAAATCAGTGCCTGTTAAGCCCCCCCTCACACAGGCCCACTTCTAGTTCACAAATGCTTACTCTGGCAGAGGATTTAATATCCTTAATTAGGGGATCCCAATCTCACCCAGACGGGGCCTCTCAGCCCCCAGAAAAGAGACCTAGAGCAGAGCCCCCCGAGCCAGTGTCCTCTGATGATTCTTGAAGACTCAGACATTACAGACCAGCCAGAGGCTCCTTTTTCTACTTATGAAGATTCCGATGCTGAAGAATCCATTCCATCTGCCTCTCCACCAGAGGAATTTTCCTTTGGGGAAACCTTACATGCCATGAGAGAACAATTCCAATGGCAGGGACAAGATTTCTCAGATTCAAGAAAAGGCTTAGGACATTTCTGCACTTACCACAACATAGGCCCTTAGCTATACCTCCAGTACTGCCTGTTGTGGATGATGCATTTAATGATGTTTGCACTGCTCCTGATACTTTACCTCCAGCCCCTGCCAAACCAGATAGATTTTACAGGGTGCCAGACACTCATCACCACCTATACAAGGCCCCACTTGCAGATCCTGAGACTATATCCCAGGGGCCTAAGGCAGTAGCCTCGACCTCAGCAAAAAACCCTATTCCTTCTGAAAGGGAATCCAGGTCCTTAGAGAGATGGGGGAAAAAAGTTTACACCTCTGCTACTCTCTCGGCTAGAGCTTTAAACTGTCAGTTTCATATGATCCAATACCAAGAGTTTATGCTTGATCAGTTAACTAAGAAGCTGTCCTCTGATGACTCCTTAGATAAGAAATATGTTTTAGAAATGTTGAATAACATTCAACAGGTTAGTAACCATTCTTTAAAATGTGGCTATGATGCACTGGAGGCTTAATTTAGATCAGCCATGACTGGCACAGTGATAAGAAGGCATGCATGGTTGAAAGAACAGTTCTTGCCGGATCATGTTAAAGCAAAGCTGTTAGATGCTCCTATGGATAAGGCCAGTCTATTTGGTACACCTGCTCAGCAAGTAATGAAGAAAATGGAAGAGAAGGCAAAATCTGTACAAACAGTTAAGGATTTCTTACAGGTTCAGCCCCCAAGGTTTAGCAGGAACTGGCCTGCCAAAAATTGGTCCTTTCCAGACTCCTCAAAATCTCAAAGAGGCAGGAATAGATGCTCTAGAGGCAGAAATCAATCCAGAGGAGGTGTCTACAGAGGACGACAGTGGCAAGGCAATAACCGAGGCACAGACACAACCACTGCCACTGCAACAGGACAATCACAGTGACTTGTTTCTGACACCGCCTACCAGGGACCAAATAGCAGCACCTTTAGGCGGAAAGTTAGCCTTATTTTCGAAAAATTGGCACTATATCACAAAAGACAAGTGGATTTTGCAAACCATAGACCAAGGCTACAGGTTCCACTTCCACACCTTACCAGTAAAAAGAGGAATGCCAAACCTACCTCCAAATCAAAAAACAGAAGCTCTAAAGCAGATAGCTCAATTAACAAAGATGAGAGCTGTGGAAAGAGTACCAATAACAGAACAGGGCAAAGGATGCTACTCCAGACTCTTCCTAGTACCAAGAAAAGAGAAAAGTTGGAGACCTATTCTCAACCTGTCCATCTTAAACACATACATCATTGTCCCAAAATTCAAAATGCTGACCCTACAGCAACTTCTTCCCATGCTGGGCAAGGAGTGTTGGCTGGTAACTCTAGATCTCAAGGAGGCATACCTGCACGTCCCCATACGACCAAATTGCAGAAGATACCTCAGATTTCTTGCAGGATCAGAGCATTATCAATTCTCAGCATTGCCCTTTGGCTTATCTACTGCCAGAGTATTCACAAAATGCCTGGCATCAGTAATCGCTCACTGCAGGCTACAGGAATCCAAATTTATCCATACCTGGACGACTGCCTGTTACAAGCGGACAACAAAAGCAAGCTGACTACAGATTTACAAAGAGTCATTTGCTTACTACAAGCCCTGGGATACACAGTCAATTTACAAAAGTCAAGACTGATACCATCCCAAACAAGAACATTCTTGGGTGCGGAATTGGACACAGTAAAACAAATGGCATTCCTAACTGCAGAAAAACAAAACAACAACTTCCTCTTTACTTCTTGGCATTAACAAAGCAGAACAAACTAACAGCAAGAAAAGTACTGCAGGCCTTGGGCTTCATGGCATCATGCATAATCTTGGTCCCGCACGCCAGACTGCATATGAGAAAGCTACAGTGGTACCTAAAGAATTTATGGTCTCAACACAGGCACAGCTTAGAAACCGAAATCCCACTAATCCCATGCCTGAAACAGGAGTTCCTATGGTGGGCTCAAGCATGCCAGTCAAACCCAGGCTTACCCTTCCACAACTTTCAAGCAAGCCAAACCATCACAGCGGACGCCTCAGACCTAGGCTGGGGGGCGCACATGTTGGACAAATGCATACAAGGATTGTGGACTCCAGACCAGCTGCACCTGCACATAAACCAAAAAGAAATGCTGGCAGTAAAACTAGCAATCCAGAAATTCAGACCATTCCTCAAAGAAGGCCATTTAATGATAAGGACAGACAACACCACAGTCATGTGGTACATCAACAAACAGGAGGCACTCATTCATACCCCTATGCAGAATGACTCTGGACCTTTGGAATATGGCTCTGAGCTACAACATCCAGTTACAGGCAATATTTGTGCCGGAAAAGAAAACACCCTAGCAGACATGTTAAGCAGAACCACCTCGGATGCTCACGAATGGATGCTACACCCGGACATCTTCAAGGCCATCACAAAGAAATGGGGAATGCCACAAATAGATCTATTCGCATCCCCACTCAATCACCAGCTCAAAAAATTCTGCACAAGGACATACCACCCACTTGCATGGAAGGTGGACTCTCTATCCTTCAGTTGGAAAGGCCTAACAGCATATGCATTTCCACCTCTTCCTTTGATGCACAAGGTACTACTGAAAATCAAAGAGGAACGTCCAAGGATAATCCTGATAGCTCCGAATTGGCCAAGACAACACTGGTATCCATTGCTGAGGAGCATGTCTCAGGAGAGAATGTGGTCAATACCCCTGATGCCTTTGATGTTAACTCAGAACAACTACAACATCATGCACCCAAACCTAAAAACCTTGCAACTGACTGCCTGGAACATCACATAGCAGCAACTGACCCAGACCTATCCCAAAGGGTTAAAGACATTATCCTTGAAGCCCGCAGACCTTCAACAAGAAGGAACTATGCAGGAAAATGGAAAAGGTTTGTCATTTGGAGTACTGAAAGAGGAAAAGATGTGTCGAACATAGATATTGCTAACATCCTGGAGTACTTGGCAGAGCTTCTACATACAGGCCTGTCCTATTCCTCCATCAAGATACATGCATCAGCTATTTCAGCAGAATACAGCTTGATACACCTGTCTTTCATCCTCTACTCAGGCAGTTCCTCAGAGGGATCAAGAATGTAAAACCTCCTAGGAAACCACCATTACCAGCATGGGACTTGAACTTTGTACTAGAAAAATTGACACTCCCTCCATTTGAACCAGCAGCAACAGCAGATCTTCAACACCTATCATGGAAAACTGCTTTCCTACTGGCAATTACTTCAGCAAGGAGGGTTTGAACTACAGGCCTTAATGGCAGTACAACCCTTCCTAATCTTCCATCAAGATAGGGTGTCCATGAGAACTAATCCTACATTTATGCCTAAGGTGGTATCCAGAGTGTCTTTAAACCAGGCAATCCACCTACCTACCTTCTTTCCCAATCCACAGAACAGGGGAAAGACTGCTGCATACCTTGGATGTACATAGACAGTTACGCTACTACCTGGACAGAACCAAAGGTGACAGAAAAACTGACCAGCTTTTAGTAGCCTATGCAACAGGAAGGGAAGGAAAAGCAATTTCCAAACAGACAATCTCCAAATGGATAGGAAATTGCATAAGATTCTGTTACTCCTACCATGGAAAACCAATTCCACAGAACATAAGACCTCATTCTACAAGGGCTACAGCCACTACCACAGCTTTCTTACGAGGAGTGGCAACCAAGGACATTATTGAGGCGGCTACTTGGACCTCCGTGCATACATTTGCCAAGCATTATAATTTACCTCTATACTCTAGATCCCGAGCAGGGTTTGCCACTGCTGTACTGCAAGGGATCCTAACTACACCATAATTCTTCTTCCTCCACCCCTAGTTTGGCTATGGTATTCTACCCATTTGTTATGACTGCAGATGCATCCTTGAAGGACATAGTACAGTTTTGTACCTACCATAAATGTAGATGTCCGAACAGGATAGCATCTGCAGTCAGGATTACCCACCCTCCTTCCCCTCTGTGGTACTCCTAGGGTATTTACTCCTAATAGCTAGCTGGGGGGGGGGGGAGTCTCTTATGGTGTATTTGTTTGTATATATGTACATACATGCTTATTTTTTGTGTTTGCCTTCTACTTTTTTGAAACATTGGCATTTATCCAAAATTTAGCTTTCCAAGAGGGCAACTGGCATCTGGGGCAAGAAACACTGAGGAAAATGGCGTCGGCTGATGCCTTTATGCCAAGACCAGCAGAGATGACGTCGGGTGAAGTGCGACATCAGCGAGCGGACCCAGACTTTGGAATCCGGCCGACCGAAGGGCTGCCTGACGACAGGACAACCCATTTGTTATGACTGCAGATGCTATCCTGTTCGGACATCTACATTTATGGTAGGTACAAAACTGTACTTTATGAGTTCTGTCATTAGGCGACTTGCTTGGTTAAAGGAACAGAATCTGCCTGATCATGTTAAGGCAAAATTATTAGATGCTCCATTACAGCATGATACTTTGTTTGGTGTTAAAGCAGAAGAGGTGTTGAAGAAAATGGAGGACAAAGCAAAAATATATGCAGACAGTTAAAGATTTCTTACAGGTGCAACCACCTAGATTTAGCAGGAACTGGCCTACTAAGAATTGGTCCTTTCCAGTGTTAGACAGGCCACAAAGGGGCAGATACAGATGCCAAAGAGGCAGATCCCAGCCCCAAGGCTCATACAGGCCTAAACAATGGGATGCTTCTACCTCCAAAAGCGGAGAAGACAAATTACAGCCATACAGGAAACTGTCCCAATGACTTTCCTCTGCCAGAACCAAGCACTTATCTTTTGGCAGCCCTCTTAGGGGGAAAACTAGCACTTTTTTCACAAAATTGGCACATGATCACCTAGGACAAATGGGTCTTGAACCTAGTGTCTCAGGGCTACAGGTTCCACTTTCACACCCTGCCCAAGGGCAAAAGGTATGCCAGACCTGCCACACAATCAGTGGGCAGAGGTACAAAAGCAAGTTTCATCCCTCATGGACATGAGGGCCATTCAGCGAGTACCACAACAAGAGCAAGGACAAGGATTTTCTCTAGACTTTTCTTGATGCCCAGAAAGGACAAAACCTGAAGACCAATACTGGACCTGTCTATTCTAAACACATTTCTGGACGTTCCAAAATTCAAAATGTTGACTCTTCAGCAGCTACTGCCCATACTGGGCAAGAAGGTTTGGCTCGTAACTTTGGACCTAAAAGAGGCATACCTGCATGTCCCAGTCAGACATTCTTGCAGAAGATACCTCAGATTCATAGCTGGCTCAATGCACTACCAATTCTCTGCATTGCCCTTTGGCTTATCTATTGCGCCCAGGGTCTTCACAAAATGCCTGGCACCAGTAATTGCATTTTGCAGACAGAGGAATTCAAATATATCCTTACTTGGACGACTGCCTTATTCAAGCAAAGATCAAAGGCATTCTGCTAAAGTATCTGGAGTTTGTAAAAAGATTACTAATGTGCCTAGGGTACACAGTAAATGAAAAGAAATCAAAACTAGTACCCTCTCAAGAGATAATATTCCTGGGTCCAAGCTTAAATACAACTGCCCAGATGGCTTATCTCACGCCAGACAAAGAAAGGCAACTGACTTCTTACTTCAAAATGTTGGCAACAAAGACCCAGTTATCTGCAAGAAAAATTCTGCAGGCTTTGGGCTTCATGGCGTCCTGCATTCTGCTAATTCCATATGCCAGACTGCATATGAGGAAATTACAATGGTCTCTAAAAAGTGTTTGGGCTCAACATTGTCATAGCCTGGAAACATTAATTGCCCTCATTCCCTGCCTGCAATAGGATTTTCGATGGTGGGCACAGGCCTGTCACCACAACAAGGGACAGCCATTCACTTTACCCACGGCCAGGCAGACACTAACAATGGATGCATCAGATTATGCATGGGGGTCCCACATGGCAGGAAAATGTATTCAGGGCACATGGCCCGCAAGCCAGATGCATCTTCATATCAATCAAAAAGAGATGCTAGCTGTTCAGAATGCCCTGACAGCTTTCATGGATCTACTTCATCCAGGACAACTACTGATAAAGACGGACGATACTACAGTCATATGGTACATAAACAAGCAGGGAGGCACACATTCCTACCCCCTCTGCAGACAAGCCATGACTTTGTGGGACACAGCATTGACTTAGCAAGATGTTCATCGTGTTACCCTGCTGCAGTCGTCACACTTGGGTTATCCTGCCGTCAGTTGGCCCCGCAGTCTGCCCGAGTTCCAAAGTCTTGGTATAGTGTCGGTTGCTGTCGCTTCTTCCCTGACGTCAATGCACCAGGGGTATATAAGAGCATCCAACGCCATTTTCTTCAGTCTTTCTTGCCGTGCGGTGCCCGAAGCAGAAGCAGTTCGCAAGTGCCGGTCGGCCGACACCTGATATTTTCGAATTGAATTTCAGTCCGAAGTCTTCAATAAAGCTAAGTACCCCATTGGGGAACCTTTTCTTGCCTCAGTCTGATGTCAGAAAAAGTTAACAATTGCATTTCTTGTGGGAAGCAAATACCTCATAAGGACTTCGATTTTTATTGTATTCCTTACCTAGGCCCAGACCACAACGTCACAGGTTGTCGGTTTGTGCTAGGTTTAATAAACAAACTATCAAACGCAGTTTTGACTTCGCACGACATTACTTTGGTAGGAAATTTAATTATATCATGCCGTCAGAGCAACCGACGACCGGCATGCATAAAAAACGCAAGGATAAGGACAGGCAGCCTAGGAACAAGCCAGACTCTGAGGTCTCTGCTGGGCCTGTCGCCGGTTTTCTGGTTTTCAGTGAGGCGTCTACGCAGCCCCTGACGACCGCAGAATTGGAACCCCAGACAGCTGTGGGTTCTCAAACGGAGTGTACTAGGCCGTCGCAGCCATCTTCATTAGGCCCTTCCGACACCGGAACGGAAGTAGAAACACCTTCGGTTGCAGAAGGTGTCTTCAGACCGACTACACTCACCATTAAATCTTATGCTAAGCTTAAAACTACATTAAAACCAAAAAGAGACTGTACATCACTCTACAGTTCAAGGCCCCATGCCGAAGAAACAGATGCTTAAGATGGCTGAAGATTTGATTACCCTAATCAGGGGTTCCCATCCCCCTCCAGATAAAAGGCCAAGACAAGAGGAGGATTATGCTTCCTCTGACCAGGTTTCATTTTCCTCAGATTCTTCTGAGGAACAGGATTACTCCTTTCCCCCTTATGAAGACTCTGATGCTGAAGACTCTATTCCCTCAGCATCTCCCCCTGAAGAATACGCCTTTGGAGAAACTCTACATACCATGAGGGAACATTTCCACTGGGAAGGCCAGGACTACTCTGATTCTAAGAAAAGGCTCCGAGAGTTCCTTTTACTACCACAGACCACTTGCTATCCCTCCAGTTTTAGAGATTGTGGATGATGTTTACTTGGAGTCTAGTCTAAATCCAGACTCTCTACCTCCTGCTCCAGCCAAACCAGACAGGTACTACAGAGTACCTGACTCACACAAATTCCTTTATAAAACCCTGTGGCTGACCCAGAAACAATTTCCCAGGGTCCCAAGGGTGCTAAAGCTTCTATGGCTAAAAATCCTGTGCCCTCTGAAAGAGATTCCAGAGCCCTAGATAGATGGGGAAAGAAGATATACACTTCAGCTACTCTGGCTATGAGAGCATTAAATTGTCAGTTTCACATGCTGAAATATCAGCAATTCCTAATGTCTCAATTAAAACAAAAATGAGCACACATTCTGAACAGTGTGAATTCAAGGAAATGCAGGATCTGTTGCATGCAGCTGAACAGGTGAGCAAACACACTTTACAATGTGGATTTGATTCATTGGAAGCTTCCTGTAGAGCAGCTGTTACTGGGTCTGTCATACGTAGACATGCTTGGTTAAAAGAACAAACCCTACCTGATCATGTTAAAGCAAAATTATTGGATGCACCTTTACAGCAGGATGTATTATTTGGTGTCAAAGCAGAAGAGGTTTCAAAGAAAATGGCGGATTAGGCAAAGTCTATGCAGACGGTCAAGGATTTTTTTACAGGTACAACCCCCTCATTTCAGCAGAAATTGGCCAACAAAAAACTGGTCCTTTCCAGCTTCTGACAGATCACAGAGGGGCAAATACAGACGCCCAAGGGGCAGAGGTCAGTCACAAGGCCCTTAAAAACCTCGCCAATGGGATACTGCTACACAGAAAGGAGGAGAAGACAGACCCCAAGCTAGCAGAAGACAAACACAATGACTCAGTCTTCAAACTACCAAGCAAATCTCTCTTGGCAGCTCCCTTGGGAGGAAAATTAGAACTTTTTGCAAACAACTGGCACATCATCACAAAAGACAAATGGGTCCTAAACATTGTTTCACAGTGATACAGATTCCACTTTCATACCTTGCCAAGGATAAAAGGAATGCCAAACCTGCCACCAAATCAATGGGCAGAGGCACAAAAACAAATTACAGCTCTCATGGACATGAGAGCCATTCAACAGGTACCTACACAGGAGCAAGGACAAGGATTTTACTCAAGACTCTTTCTAGTCCCAAGAAAAGACAAAGCATGGAGACCCATTCTGGATCTTTCAATTCTGAACACCTACCTACAAGTACCAAAATTCAAGATGCTAGCACTGCAGCAGCTTCTTCCCATGCTGGGCAAGAATGCTTGGCTAGTAACGTTGGACCTCATGGAGGCATACCTGCATGTCCCTATCAGACAAAATTGCAGAAGATGCCTCCGCTTCATTGCAGGTTCAACCCATTATCAATTCTCTGCACTGCCCTTTGGCTTATCTACTGTGCCCAGGGTCTTCACAAAATGCCTGGCACTAGTAATTGCATACTGCAGACAAAGAGGAATTCAAATATACCCATACCTGGACGACTGCCTTATTCAAGCAGAAAGCAAGGACATTCTTTTAAAGTATCTGGCATTTGTCAAACACCTTCTAAGTTGCCTAGGGTAAACAGTAAACGAAAAGAAATCAAAACAAGTGCCCTCACAAAACATAATATTCCTGGGTGCCAGCTTGAATACAACGGCCCAGATGGCTTATCTCACGCCAGACAAGCAACATCAGCTCACTCAATACTTCAAAATAATGGCAACAAAGACCCAACTCCCTGCAAGAAAATTTCAGCAGGCCTTGGGATTCATGACATCTTGCATACTACTACTACCATTTGCAAAACTGCATATGAGAAAATTACAATGGTACCTGAAAAGCGTATGGACTCAGCACAGCCACAGCTTGGAAACAGTGATACCACTCATTCCCTGCCTTCAACAGGAGTTTCTATGGTGGGCTCAGGCATGTCACCTCAACAAGGGTTATTAGCCTTTCACCTTACCCGCAGCCAGGCAAACTATCACAGCAGATGCATCGGACTGTGCCTGGGGAGCACATATGGCAGGACAGTGCATTCAGGGCAAATGGACTACAGATCAAAGGCATCTGCATATCAATCAAAAAGAAATGCTAGCAGTACAGAATGCCCTAACAGCTTTCAAGGACCTCTTACAACAAGGAAAACTAATAATAAAGACGGACAACACCACAGTAATGTGGCACATAAACAAGCAAGGGGGCACACATTCCTACCCTCTATGCAGGCAAGCAATGACTTTGTGGAACACAGCACTGTCTTACCAGGTTCAATTACAAGCACAATTCTTGCCGGGAAAGAAAAACACATTGGCAGACGACCTAAGCAGAAACATCATGGATCCCCACGAGTAGAAACTAGATCCACAAGTATTTGCAATGATAACTCAAAGATGGGGACGCCCAGACATAGATCTGTTTGCCAACCCCCAAAACAACCAACTTCAAAAATTTTGCACAAGGACATTCCATCCACAAGCTTTGAAAGTGGACGCCCTCTCATTCAGTTGGAAAACATTAACAGTGTATGCCTTTCCACCACTGCCTCTTCTAGCAAAGGTACTGCTGAAAGTCATATTAGAGAGGCCACAAATAATACTCATTGCACCAGACTGGCCACACCAGCACTGGTATCCAATTGTAAGGAACATGGCCCATGGCCCACCATGGATTTTACCACAAATTCCTCACCTGCTCACCCAGCGAGACAATCAGATTCTACACAGCCAGCTCAAGACGTTAAACCTGGCTGCATGGCATATTACCTAAACAACCAGCCCACACCTCTATCCAAAGCTGTTATGGATGTCATTCTGGAGGCCAGAAGACCCAGCACCAGGAAAACCTATTCAGACAAATGGAAAAGATTTTGCGCCTGGAACCAGGCTAAAGGCCAAAATCCCCTTGATCCAGATATTCCTCAGATTCTACAATGTTTAACTGAGATGTTGCACAACGGACTTTCCTTTTCATCTATTAAAATCCACTCCTTAGCAATTTCAGCTCATTACAACACGGATCCTCCTTTATTTTCACATCCACTCCTTAGACAGTACCTCAGAGGGGCTAAGAACATAAGACCGCCCAGGAGAGCACCAACACCTACTTGGGATCTCAACTTTATTCTGGAAAAGCTTACACTGCCGCCCTTTAAACCAGCTTTTTCAGCTGATTTAAAATTTCTTTCATGGAAAACTGCCCTGCTACTAGCAATAACTTCAGCTAGAAGAGTGTCAGAGCTACAGGCACTAATGGCAGTGGAGCCTTTCCTCATTTTTCATCTGGACAGAGTCTCTCTACAAACTAATCCTTCCTTTATGCCAAAGGTGGTATCCAGTGTGGCCGTAAATCAAACCATTCATTTGCCCACCTTTTTCCGAAATCTCCAGAATAAAGGAGAAAGACTCCTGCACTATTTGGACATTCGCAGGCAATTACGTTACTACTTGGATAAAACTAAGGCTTTCAGAAAATCTGACCAGCTCTTTGTAGCCTATGCTGCAGGATCACAAGGAAAAGCTATCTCAAAACAGACCATTTCAAAATGGATAGGACATTGCATACGTTTCTGCTACACGCATCATGGGAAACCGGTACCTGCTAACATTAGGTCCCACTCCACCAGGGCTACAGCTGCAGCCTTTCTCAGGGGGGTGCCAACCAAGGATATTCTGGAAGCTGCAACTTGGAGTTCAGTGCACACCTTCACCAAACACTATCACTTACCTCTATATTCTAAGACTAGAGCTGGTTTTGCCACTGCAGTTTTGCAGGGCCTACTAGCTTCTTCTAACCCTGTTCCACCACCCATCCTTAGCTTTGGGATTCAACCCAAGTGTGATAACTGCAGCAGGGTAACACGATGAACATAGTACAGTTTTGTACCTAGCATAAATGTAGATGTTCGAGTGTTCACCCTGCTGCAGTCCAGGTTACCCTCCCTCCATCCCCTCCGAACTAGCTGGATTTATCTATACCACTCTATCCTATACAACCTCTGTGGTGTATTTGCTTTTGTGCCTGAAGGTATTGTTTTATTTGCCTCTTATATACCCCTGGCGCACTGACGTCAGGGAAGAAGCGACAGCAACCGACGCTGGACCAAGACTTTGGAACTCGGGCCGACTGCAGGACCGCCTGACGGCAGGATAACCCAAGTGTGATGACTGCAACAGGGTGAACACTCAAACATCTAAATTTGTGGTAGATACAAAACTGTACTTTCACCTGCAAGCACAATTCCTGTCAGGAAAAACAAATACTCTGGCAGACGAACTAAGCAGAAACCTCATGGATCCCCATGAGTGGAAAGTGAATCCACAAGTCTTCAGCATGATAACAAGGAAATGGGGATGCCCAGACATAGATCTATTTGCTTCCCCTCACAACTGCCAACTACAGAGATTCTGCACAAGGACTTATCACAAGCAAGAATGGAAAGTGGATGCCCTATCCTTCAGCTGGAAAAACCTAACAATATATGCCTTTCCTCCACTGGCTGTCCTCCCCAAGGTACTCCTAAAGGTCAGACAAGAGAAGCCAAGAATGATACTGATTGCGCCAGACTGGCCACGCCAGCACTGGTACCCAATCCTAAAGAACTTGTCTCAAGGTCCAGCCTGGACATTGCTTCAAACTTCTTACTTACTGACCCAACAAAACAATCAGATGCTGCACAGCCAACTCAGGACCTTAAATCTGGCAGCATGGTGGATAATGTAGCCATTCAGAACACTCCTCTCTCCAAAGCTTTAATGGATGTTATTTTGGAGGCCAGGAGGCCCAGTACCAGAAAATCTTATGCATAAAAATTGAAGAGATTCTGTGCTTGGAACCAGAAACAAGGAATTGACATGTTTGTATCAAGTATTCCTCAAATTTTTTTTCATCAATCAAGATTCATGTCTCTGCCATTTCAGCCCATTACAATATGGAACCGTCTATCTTTTTTCATCCTTTAATAAGGCAGTACCTCAGAGGGGCCAAAAACATAAGACCTCCAAGGAGAGCACCAATACCTGCATGGGACCTCAATTATGTCTTGGAAAAACTCACACTGCCTCCTTTTGAGCCAGCCTCAACAGCTGATATAAAATTCTTATCCTGGAAAACAGCTCTGCTCCAAGCAATAACCTCTGCAAGACGAGTCTCGGAGTTACAGGCACTCATGGCTGTGGAACCTTTTATCATTTTCCATCCAGACAGGGTTTCTCAGAGGACGAACCATACATTTATGCCTAAGGTGGTTTCCAGTGTGGCCCTTAATCAAACCATTCACTTGCCTACCTTTTATCCAAACCCACAGAACAAGGGTGAGAGACTTCTGCATTCTTTGGACATACACAGGCAGCTATGCCTCTACTTGGACAGAACTAAATCTTTCAGAAAGACTGAGAAACTTTTAGTGGTATATGCTGCAGGATCACAAGGAAAGGCTACCGCAAAACAGACTATTTCAAAATGGATAGGCCATTACATTCGTTTCTGCTACTCACAGCATGACAAATCAGTGCCTAAGGGCATTAGGCCACATTCAACCAGAGCAGCAGCCACTTCAGCAGCCTTCCTCAGAGGAGTACCAACCAAAGACATCTTCGAGGCTGCAACTTGGAGTTCAGTGCACACTTTTACAAAGCACTACCACTTACCTCTCTACTCTAAATCCAGAGCAGGCTTTGCCACTGCAGTTCTGTAGGGCCTCTTAGCCTCTCCTAATCCTATTTAGCCCAGCCACCCATCCTCAGCTTTGGGATTCAACCCAAGAGTAATGACTGCAACAGTGAAACACGATGAACATAGTACAGTAGTGTATCTACCATAAATGTAGATGTTCGAGTGTATTCACTGTTGCAGTCCAGGTTACCCTCCCACCATCCCCCTTTATTTGCTGGGTCTTATCTGTACTTCTCTATTCTATACAACCTATGTGGTGTATTTGCTTGTAGATGAAGGAAATGTTTACTTTAGTGCATGCATGTTTATTGGCATAATTTATTTAGCCTACCCTTTTGGGGGCACCTGACATCTGGGGCAAGAAAAACTGAAGAAAATAGCGACAGCTGCATTTTTTATACCCCTGGCACACTGACATCAGGGAAAAGGTGACAGCAACCGACGCCGGACCAAGACTTTGGAATTCAGGCCAACTGCGGGTAGCCTGCCAGCAGGATAACCCAAGAGTGTTGACTGCAACAGTGAATACACTCGAACATCTACATTTATGGTAAGTACACAGCTGTACTTTTCAATTCTCTGCCTTTCCCTTTGGACTTTCCACTGCTCCTCTAGTGTTTACAAAGTGTCTAGCACCCTTCATTGCTCACTGCAGAACACAGGGTACAGAAATATACCCATATCTAGATGACCTGCTAATTCTTCATCAGTACCGCCAAGTCCTTCTACCACTGATATCCACCCTAACTCAATTAGGGCTTAACATAAACAATGAAAAGTCTCACCTGAACCCCACTCGAGACCTGTTTTTCTTGCAATGCAGGATCCAGAACAGACGGAATGAAAGCTTACATTCCAGACCAAAGGATCCTAGACCTTTGTCTGTATTTCACCAATCTCATCACCCACACCTCCGTGCCTGCTCGAGAGTTCCTAAGGATGTTAAGCCACATGGCATCTCTAATACCCATGCTACCTTTGGCAAGACTCCACATGAGGAAAATCCAGTGGATCCTAAAGAACTTATGGAACCAAGACTCCTACCACCTGGACTCCCCACTTCCCCTACTTCAGTGTCTGAACACCCCACTTCCCCTACTTCAGTGTCTGAAGAGGGAACTCCAGTGCTAGTGTCAGCCATCCACCTCAACCAAGGAACCCTCTTTACAGGTTCCGGCCTCCCTACAACAAGTCTCCACAGATGCTTCAGACATTGGTTGGGGTGCAGTACTAGTACACAACCAGAAGCAATTCACCGTGCAAGGGAAATGGTCCACCCTAAAACAAAAGGACCAGATTTACATCAGGGAAATGAGGGAACTACTGCTAGTCTTACAAACATTAAAGTCAGCTCTACAGCCTGGAACCCTGAAAGTGATCACAGACAATATGACTGTCTTGTTTGACATAAACGGTGGGGGGGGGGTCCTACCCTCTTTGCAGCCTGGCCACCCATATCTGGACCTTAGCATCATCACTCCAGATTCATCTTTTTAGCAGTGTATATTCCCTCTACAGACAAATGTTATGGCAGACACACTCAGCAGAACTTCAGCTCCCTCTCACGAATGGATACTTCACAGAGAGGTATTCCTGGATCTTATCCACAGGTGGGTATTCCACAAGCAGATTTTTTTGCCTCCTCCCAAAACAGACAGATGCCCATGCTCTGCACAACAGACCCACATCCGCACGCTTGGAAAGTGGACGCCGCCTTCTTTCCTTGGGAAGGAATGTATTTCTATGCCTTCCCACCCTTTACACTGATGCAGAAAGTCCTCCTGAAAATCCAAAGGGACAAACCCAAAATCCTATTGGTGACCCCCTTTTGACCAAGACAGCATTGGTTTCCCCTTCTCCACCTACTAACCAAGGGCAGTCATCACAGGTTACCCCACCAAAAGACCTGCTCACACAGGACAAGGGGATTCCTACTACACTCTCAGGTGAACAATTTGAAACTGACCTTTTGGCTGATATAGTTCTAATCCCCTTCAGACACCTATACTCCGAGGACGTACTCAATGTGCTGCAGGAGGCCAAAAAACCCAGTACCAGGAGAAATTATGTATCTAAGTGGAAGTGATTCTCCAGGTGGTGTCAGAGGAAAAAAATAGGATCCTATGACTACTTCTGTACCCTTGGTCCTTTCCTATTTGTGTGAGCTCCTTCACTCAAGACTAACTTACTCGTCAGTCAAAGTCCATTTATCTGCCATCTCTGCTTGTCTGCCCATGTTACCACGTCTGGCTTCAAGATTGGAAGTCAAGATTTCCTGAAAGCGTTACTTCATATCAGACCCCCCCAGAAAACCTATACCTCCCCTTGCTAGAAAAACTTACATTGGTACCTTTTGAACCAGCACATTCAGTATCCCTAAAACTGTGCACCCTGAAAACAGTTTTGCTAGTGGCCCTTACGTCTGCCAGGAGGGTATCAGAGATACAAGCCCTTATGGCTACCCCTCCCTACCTTATTTTTCACAAGGATAAGAGTTGCCCTCAGGACTAACCCCTCCTTCATGCCTAAGGTGGTTAATGAACTCTCATTAAGCCAGACCATTAACCTGCCTGTTTTTTTACCCTCACCCCCAAAATCCCTCAGAGAGGACTCTCCATTCTCTAGATGTCCACAGACAACTGAGGTACTACTTGGACAAAACCAGACTTATTCGAAAGTCTGACCAGCTGTTCATCTTCCATCTGAGCGCTCTAGGGAAGACCGTCTCCAAACTTACCATTTCATCATGGATCTCTAAGTCCATTGGCATATGGCATTCCTATCATGGGAAGACTACAAGGGCATGGCAAATCCCACTCCACCAGGGCAGCTGCTTTCTCAGCTGCCTTTTTCAAAGGAGTTGATTCAATTTTAGAAGCTGCCACTTGGGCTTCAGTACACACCTTTATCAAACATTACAAACTGGGCCCAGAAGCCAGAGCTGGATTTGCCAGATCAGTTCTTTAGGGTCTCATTGACCAGGGACCACAGTCCTCCACCCAGGCTAATACATAAAAGCTTTAGTACGCTCCGTACTGTAATGAATACTGCAACATGAGAATAGAAGGACATAGAATAGTTGTGTAAGAACTTACCATAACCTTAGATATCCGTCTCTTCCATGTTGCAGTAATCAGTCCCTCCCTCCTGCCCCCTCTACTTTACCTATGTAACGTACTTTTGCTTACCTGTGGGACATAGTCACCCCTTTTTCCAGTTTCTCCACTATACACAGCCTATCAAATACCATGGGGTCTAGTCTACATCTGAGTCTCAAGGGTCTCCCTATTATGACCCTCTTTAAACCTACAGGAGTACTACTGTATGCGGAAGCCCATTCTGAAGAGGGTACGTGCAGACGTCAGTTTTATACCCTACGTCAGTTTATGTCTCTGACAGAGGAAATCACACATACCCTCCTGAACCAAAGACTTTGGTATACTGGCCATATGTCGGCGCTGCAGGCAACAACCTCCCTACTGTAACGAATACTGCAACATGGAAGAGGCCATGTAAGGTTATGGTAAGTTCTTGCACAACTATTCTTTACTAGTAGTAGTGATCTTACAATAAGTGGACATGAGAGTATGTAATTCACTGGGTTAATCAAGAGAGTATTCAGTTGAAAGAGCAAAACAGCTTCTGGCATGCCTATTGTTAGAGTTCAGCAATCTTTTGGATAAGGGGAAAAAGCTTCTGTTGACCTGGAAGTCGTACAGTGCATGCTGCAGTAACGTTTACCTGTAGAAAGGCAGACGAACATACCACAAGCAGGGTGAGTGTGGTAATTTGTTATTTTTGTAGCTCTTCCAGTACATCAAGATTTTTGTAAGTCATCCAAAGATGCCAGTGGAGAGCCAATGATTCTTTCTGCTGCTGTTACTCTTCTCTGGAGAGCCTTGCAATCTGAGGCATTACAATTCCCGTACTGTACAATGATGTTGTTAGTCAGTATGCTGTTGATGGTTCCCCTATAGAAGGCTTGGAGGATGGAATGTGACATGTTCACTTTCCACAGTTTCCGTAGGAAGTGCTAACATTGCTGCACTTTTTTGACAGTGTGGTTGGTGTGCACTTACCAACACAGGTCCTCTGATATGTGTATACCGGGGAACTTAGTGCTGTTGACTTTTTCTACTGCTACTGCCTTGATTTCCAGAGGCTGATGTGCTCCCGAAGACCTCCTACGTTCCACAATCAAGTCCTTGGTCTTGCTGACATTCAATGCCAGATTGTTGCTATCACACCAGCCAAGCAAATGTTCCACTTCATTCCTATGTGCTGTTTTCACACTATTCCTGACAAGACCTAGGATTGTGGTGTCATCTGTTGGATTTATATCTGGCTACACAGTCATGTGTAAGCAAGGAGAATAGTAGAGGACACAGGATACAGCCCTGTTTGTACACCCTTGTTCAAGGGTTATATTTTTAGAGCTAGTATTTCCCACACGTACCATTTTGGGTCTGTCTGTGAGAGAGTCAAGTATTCAGTTACACAAGGGGGTGTTCATGCCCATTTGGATTAGTTTCATCACTAAGTTCTGGGGGATGACAGTATTAAAGGTGGAACTGAGGTCGATGAATAACATCCTGACATAACAGTCCTTATTTTCCAAGTGAGTCATGGTTTCATGAAGTGCTAAAGAGACGACTTCTGCTGTGCAGCAGTTTGACCTGTAGACGAACTGCAATGTATCTAGTGTTGCAGGTGTGCTTGCTGAGATGTGGTCCTTGATCAGCCACTTGAAACACTTTATTACTGTCGATGTTAGAACAACTGGGCAATAATCATTAAGACTTGTATGTTGTGGTTTCTTCGGTAAAGCAATGATAGTCATGTTCTTAAAGCATTTCTGTGCAATGGCTAATCATAGTAATGTGTGGAAATGTCTGTGAGTACTGATGTCATCTGTGTAGCACAGGCCCTGAGAACCTTGCCCATAATGTTATCTGGACTAGCTGTTTTCTTTGATTTAACTCGTCTCAAAGTTTTCAGTACATCAGCTGTGCTGTGGCATAGCACTTCCTCATGCTGACCAGCAGGAAGTTTATTTGGTACAGTTTTGTTGTCCCCATCAAATCTGCTGAAGAAGTTGTTTAGTTTGTTTAAGAATTCTTTTTGTTGTTGTTACACAGGATGGGTGCAGGTTTGTAGTCAGTTGTGGCTTGTATGCTTTTCCATAGGCATGTAGAATCCCTTTGGTTGTTAAAGTGACCCTGAATTTTTCTTCCGTAGGTTCTCTTTGCCTCTTTTATGCTTTTCTTTAGATTTGCTCTGTCCACCCTTAGGGCATCCTTGTCTTTAGATCTGAATGCTGCATTATGTGCCTTTATAAGCTTTGTTATTATGTTGTTGTTGTTTGTCTTTCGGCTTTTCCCGGTTAAGGGTCGCCACAGCGGAACTCCGGTCTGCTAATGATTGGCAGTTGGTTTTTATGGTGTCGAGTTGCCAGCCCGACGCCCAACCTTCAACGAAGGCACGCCCATTCAACGCATGTCTTTTGAATGCCCACTCGACCGCGGGGAGGACATGCGGACTCCACACAGAAGGCACTCCCAACCCAAGCCGAGAATCGAACGGGAGAACCTCTTGCTGTGAGGAAACAACGCTACCGCTGCACCACCGCGGAAGTACATAAGTTTTGTTATTATAATAATAATAGTTTTATAAGCTTTATAAGTGTTAGACTTTTGCAGCTTTGCCCTCTAGATTGTCCAACACTCTGTCAGGTGTGGTTGTGATGTATTATCACTGTTGAAATGTGTCATGCAGGGTGGCAGCAGTGAAATCTGTGATTAGGAGTCACGCTTGACTGAGGACCCAGCCCCCTGCCAGGTCATGTAAAAGTACAGCTCCTAAATGCTGCACTGGAAAAAGAGCTACTCCCCCGGGAATAACGTGTTTACAAAGTTTGAAGAAAAGGAGAAGACTTATACTGTCAGTGAAACAGACATTTCTCTCCCTTGCCAAATACAATTGAAGTTATCTTTTCAGTAATTGGCCCTTCCATTGGAGACAAGGGTAATCAACCAAAAGGAGAGTAAGGCCAGTTCAGAAGAAAATGTTGAGCAGACCAAAAGAGGCCTGCGACATTTCAGGGTGGAGAATCTTCAAGGGCAAGGATTATGATGCAGCTAAGCTCTTCTTCCTGTACCCATCAAATTTCACATCAGCCTGCATCCTGTCCAAATCCACCTGTATCTATCAAAAAAAATCAACTGTTGTATGGGCATATTTTTTTTTACAAAAGTGGGAGAAAAATCACTTGTGATGTTTGAGCCCAAGTAATATTGACACATACAAGTCCAGTTCACAAAAAGACCAAGGTTCTCAGACTTTCCAGCAATACCCAGAGGACAAAAACACTTGGCCAAATCCTGTTACAGTAGCTTCTGTCACCATGAGCTGTACATCGAGAGAATAGAACGAAGGCACAGTTTTGTACTCAAGGTGATTTCTAGCCCCAAGAAGAAGTTGCAGTGGAGACCATTCTTAGGCTGATTAAGGTTAAACAGATTCCTAGAAGATGTTCTTCATCTCACATTGCTGCAGTCCTTACATATGGGGTAGTCCGCTGTCCTCGGTCGGCCCGAATACCAAAGTATTAGGCTGACGTCGGTCAAGGCGCTTAAAACTGACATCAGGACGTCAGGGTACAAAAGCGCATGACCGACGTCATATCCTCAGTCTTTTTTGCCGCATGGTCCGATGCAGAAGCAGCGTTGCAAGTGCCGTTCGGCGTTCTGAAATTTTTCGAGTTCGGAGTTTCAGACCGAATCCAAGTTGGGGAATATTTTGTTTTTTTCTTGCCTCAGTGTATTACCGGATGTCAGAAAAAGTGAATAATTGTATTTCTTGTGGGAAACAGAAATCGCATAGGGATTATCATTCTTTGTGCATTCCTTGTTTGGGGCCTGAGCACGGCGTGAGTCGGGTGTCGCTTTGTGCTAGGTTTAATAAGCGCACTATTAGCGAAGGTTGGATTGTGCTAGGCTGGTCTTGAGCGGTGCAATTATAATATGCCGCCGGATACTCCGGCGCCCGCTTCCTGAAGAAGCGCAAAGACAAAGCCGTTAAACCTAGGCAAGATGAGTCGTCCGTTCGGACGCCGGTTCTTTAGAGGCTTCAGTGGAACTGGTGGTTCCGATGGAGGCTTCTCTGGAGTCTCAGGGGGAGACTTTGATTTTGCAGGATGTGGCCTCTCAAGAGGCAAGTCAGGCTGAAGGGGCTTCTCAGGTTTCTGTACTCCCTCCCTTCCCAGGGTGGTTAGACCTCTCCTTCTGTTTCCAAGGCTTCTTCCAGAGGCAGGCCAGGTTTAGCTTCTGTTGGTGTCAGTCCTAGTTCAGCAGGGTCTGTGCCTAAGAAGCACATGCTTAAAATGGCAGAAGATTTGATTACTCTGATTAGAGGTTCTTTGCCCCTCCTGATAAGAGGCCTAGGGTGGAGCCAGAGTTGGAAAGTTTTGTACAGGCTTCGATGTTTCAGAGTCTTGACTGAAGACTTGCAGGAGTACTCTCCTTATTCTGATTCTGATGCAGAAGATTCCACTCCTTCTGCTTCTCCTCCAGAGGATTTTTCTTTTCAGAGACACTTCATTCTATGAGGGAACATTTTAAGTGGGAAGGTCAGGACTTCTCTGATTCACGGAAAAGGCTTAGGGAATTTTTGTTTTACCTCAACATAGGCCCTTAGCTATACCCCTGTTCTGGATGTTGTGCAAGATGTGTTTTCAGAGGCTTCACTTAATCCTGATTCTCTGCCTCCTGCGCCTGTTAAACCGGATAGGTATTACAGGGTGCCTGAGGCTCATAAATATCTATATAAGAGTCCTAGGGCGGACCCAGAAACTATTAGTCAGGGACCTAAGGGTGTCAGGGCCTCTGTTGTAAAGAACCCGGTTCCTCTAGATAAAGAGGCCAGGGCTTTGGATAGATGGGGAAAGAAGATCTATACATCTTCTACCTTAGCAATGAGGGCTTTGAATTGCCAGTTTCATATGTTGAAATATCAAAATTTTCTTCTTTCTCAATTGAAATCTAAGGTGGATGCTCTGGCAGAAGGCATTGAGTGTAAAGAATTACAAGATTTGGGGCATGTCTCTGAACAAGTGGGTAAGCATTCTTTACAGTGTGGTTTTGATGCTGTGCAGGCCTCTTCTAGGGTGGCTGCCACTGGTTCAGTTCTTCGCAGGCATGCCTGGCTTAAGGATCAGAATTTATCTGACCATGTTAAGACAAGGATTTTGGATGCTCCTTTGCAGTCTGAAGTGTTGTTTGGTCCACCTGTGGAGTCAGTCTTGAAGAAAATGGAGGACAAGGCTAAGTCTATGCAGACTGTTAAAGATTTTTTGCAAGTTCAGCCTCCGAAGTTTAGTAGAAATTGGCCTGCTAAGGGGTGGACGTATCCTTCTTCTGATTCTCAGTCTAGGGGTAGGTCTAGGCATGGTAGGGGCAGAGCTCAGAGTTCCTTCAGACCTAGAACATGGAGTTCACCTGCACAATCTTCGAGTGAGGGCAGGGGCCAGTCCTTTCATAAACAGGCCCAATGACCTACTCTTTCAGCTGCCAGATCCTTCTTGCCTGGCAGCACCTTTGGGAGGACGGTTGGCACTCTTCAAGGAAAATTGGATTTTAATTACCCAGGACAAATGGGTATTGGATATCATACACCAGGGTTACAAGTTTTATTTCCATACCTTGCCCCCTTTCAAAGGCATGCCAGACGTTCCTCCTCAGCAAAGACTAGAGGCTCACACACAGATTTCTCTACTACTTCAAATAGGAGCTATACAGCCGGTCCCTCTGCCAGAAGTGGGCCTAGGATTTTATTCTCGCCTGTTTCTAGTACCAAAGAAAGGGAACACGTGGAGACCAATTTTGGATTTGTCTATCCTCAACACATATCTGGACATTCCCAAGTTCAAAATGTTGACGTTACAACAGCTTTTACCTCTGCTGGGCAAAGATCACTGGATGGTGACTCTGGATCTCAAGGAAGCTTACCTTCATGTTCCTATCAGGCCCAGTTGCAGGAAGTATCTGCGTTTTGGCTGGGATTTTCATTATCAGTTCTCTGCATTGCCCTTTGGCTTATCTACTGCCCAGAGTGTTCACGAAGGTTCTGGCTCCAGTGGTAGCTTTCTTCAGGCTAAGAGGAATACAAATCTATCCTTATTTGGACGATTGCCTGATTCTGGCTCAAGGAAAGGACGAACTTCTTCATCATTTACAGTATGTGATGGCAGTGTTAAGATGCCTAGGGTATTCTGTGAGCGAAATAAAGTCCAGTCTAGTACCCTCTCAGGATATGTGCTTTCTGGGTGTGAGACTGAATACAGCATCCCAGATGGCCTTTTGACCCCGGACAAACAAAAGAATCTTTCTCTTTATTTCCATCAATTGTCTCGTCAGTCCAGGCTGACTGCAAGGACAGTCCTTCAAGCCTTGGGGTTCATGGCATCTTGTATTCTGGTACTTCCCAATGCCAAACTGCATATGAGGAAGCTACAGTGGTATCTCAAAAATGTATGGGCGCAACACTGCCAAGATATGGACACTGTCATTCAGATAATACCTTGCATTCAAAAGGAATTTTTGTGGTGGGCTCAGGAATGTCACCTAAACAAGGGACTCTCTGTGACCCGACCAGAGGCGAGTCAGATTCTAACGACAGATGCCTCAGACAAAGCTTGGGGAGCTCATCTAAATGGAAAATGGGTACAAGACACGTGGCCTGCCAGACTTCAACATTTACATATCAACTTGAAGGAGATGTTAGCAGTCCAATTTGCATTGGTAGCTTTCAAGGATTTACTTCTTCCAGGGCAGGTGTTGATTCAAACAGACAACACAACTGTCATGTGGTACATCAACAAGCAAGGGGACACATTCATACCCTCTATGCAGACTAGCAATGATTTTGTGGGAGACTGCTCTCAGTTTACAGCTAAATCTTCAGGCAAGGTTTCTGCCAGGAACACAGAACTCCTTAGCAGATGTGTTGAGCAGACAAATTATGGATCCCCACGAGTGGAAATTGGATCCTCATGTATTTCAAGAATTGACAGTGTTATGGGGAACTCCAGACATAGATCTGTTCGCTTCTCCACTAAATTACCAGTTGCCAAAGTTTTGCACAAAAAGGTTTCATCCCACAGCTTGGAAAGTGGATGCTCTCTCATTCAATTGGAGCAATCTTCACGTGTATGCCTTTCCACCACTGCCTCTCCTCCCAAAGGTACTCCTGAAGGTCAGACAGGACAAGCCAACCATGATTTTAATAGCTCCGGATTGGCCTCAACAGCACTGGTACCCATTACTGAGAAATCTGGTTCGGGAGCCTCCATGGCCTTTGCCTTCGATTCCACACCTGCTGTCTCAGGAGAACAGTCATTTACTCAATGTCAAACTTCACTCTCTGCATCTAACAGCCTGGCATATTCTGTTTTAAACCCTGGAGGGTCTCAGCTTCCACAACAAGTTTTGAATGTTATTTTGGAGGCCAGAAGGCCTAGTACAAGGAAAGTTTACGCAGATAAATGGAGGAGATTTTTAATTTGGAGTACAGCAAAGGACTTTGATGTTTCTAAACCTAATTTAAGTGTTGCTCTTCAATACCTTACTGAGTTATTGGACAAAGGTTTGTCCTTCTCCTCTATAAAGGTTCATGCTGCAGCAATTTCTGCTCACTATGACTGTGACCCACCATTATTTTCTCATCCTTTGTTTAAGCAGTTCCTTAGAGGGGCAAAGAATATAAGAAAGACCCCCACGTAGAGCTCCTACTCCTCCTTGGGATCTCAATTTTGTGTTGGAGAAACTCACTCTACAATCTTTTGAGCCTGCAGCTACTGCCGAGTTGAAATATTTCTCATGGAAGACTGCTTTTTTGTTGGACATTACCTCTGCGAGAAGGGTTTCTGAATTACAGGCCCTTATGGCGGTTGAGCCTTTCTTAATTTTCCACAAGGATAGGGTGTCTTTGCGTACTAACCCTTCCTTTATGCCTAAAGTGGTTTCTAGTGTGGCTTTAAACCAAACTATTCATTTGCCTACTTTTTATGCAAACCCCCAAAATAAAGGGGAGAAGATTTTGCACACTTTGGATATCCACAGACAGTTGCGATATTATTTGAGCAGAACTAAAGGGTTCAGGCAGTCTCAGCAGTTGTTTGTTTCATTTGCTTTGGGTTCTCAGGGCAAACCTGTTTCAAAACAAACTATTTCTAAGTGGATTGGTTTTTGTATTGCTTTCTGTTATTCCCATCATGGTAAGGAGATTCCAGTTGGGATTAGGCCTCATTCCACTAGGGCTACTGCCACTTCTACAGCTTTTTAAGGGGTGGCTACTAAAGATATTTTGGAGGCAGCTACTTGGAGTTCAGTGCATACTTTCTCTAAGCATTACCACCTTCCACTTTACTCTAAATCTAGGGCTGGTTTGCCACTGCAATTTTACAGGGCATTTTGGCAGCTCCTAATGCTTTATAGTTTTGCCATCCTCCCTTACCTCTGCTTTGGGATTCTACCCATATGTAAGGACTGCAGCAATGTGAGTTGAAGAACATAGTACAGTTTTGTACCTACCATAAATGTAGATGTTCAAGATCCACATTGCTGCAGTCAATACCCTCCCTCCTTCCCCTCTGTAGTTAGAGGTGGTTGTGTGGTTTGGGTTATAAATTTTGTAAATATGGTTAGTGCAGGGGTGGTTGGTTGTTCTTTGCTGTTTTTTGGCTTTGGCCTTTCTTTTTAGGGCCTTCTGACATCTGGGGCAAGAAAAGACTGAGGATATGACGTCGGTCATGCGCTTTTGTACCCTGACGTCCTGATGTCAGTTTTAAGCGCCTTGACCGACGTCAGCCTAATACTTTGGTATTCGGGCCGACCGAGGACAGCGGACTACCCCATATGTAAGGACTGCAGCAATGTGGATCTTCGAACATCTACATTTATGGTAGGTACAAAACTGTACTTTTCAAAATATAAAATGTTAATCTCTGAAGCCCTTTTGCTTCTCATCTTTCCTCAAGCATTCATATTTATCCTGGATCTGAAAGAAGCCAACCTCCATATACCTACACCTATGACAGGCAATACCTCAAAACTGAAGCAGAAATTGCAAATCCAGTATTACTGTCTTGCTCTTTGATTTATGTGCTATTCCTTGGATGTTCACTGAATACCTGCATTAATTTCCTTCTTTCAAACCAGAGACATTCACATCCACCCCTACCTGGACAACTGCCTGATTAAGACATGAACCATGTCATGCACATCTCTTCAGTTTATTCTTACCTGCTTCCAAAAACTGGGACACTCTCTCTCTGAACCTACCAAAATCCCAGTGATTTCTCAGGAGCATGTTCCCTGATGTTCTTCGTTCCCCATTGCTGCAGTCCTTACTATTGGGTGTAGTCCGCTGTCCAGTCGGCCCGAATACCAGAGTATATGGCTGACGTCGGTCAGGGCGCATTAGACTGACGTCAGTGCGTCAGGGTACTAATGCGCATGACCGACGTCATATCCTCAGTCTTTTTTGCCGCATGGTCCGATGCAGAAGCAGTTTTGCGAGTGCAGGTTGGCGTTCTGAAATATTTCCGAAACCGGAGTTTCAGACCGAAGCAGAGTTGGCTAAGTACCCGTTGGGAACATTTTGGTTTTTCTTGCCTCAGTATTTAAACGGATGTCAGAAAAAGTGAATAACTGTATTTCTTGTGGGAAACAGATACCTCATAGGGATTACCATACATTGTGTATACCTTGTTTAGGGCCTGAGCACGGCGTTGTTGGTTGCCGCTCTTGTGCTAGGTTTAACAAACGCACTATTAAGAGGAGGTTAGACTGTGCCAGGTTAGTGTTTGGGAAGCGTTGCAATTATAAAATGCCGTCGGATGCTCCGGCCCCAGATCCAAGAAGCGCAAGGACAAAACAGCGAAGCCTAGGGTTGATGAACCGGCAGTCCCGGACGTCGGTTCTTTAGAAGACTCAGTGGAGCCAGAGGTTTTGCCAGGAGTTTCCATGGAGTCTCAGGCAGAAACTTTACTGTTACAGGATGTGCCTTCTCAGGAGGTAGGCCAGGCTGAGGGGGCTTCTCAGGTAACTGTTCTTCCCTCTCTTCCCAAGGTTGTTAGAGCCTCTCCTTCTGTTGCCAAAACTTCCTTGAGAGGTAGGCCAAGTTCAGCTTCAATGGGGGCTTCTCCTAGCATTTCGGGTTCTGTACCTAAGAAACATATGCTTAAAATGGCAGAAGATTTGATTACTATGATTAGAGGTTCTATGCCCCCTCCTGATAAGAGGCCTAGGGTGGAACCGGAGTTTGATAGTTTTGAACAGTGTTCAGAGGCTTCTGAGTCTTCTGCGGAAGATTTGCAAGAGTATCCTCCTTATTCTGATTCTGATGTGGATGATTCCACTCCTACAGCTTCTCCTCCTGAGGATTTCTCATTTTCAGAGACTCTGCATTCCATGAGGGAGCGCTTTAAATGGGAAGGCCAGGATTACTCTGATTCCAGGAAAAGGCTTAGGGAATTCTTGTTTTTACCCCAGCATAGGCCCTTAGCTATACCTCCTGTGTTGAATGTGGTGGAAGATGTTTCTGCAGAGGCTTCACTGAAACCTGACTCTTTGCCTCCTGCTCCTGTTAAACCTGATAGGTATTATAGGGTGCCCGAATCTCATAAGTATTTGTTTAAGAGTCCCAGGGCGGACCCAGAAACTGTTTCTCAGGGGCCTAAAGGTGTTAAGGCCTCTGTGGTTAAAATCCTGTTCCCACTGATAAAGAGGCAAGGGCTTTGGATAGGTGGGGAAAGAAAGTGTATACTTCTTCTACTCTAGCCATGAGAGCGTTGAATTGTCAGTTTCACATGCTAAAATATCAAAATTATCTCCTTTCACAATTGAAATCTAAGGTGGATGCTTTGGCGGAAGGTATTGAGTGTAAAGAGTTGCTGGATTTGGTTCATGTGTCTGAACAAGTGGGTAAGCATTCTTTGCAATGTGGTTTTGATGCTGTACAGGCCTCCTCGAGGGTGGCTGCCACTAGTTCTGTTCTTCGCAGGCATGCCTGGTTGAGGGATCAGAATTTAGCTGAGCATGTTAAGACAAGGATTTTGGATGCTCCTTTACAGTCTGATGTGTTGTTTGGATAGCCTGTGGAAGCAGTTTTAAAGAAAATGGAGGACAAAGCTAAGTCTATGCAAACTGTTAAAGATTTTTGCAGGTGCAGCCACAAATTTAGTAGAAATTGGCCTGCTAAGGGTGGACATATCCTGCTTATGATTCCCAGTCTAGGGGTAGGTCTAGACGTGGTAGGGGCAGGGCTCAAGGTTCTTTTAGGCCTAGAACAGGAGTTCACCTGCTCAGACTTCTGGTGAGGGCAGGGGTCAGTCCTTTTAAACAGACCCAATGACCTGCTTTTTCAGCTGCCAGTAGATTCTCGTCTGGCAGCTCCTCTGGGAGGAAGACTGTCTCTTTTCAAAGAAAATTGGGATTTAATTACTCAAGACAGATGGGTGTTGGATATCATTCACCACGGTTACAGGTTTTATTTCCATACAATGCCCCTTTCAAAGGCATGCCAGACGTTCCTCCTCCACAAAGAAAAAGAGGCTCACAAGCAAGTTTCTCAGTTACTCCAGATGGGGGCCATTCAGCCAGTCCCTGTATCAGAAAGGGGCCTAGGATTTTATTCTCGCCTGTTCCTAGTACCAAAGAAGGGGAATACGTGGAGACCAATTTTGGATTTATCTCCTCAACACTTATCTGGACATTCCCAAGTTCAAGATGTTGGCGTTACAACAGCTTTTACCTCTGCTGGGCAAAGATCACTGGATGGTAACTTTAGATCTCAAGGAAGCTTACCTTCATGTGCCTATAAGGCTAAGTTGCAGGAAGTATCTGCGGTTTCGAGCTGGAAATTCTCATTATCAGTTCTCTGCATTGCCCTTTGGCTTATCTACTGCCAGAGTATTCACAAAGGTTCTGGCTCCAGTGATAGCTTACTTCAGGCTACAAGGAATTCAAATCTATCCTTACTTGGGCGACTGCCTGATTCTGGCTCAAGAAAGGAAGACCTTCTACAGCATCTGGAATATGTTATAGCAGTGCTAAGATGCCTAGGGTATTCTGTGAGCGAAATAAAGTCCAGTCTAGTACCCTCTCAAGACATGTGCTTTCTGGGTGTGAGACTGAATACAGCAGCCCAGATGGCCTTTTAACCCCGGACAAACAAAAGAGTCTATCACTTTACTTCCATCAACTATCTCATCAGTCCGTGCTGACTGCAAGGACAGTCCTTCAAGCATTAGGGTTCATGGCATCTTGTATTCTGGTGCTTCCCAATGCCAAACTGCATATGAGGAAGCTACAATGGTATCTCAAAAATGTATGGACACAGCACTGCCAGGATTTGGACACTGTCATTCAAATAATACCTTGCCTTCAAAAGAATTTTTGTGGTGGGCTCAGGAATGTCACCTAAACAAGGGACTCTCTGTGACCCGGCCAGGCGAGTCAGATTTTAACGACAGATGCCTCGGACATTGCTTGGGAGCTCATCTAAATGGAAAGTGGATACAAGACAAGTGGCCTGCCAGACTACAGCATCTACATATCAACATGAAGGAGATGTTAGCAGTCCAGTTTGCATTAATGGCTTTCAAGGAGTTACTTCTTCCAGGGCAGGTGTTGATTCTAACAGACAACACAACTGTCATGTGGTACATCAACAAGCAAGGGGAACACATTCTTATCCTCTATGCAGGCAAGCAATGATTTTATGGGAGACTGCGCTAAGCTTGCAACTAACTCTTCAGGCAAGGTTTCTGCCAGGAGCACAGAACTCCTTAGCAGATGTGTTAAGCAGACAAATCATGGATCCCCACAGTGGAAACTGGATCTTCATGTATTTCAGAAATTGACAGTGTCATGGGGAACTCCAGACATAGATCTGTTCGCTTCTCCACTAAACCACCAGCTGCCAAAGTATTGCACAAAGGGTTTCATCACACAGCTTGGAAAGTGGATGCTCTGTCTTTCAGTTGGAAAAACCTTCATGTGTATGCCTTTCCACCTCTGCCTCTTCTTCCAAAGGTACTATTAAAGGTCAGACAAGACAGACCAAGGATGATTTTGATAGCTCCAGATTGGCCTCGGCAACATTGGTACCCACTACTACGAGTCTGGTAAAGAAGCCTCCATGGCCTTTACCTCTGATTCCTCATCTGTTATCTCAGAAGGACGGTCATCTGCTCAATGTCAAGCTTCACTCTCTTCATCTAACAGCCTGGCATATTCTGTGTTGAAACACAGCAGGTCTCAACTTCCTCAACAAGTTTTAAATGTAATTATGGAAGCTAGAAGACCTAGTACAAGGAAAGTGTCATGAAAAATGGAAGAGATTTTTATTTTGGAGTACAGCAAAGAATTTGGAGATTTCTGAGCCTAATTTGAGTGTGGCTCTTCAATATCTTACTGAGTTATTGGACAAAGGTTTGTCCTTCTCTTCCATTAAGATTCATGCTGCAGCAATTTCAGCTCACTATGATTGTGCCCCACCATTGTTTTCATCCTTTGTTCAAGCAGTTTCTTAGAGGGGCAAAGAATATCAGACCCCATAGAGCTCCTACTCCTGCTTGGGATCTCAATTTTGTGTTGGAAAAACTTACTCTACAACCTTTTGAGCCTGCGGCTACTGCTGAATTGAAATACTTGTCATGGAAGACTGCTTTTCTGTTGGCTATTACTTCTGCAAGTAGGGTGTCTGAGTTGCAGGCCCTTATGGCAGTAGAGCCCTTTGATTTTCCATAAGGATAGGGTATCATTACGTACTAATCCTTCCTTTATGCCTAAGGTGGTTTCTAGTGTGGCTTTAAACCAAACTATTCATTTGCCTACTTTTTATGCAGACCCCAAAATAAAGGGGAAAAGATTTTGCACACTTTACATGTACACAGGCAATTACGTTATTATTAAAGTAGGACTAAGGATTTTAGGCAGTCTCAGCAGTTGATTGTTTGATTTGCATTGAGTTCAGGGCAAGCCTGTGTCAAAACAAACTCTTTCTAGGTGGATTGGCTTTTTGCATTGCATTTTGTTATTCCCATCATGGCAAGGAGATTCCGGCTGGGATTAGGCCTCATTCCACTAGGGCTACTGCCACTTCAACAGCATTTCTAAGGGGTGGCAACTAAGGATATTTTGGAAGCAGCTACTTGGAGTTCAGTGCATACTTTCTCTAAGCATTATCACCTTCCTATCTACTCTAAGTCTAGGGCTGGTTTGCCACAGCTGTTTTGCAAGGCATGTTGTCAGCTCCTGCTTCTTTATGATTTGCCAGCCTCCCTTACCTCTGCTTTGGGATTCTACCCAATAGTAAGGACTGCAGCAATGGGAGCGAAGAACATAGTACAGTTTGTACCTACCATAAATGTAGATGTTCGAGGATCCCCATTGCTGCAGTCCAATCCTCCCTCCTTCCCCTCTGTGTTTAGGGGTGGTTGTGTAGGTGAGGTTACATGCTGATATTTTTGTATATATTCTTGTATATATTGTACATATTTTTGGTGCAGGTATTTTGGGCCTTGTCTTTTTAGGGTCTTCTGACATCTGGGGCAAGAAAAGACTGAGGATATGACGTCGGTCATGCGCATTAGTACCCTGGCGTGGCGTCAGTCTAATGCGCCCTGACGACGTCAGCCATATACTCTGGTATTCGGGCCGACTGGACAGCGGACTACACCCAATAGTAAGGACTGCAGCAATGGGGATCCTCGAACATCTACATTTATGGTAGGTACAAAACTGTACTTTCCTGGGAGCCCTGCTGAACACTGTGAACCAGAGAGCATGTTTCCCCCAGAGAGGGTAATATTTCTGATTAAATGTTTCAGTACCACAAGGCAAAGCCAGATTATTGCAGAAATGTTTGTCTGGACAGTGGAGTGCATGGCCTTTTCAGTCTTTATGGTCCTTTTAACAAGGCGTTACATGAGGAAAATCTAGTGATACTTAAGAAATAAATGGTGCCAACTTGACTAATCCCCCCCTCTACTCTGGATTGAAAAATCTGTCATGTTGGATATAACAGGTGACTTTCCCACCTGGTGGTTATATTCGGGGTAGGAACAGAAACCCTCTGTCACCACAAATTCATACAGTCTACAGGTCACACTCGGGGTAATTGCTGATCCAGGAAAACTGGGACAATACTCTGAGGGGAAAAAGCACATCAGTGTAAAAGTGTGTGTGGGGGGGTGGGAGTAATACTAGTTCTCAGTGTCTTCAAATCTTTTTGTCAGCCATGATCTCCCTTAGTGTCATAGAAAACACTGTAGGTGTAGAACACTTGTATCTGTTGTGCAGCGTACTGGTGGAGGTTTTCTTCTTATTCTCCAGAGTGAGAGAGAGAGAGAGAGAGAGCAGTCTATATCAGACCACTTGAGCAAGACAGAAGTGGAAACTCACAAGTGGATGCTGGACAGGGTTGTTTTTTTGGACTTAGTCCACAGGTGGTGTGTGTGTAAGATATAGATCTTTTTTGCTTCTCCAAAAACAGACAGCTTAGACAATTTTGCATCAAGATGACAACTTACAGGGTTCTGGGAAAAAGATGCCTTCTCACCAAGCTGGACAGATCTGATGTTCTTCGTGTTTCACTGTTGCAGTCATCACATTTGGGTTATCCCTGTCAGGGTAGCCGTCGGCCGGCCCGAATACCAAAGGCTTAGTATTTCTGCATCGGTTGCTGTCGTTTCAGGACTGACGTCAGGTCATCAGTAGTATAAAGTAAGGCAGCCGACGCCATTATATCAGTCTTTCTTGCCATGGAGCCCAAAGCAGAAGCAGTTTGCACAAGTCCCAGTCAGCTACTACCTGAGTTTCATCTTCCGAATTGAAGCTGAAGTCTTCTAAAGCTAAGTACCCCATTAGGGATCCTTTTTTCTTGCACTAACCGATGTCGGAAAAAGTTAAAAATTGTCTCGCCTGTGGAAAGCAAATACCACACCAAGACTTTCATTCTTAATGCGTCACTTGCTTAGGCCCAGACCACGACGTACCCCGCGGTTGCTTTTGTGCTTTGTTCAACGCCAGTCATCATCGGGCCCTTATTTTAGCTAGATATTTTAGTTTACAGTCCTCGAATTCCGATATGGCTTCGGATCCGACAGCAAATCTTCCAAAAAAAAGTAAGGATAAAGACAGTGACAGACCGCACAGGTCCAAGCCTACCGACGATGCTTCCGTTAAGCTAGTCGTCAGTTCTCCGGTCCTCAGTGAGGAGCTTTCGCAGCCACTGATGTCCGCTTTTGTGGATTCGCAGGCCGCTACCAAGACCGTTTCAGAGTCGGGTATGCCGCAAAACTCTTCTTCGACTATGGATCCTGCGGTTGTCTTTCCCTTGGATAAGTCCAGAGCCGCTGAGCAGGCACCGACTTCCGAGGAAGTACTTTGCACTACCGATTCTCAACACAAACTGATGACTTCTTTTGTTTCTACCGTTCTTTTGAAAATGACTGAGTTTCTAAGGTCCGGGCTACAAACCACACCCAAGAAACTGACAACCCACTCTCAGGCACCTGTTTCCTTGCCTCAGTCTCAAATGCTTAAAATGGCGGCAAGCTACCCCTTCCAAAAGAAAGAGATCTGTCCCCAATAGTTTTGTCTGAACAGGAGTCTGATGACTGATGCATCTGAATATGAAGACATGCAACCCCTTTCTGCTTATGGGGAAACCCTTCATACCTTAAGGTAGCATTTCCATTGGGAATGTCAGGACTACCCTCAGTCCATAAAGAGACTCGGAATTCTTAGATCTTCCACAGCACAAACTCTTGACCATTCCCCCAATCTTGGCTGTTGTGGACGATGTTTTCCTGGAATCCAGTTTGACTTCTGACACCCTACCTCCTGCACCCAGAAAACCTGACAGGTATTAGAGTCCCTGACTCTCACAAATTTTTTTCAACAATCCTACTGCTGACCCTGAGGTAATTTCTCAAGGGCCTAAAGGCATTAAAGCAACCTCTGCTAAGAATCCCACCCCCTCAGATAGGGATTCCCGAGCACTAGACAGATGGGGTAAAAAAGTATACACCTTTGCTACTCTTGCTGTCAGAGCACTAAATTGCCAGTTCCATATGCTAAATTTTCAGCAACATACCATGGAGCTCCTCAAACAAAAAGTGTCTTCCTTTCCTGCTTGTGCAGAGTCTAAAGAGTTACAAGAGTTAATGCATTCTGCAAGTCAAGTAACTAAGCACACCTTACACTGTGGTTTTGACGCCTTAGAAGCTTCTTGCAGGGCAGCAGTCACCGGTTTAAGGAACAGCACTTACCAGACCATGTTAAATCAGAATTGTTGGATGCACCCTTGCACAAAGACAACTTATTTGGCACTTAGGTAGAAGAGGTCTTAAAAAAGATAGAAGAAAAAGCTAAATCTATGCAGACAGTTAAGGATTTCTTACAGGTCCAGCCATCCAGATTCAGTAGGCATTGCCCCTCCAAGCACTGTTCCTTTCCTGCTCCCACCAGATCAGTTCAGCCCAGACCCCGTGGAAGCAGACCCCCTAGACAGCAGCCACAGGGGAATACAGAGATCAAAACAGTGGAATTCCTCCACTTCTAAAACAGGGATTTCTAAGCCACCCCCTCATGCTAAGAACTCAGAATGACTCTCCTCCACCACCCCCTCCCTCTGCCCACCTTCACTCACCCCTAGGAGTAAACTCTCCTATCAAGCAAGCACTTGGACCACCATTACCAGCGACCTCTGGGTCCTCAACATAGTGTCCCAGGGATACAAATTTTCTTTCCACACACTTCCAACCCCAAAAGGGTTCCCAAATCTATCTCCAAACCAGTGGGCAGAGGCACGAAAGCAAGTCCTTTCCCTGCTCTGTATGAGGACAATAGAGCATGTTCCTGCAGAACAGAAAGGCCAAGGTTTCTACTCCAGAATTTTTCTGGTACCCAGAAAAGAGGGCACCTGGCACCCCATCCTCGATCTATCCATTCTAAACACCTTCCTGGTGATACCAAAATTCAGAATGCTCACCCTCCAGCAACTGCTACCCATGCTCTCCAAGGATGCTTGGCTAGCCACCCTAGACCTAAAAGAGGCCTACCTCCACATTCCTATCAGGGAATTATGCAGGAAATACCTACGTTTAAGGGCAGGATCTCTGCACTTTCAGTTTACTGCACTTCTCTTTGGCTTATCTACTGCTCCCAGAGTTTTCACACGTCTGGCTCTGGCCATTGCCTTTTGCAGACAAAGGAATATCCAAATCTCTACCCATATTTAGACTACTACCTAATTCAGGAAGACGGGAAAAGCTGCTCAAGCACCTGGCCTTTGTAAAGTCCCTACTGACCTCCCTCGGGTACCCTATCAACGAAAAGAAATCCAAACTAGTACCCACCCAAAGGATTATATTCCTGGAAGCAAGACTGGACACAGCATCCCAGATGGCATTCCTTACACCAGAAAAGCAAACTTACTTGACAGCCTACTTCTCTCAACTAGCCACCAGACCCCAGTTATCTGCAAGGAAAATCCTGCGAACTCTGGGGTTCATGGCGTCTTGTATTCTACTCATTCCATATGCCAGACTGCATATGAGAAAAATTCAATGGTACCTAAAAAGCCTTTGGTGTCAACACTCTCAAGACTTGGAAACTCTTAATACCCATGGTACCTTGCATCAGGAAAGATTTTCTTTGGTGGGCAGCAGCATGCTCCCACAACAAGGGACTGCCTTTCTCACCACCCCCAGCTGCTCAGACCCTCACCACAGACGCATCAGACTATGCCTGGGGTGAACACCTAGACGGCAGGTGCATACAAGGCCAATGGAATCCACAGCAAATCCATCTCCACATCAACCAAAAAGAGATGTTAGCTGTCTAGCATGCATTGGCAGCTTTCATACCCCTTCTGTCCCCAGGGGCTCTCCTGATCAAAACAGGCAACACCACTGTGATGTGGTATATCAACAAGCAGGGAGCAACTCACTCCTACCCTCTGTGCAGGCTGGCCATGACCCTTTGGCACACGGCCTCTGCCATGCAACTAGACCTGTTAGCACAATTCCTGCCAGATTCTGTAAACTCTTTGGCAGATCACTTAAGCAGAAATCTTCTGGACCCACACGAGTGGCAGCTAGACAAAAGAACCTTCACCCTAATAACTCAGAAATGGAGCACCCCAAAGGTCGACCTCTTTGGCTTCCACACTAACCATCAGTTCAGCAAATTCTGCACTCGGGAGCATCACTGCATGGCTTGGAAAGTGGTGGATGCCGTGTCATTCCCCCCTGGGTCAATCTATCAGTCTATGCCTTTCCTCCACTACCTCTCATTACCAGGGTACTGCTCAAAGTAAGGGAGGAAAAACCAAGGACAATTCTTATTGCTCCAGACTGGCCTCACCAGCACTGGTACCCACTGCTGTGCAGCCTGTCCCCACTGCCACTTTGGCATCTCACTCAGACCTCAACCCTCCTTACCCAGAGGGAAGCTGAATTTATGCATACCCAATTTGGCAACTTGGTTATTCCCTAACCACTGATCAATCTGCCAACCTCAGTAAACAGGTTCTAGATGTTATACGTGAGGCCAGACACCCTAGCACTAGAAAGTCTTATGTTGACAAATGGAAAAGATTCTGCCTCTGGATTCAGGTTAAGGGAGCCGAGACAGCACACCCCTCCCTCTCTCTCATCCTGGATTACCTAGCTAACCTGCTACACAGTGCTCTCTCTTTTTCCTCTATTAAAATTCATGCCTCTGCTATCTCTGCTCATTTCCTCACTGAGCAGCCCCTTTTTCTCACACATTCTGATCAAACAATTCCAAAGAGGGGCTAGCAACTTGAGGCCACCCAGAAGAGCACCTACCCCAGCTTGGGACCTTAACTTTGTGTTGGAAAAGCTCACCCTGCCCCCATTCGAACCAGCATCTTCATCAGAGTTAAAATTTCTCTCCTGGAAGACATCTTTTCTTCTGGCCATCACTTCAGCAAGAAGGGTCTCTGTGCTACAAGCACTCATGGCTGTGGAGCCCTTCATCATCTTCCATGCTGACAGGGTTTCCCACAGGACTAACCCATCCTTCATGCCCAGAGTGGTGTTTTCCCTAACCCACAGAACAAGGGGGAAAGGATCCTGCACTCTCTATATGTGCAGAGACTGCTCAGATTCTATCTAGACAGGACTAAATCATTCAGAAAGTCTGATCAATTGCTGGTTAGCTTTGCTGCAGGGGCAGAGGGCAAAGCCATCTCCAAACAAACAATTTCTAGATGTGTAGCACACTGCATCCATTTCTGTTACAAGCAACACAGAAAGTATCCCCCTAAGGGTGTCAGGACTCACTCCATCATAGCAGCCTCCACCTCTGCAGCTTTTCTCAGAGGAGTCCCCAGCAGGGACATCCCGGAGGCTGCCACCTGGACATCTGTTCACACTTTAACCAAACATTACCACCTGCCTATCTTCTCCAAATCCAAGACAGGCTTAGCCACAGCAGTCCTGCAGGGCATCCTAGCCAGCCCCTAGTCTCCTTGACTGCCTCTGCCCTTTTCCTCAGCTTTGGGAATCAACCCAGATATGATGACTGCAACATAGTACAGTTGTGTACACTTACCGTAAATGTAGATGTTGAATGTGACATAAAAAGATATATATATATATATATATATATATATATAGATATATATATATATATATATATATATATATATATACATACATATATATATATATATATATATATATATATATATATATATATATATATATATTGATAGATAGATAATTAAAACAATATATAACATTGTTGAAAGTGACAGCAGGATTGTAAAACCTAGATGGCAAACATAGATTTAAGCTTAAGAAGACTAGCAATTGAAATAACATCATTAAGACCCGGGGGTCGTGTAGCTTTACATTTAAGCTGCCACCTGAGTTCCAAAAACTCAAGAAAGATATCATGGGGACCACCTCTGGGATCCACATTAACACCATCTATGATAGAAAATTTAAAGTAATGAGTGGGAAAATCTTTAGTGTGACTATATAAAGCATTCCGCTCATCCTTTTTGTTGATATCATAGTTGTGTTGATAGATCCCATACCTAAATTGTCTAATAATTTTGCCAGTGTAAAAGCAGGTAATTGGCAAAATGCAACATAAGTGATACCCTTGCTATCACAATTGAATCTCCTTCTATACTTGATTTTTCCATACCCAGGTATAAAACATTCAGTACCCTCAAGAATAAATTTACACTGAGAACAGTGACCACATTTGTTAACTTTCCCCACATTTGACTTGAACAAAATTCTCTCAGTCATTGTTTTTAAACAAGTGTCTTTCTGGTAAACAATGACAGGCCGGTCACCAAGTTTGTTAAAAACATTGATGTCACATCTAAAAATCTCCCAAAATTTCATAGTAATACATTTGATTTCCCTGAATTGCAAATTAAATGGTAAAATCATGGCTTTGTTATAAGACACATTAACAGAAATT